>NC_081410.1:267754193-268075443 GCF_030272615.1 Cryptomeria japonica
CATTGTGCCTTGCACAGTGCACGACTCCGCCGTTCACTGTGCGATGCACAGTGGCTTCGGCCCCTTTATTTTTTTTTGCTAATTTTTTTTTTAAATTTTCTTTTTATATTTATAATATATATATATATACATTAAAATATATATATATTTTTTTCAAGGCTAATTTTACATGCAAGTTTTTTTTAAAAGGAACAAAAGAAGTAACAAAGTATATATATATATATATATATATATAAATATATATATATGGTAAATAAACTTAGGTTTCCATTTCATTCCTTTTGCAGGGTATTTATATGGCATGCTTGTATAAAAACATATATATATGTATATCCATGAATTTTTACATGCATATAGATATATATAAATATATATTTATGACTAATAGATTTAATTTCTTTTTCTTAAACTAACATCATAATCATGAAAGATTTTGATAAACCATTGTAGGAAAAGAAATAATGGATTTCGCTTGTTTTAATGGATAAATATTTATTTCTAGAACAATATCGAAATCTAAATATTGAAATCTATGGGTATGCAGGAAACAGAATTCTAAGACTTATATTTAAAAAAAAAAAAAGAGAAATACTTAAGAAATACTATTTTAGGAAAACTTTATACTTTTCTGAAACAAATACATTTATGGATTTCTCAACTAATAAAACAACTAATTTTATTTACATGATAACAGCAAGTGCAATTCATGTTTTTCTGCAATTAACAAGGAGATAGATTTTTAGCTAAAGAGAAGAACCTAAATTTAAATAAACTGATTCTAATACTAAAAAAAACAAAAAACTATTGCATGTAAATCAAAAAGCAATTCTTTTCTTTTTTTTTTGAAAATAGAAGCTTATCTAGCTCTTTACAACTTTGACGATATTCTCAAATCTACAAGATGTTTCTTTATTTAACTACAACCATAGATCTCATGTCTGTTTCCAAAATTACAACTTGCCTCTCATTTCTATGAATGAGGATGTATTTCTCTTATCAAATTTTAAAACTAATAACTGCAATAAATTTGAAATTCTTTCAACAATATTCTGCTGCAACCTTTCACTTTTCCTAGTCTTTTCTCCTGGTATTCCTACATAATAGAAACACAAATATGACCACGGAGTGCTCACCTCCCAGCCTAGGCTAACTGGTAGCCACCCCCGAGCTCGGAGAACCAAGTCCTAGACAGGTAACAAACAGGCAACCACATAGAAGGCAAAATACATACAGATTTTCAGACACACTCCCAACTTGGCTTCACAGCACCACACTTTGGTGATTACTTTTTTTAAGGGTGGTAGTGGACCAATACCCTGAGGAGAACTGCAAGTATGGAAAAACAAGTAGCCACCTCATGGCACAATAAATATATCAAGAATCTCAACCCCTTATTCCTTATGGCCCCCAAAGGCATTCTAGCCTTATAACCCTCCTTATGACCCCCATTGCACAAAAAGGCCATGCAGCAAGGGTCACACAAAGATCCCTTGTGATCGCTCTCAAATGAGAGTCTCTCACTCGAGGGTTGTCACTGCTACCACCCACAAGATCCTCCTCTCTCCCAAGAGTAAGAGGTCTTGAGAAAACTCCCAAAGCACAACAAAACATAATGCAAAATTTTCAAATGAAATTCTAAACAAACTATTCAAGAAGCTCATATTTCTTCACCAATCATACACTCAAACTTATACAAGATAACAGACATTTTTAAAGAAAAATCAAACCAACCTTAATCTGCCCAATGGTAGTATATTATTTGAGGAAGAGCTGCCCAATCCACGATTCTTCTTCTTATACCCTTAGTTAAAATTTCTATTCCAAAACTATTCTTTTTTCATTTCAAAATTTCTCGTCTCCAAAAATGGAGAGTGGGTGATTACCCTCAAATTCTCAAAATCTTGCTTAAGAAGCTCATTCCCTGAGTTCTCACAAGTTTCTAAAAACCAAAAAGGAAAGAAAAGCAGAATGCAAAAAGACTCTCATTCGAATAGGAAAAATCTCAATTAGATTTAAACTTCTAATTTTCAATTTTCGCACAACTCAAAAAAGCCAATTTTTAAAGCGTCAAAAAGATCATTTAAAAGTAGAAACTTGCCTAAAATTACCCCTAACCCCTAGGTATACCTTATGGGCTTTAGGAAACCCTATTAAACTACCCCTAGGTGTTCATTTAACCCATTTTAAACCCCTCTGAAGTTTATTTTCGGGTCAAACATATGTTGACCACTCCAAAGATTATATTCCCAAAGTATTTATGACAACACATTATATTATTTAAGAAAAACTATAGTTAAGCTGCATTGCAAAGATCATACGAAGAGACACGGGCCTCTAAATCCCAGTGATAACTATGGGCAAACCATGATCATCCACACACTCGATCCTTTTCAGGCGGCAATCCATCTTGGCTCCGTGGGCATAAAGCCAATCCATGCCAAGTACAATTCTGTAAGATCCAAGTGGAGTCACTCTAAGGTCTACTAAACTGGTGGTCTTGCCAATCTGCAACTGATATGCCCTAACCTCTGATTCCACTGACACTCTAGCCCCTGAAGCTAATTCCACTTCCCAACTGACACCCTGTCTAGTTGCCACTAGCCCGCAACGCTCCACAACCAATGGAGATATAAAGGAGTCAGTAGCTCCTGAATCAAACAAAATAGATACATTGTTACCTTTGATTATACCTGAAGATTCGATAACCATGGCTTGATGCTCAGCCTGGCGGTTGTCAACCGCTGCGAATACTCTATGGGACCTGCCCATATCACCAACTGTCGGCTCTGAAGCGGCCATCCGCTGACTCCCTGCCACCTGTCCCTGAGGGAAATCCCTCACCATATGCCCCATGGCTCCACACGTAAAGCAAGCACCCCATGCTTGAAACTGGGCACCTTGAGGCCTAGAGAATGCCTGACCTCCTGTCCTACTGGATCCGCTGTACCCACCCCTGGAGGACTGCTGAGTCCCCGCCGGCTGTGTGTATTGCCCCTGTGCTCTCTGATCACGTTTCTGTCCCTGAGTCTGCCACTGTTTGGGCTTGGAGCCCTGCTGATACTATGGAGGCTTCTGCCTCTGGTTCTGTGGTGTCTGTTGTGGAGGAGGGGGTTTGGAGAACCCCTGAGAATTTCGGTTGTTTCCTTTCCAATGTGGTTTTTGGAATCCATACGTCTGAGGTGCAGGATTTTGATTCTGAAATCGATCCCTATTGTCCTGTGGTCTGACCTGAATTTCCTCGGCAATCAGTGCGTTCTCTACAGCAACCTGAAGGCTCTTTGGAGCGGACATCCTAACAGGCCTGACTATACTGGCATTTAATACCCTGATGAAGCGGTTTACAAGAAGTTTCTCATCCTTTAGATAATTTACATAAGGCAACAACTCAAAGAATTTACTCTCATACTGGGTTACTAACAAGCCTTTTTGTTGGAGATCATGAAATTCATCTATACGATGCTACCTGAAGTGTTCTGATAGGTACCTCTCATGAAACCTCTCTGTGAATATCTACCAAGTGATAGTATCAGGAACTAATCCGCATTTGTACTCTTCCTGTCTCCACCAAGTGGAGGCTGTCCCTCTTAGAAGATGAACTGCAACATGTGCTTTCAAGTTGCTCTCGTAAGAACGCAATGTAAAGCACCTCTCAAGACTCAGAAGCCATGCCTTGGCCTCTACTCCATCTATAGAACCTCCGAAGGATGGTGGTTGGAGGTGCATGACCTCCCTGATGAGATTCCTTGGATCTCGACGAGCTCTCTCAAAATAAACTGGTTCCACCGCTGGAGGTGGTCCTGGCATATGCATAGACTCTGGCTCATTACCACCCTGACTCTCTACAGGAATTAGAGCTGGGCTCCTGCTTCGTTCTCTATCAACAGATCTATGACTCCCAGAGTCATGACTCCTAACCTGAGTGTTCTCTGCTGGGATCCTTTCCTAAACTATGCCAATAAGATTCTGAATGGCTGCTAAGAGGTCTCGGTTAGGTTCATTTGGCTATTCGGGAGGTGCTCCTGGGTTCTCCTCTGGAACCGATGCCTCCCTCTCTACCTCTTCGCGTGCTATGCGCACACGTCTAGGACCCTGTCCGCGCTTGCGAGCTTGTCGCATCGTCAGAGGCATCCTAAGAGGAAAATAAGGCAAAACAATTAATTAATTTCTTTTAGAATAATATTAATTCAATTAAATTCAAAAGTCTGATAAAATCAATTTAACAAAAAAATTTAAATATTCTAAGGCAAAACGTAAGTGGAGTAAGGTTCCTAGTGTGGAAACCTTGCTCTGATACCAAAATGTCATGCCCAAAATTTAGGGCATAAACGAAATGAATTTTTTTTTTAAAACAACTAGTTAATTAACAAAGTTTGCTTTCACGACATGTTGAAACATGTTGGTCATAACAAAGTTCAAACAATTTCTTGATACTAACTAAGTATCGAAACTTAATTAAAATTCATTTGCGGAAACTAAATGTTTTAATTTGTTTTCTCATCAAATAAAGTCGATAGTCTAATTTATTTAAACTCATTTAAATGGGTTGACGAAGATAAGAATTGATCTTCCATAAAGCCATATTGACTAAATTTCATTTTAAATCATTAATTAAATTAATGGATTAAAGTGTCAACCTAATTTTCTAAATGACATGATCCGAGGAGGAAAATTATCTTTCCAAAATCCAATTTAGTTTTCGAGAAATTAATTTCCCCTATTTCTTTTCTATTTAATCAAGGCTTCACAATTAGTTAATTTAATAAAATAATTAATTGGGATTTAAATTCCCAAGTCCATCTAAATTGAAAACCCTATCTAATCTAAAATATAGATTTTCCTCAACTTAAAAAAAAATAAATTCTCATGTAATCCCTATTTAGGATTGTTTTTATTTTATTTTTTTATTTTTATTTATAAACAAGAATTTTACAGTCTATTTTATTATTATTATTTTTATTGCCCTAGCCCTACCCGGGCTAGGGTTTGATATATATTTTTTTGTTTTGTTCAAACCCCGCATTGCAGGGCCGAACTGAGAGAGAGATAGCACGGCAAAGGGCGAACGCAAGGAAAGGCGGGGGTTACCGGTAGCGGCGCGGCCATGGCCGCCCACTATGCACTGCATAGTGTTCAGCCCTTGCCGCCCACTATGCATTGCACAGTGTTCAGCCCTTACCGCCCACTATGCAGCGCATAGTGTGCGGCCCTGTCGTTCACTGTGCACTGCACAGTGTGCGGCGTCGCCACCCACTGTGCCTTGCACAGTGCATGGCTCCGCCATTCACTGTGCGATGCACAGTGGCTTCGGCCCCTTTATTTTTTTTTGCTAATTTTTTTTTTTTAAATTTTCTTTTTATATTTATAATATATATATATATATATATATAAATACATTAAAATATATATATATATATATTTTTCAAGGATAATTTTACATGCAAGTTTTTTTTAAAAAGGAACAAAAGAAATAACAAAGTAATCTCATTATGCTATATATATATATGGTAAATAAACTTAGGTTTCCATTTCATTCATTTTGCAGGGTATTTATATGGCATGCTTGTATAAAAACATATATATATGTATATCCATGAATTTTTACATGCATATGGATATATATAAATATATATTTATGACTAATAGATTTAATTTCTTTTTCTTAAACTAACATCATAATCATGAAAGATTATGGTAAACCATTGTAGGAAAAGAAATAATGGATTTCGCTTGTTTTAATGGATAAATATTTATTTCTAGAACTATATCGAAATCTAAATATTGAAATCTATGGGTATGCAGGAAACAGAATTCTAAGACATATTTAAAAAAAAAAAAAAAGAAATACTTAAGAAATACTATTTTAGGAAAACTTTATACTTTTCTGAAACAAATACATTTATGGATTTCTCAACTAATAAAACAACTGATTTTATTTACATGATAACAACAAGTGCAATTCATGTTTTTCTGCAATTAACAAGGAGATAGATTTTTAGCTAAAAAGAAGAACCCAAATTTAAATAAACTGATTTTTATTTAAAAAAAAAAAAACAACTATTGCATGTAAATCAAAAAGCAATTCTTTTCTTTTTTTTTTGAAAATAGAAGCTTATCTAGCTCTTTACAACTCTGACGATATTCTCAAATCTACAAGATGTTTCTTTATTTAACTACAACCATAGATCTCATGTCTGTTTCCAAAATTACAACTTGCCTCTCATTTCTATGAATGAGGATGTATTTCTCTTATCAAATTTTAAAACTAATAACTGCAATAAATTTGAAATTCTTTCAACAATATTCTGCTGCAACCTTTCACCTTTCCTAGTCTTTTCTCCTAGTATTCCTGCATAATAGAAACACAAATATGACCACAGAGTGCTCACCTCCTAGCCTAGGTTAACTGGTAGCCACCCCCGAGCTCAGAGAACCAAGTCCTATACGGGTAACAAACAAGCAACCACATAGAAGGCAAAATACATACAGATTTTCAGACACACTCCCAACTTGGCTTCACAGCACCACACTTTGGTGATGACTTTTTTTAAGGGTGGTAGTGGACCAATACCCTGAGGAGAACTGCAAGTATGGAAAAACAAGTAGCCACCTCATGACACAATAAATATATCAAGAATCTCAACCCCTTATTCCTTATGCCCCCCAAATGCATTCTAGCCTTATAACCCTCCTTATGACCCCCATTGCACAAACAGGCCATGCAGCAAGGGTCACACAAAGATCCCTTGTGATCACTCTCAAACGAGAGTCTCTCACTCGAGGGTTGTCACTACTACCACCCACAAGATCCTCCTCTCTCCCAAGAGTAAGAGGTCTTGAGAAAACTCCCAAAGCACAACAAAACATAATGCAAAATTTTCAAATGAAATTCTAAACAAACTATTCAAGAAGCTCAGATTTCTTCACCAATCATACACTCAAACGCATACAAGATAACAGACATTTTTAAAGAAAAGTCAAACCAACCTTAATCTGCCCAATGGTAGTATATTATTTGAGGAAGAGCTGCCCAATCTACGATTCTTCTTCTTCTACCCTTAGTTAAAATTTCTATTCCAAAACTATTCTTTTTTCTTTTCAAAATTTCTCTTGTCTCCAAAAATGGAGAGTGGGTGATTACCCTCAAATTCTCAAAATCTTGCTTAAGAAGCTCATTCCCTGAGTTCTCACAAGTTTCTAAAAACCAAAAAGGAAAGAAAAGCAGAATGCAAAAAGACTCTCATTCGAATAGGAAAAATCTCAATTAGATTTAAACTTCTAATTTTCAATTTTCGCACAACTCAAAAAAGCCAATTTTTAAAGCGTCAAAAAGATCATTTAAAAGTAGAAACTTGCCTAAAATTACCCCTAACCCCTAGGTATACCTTATGGGCTTTAGGAAACCCTATTAAACTACCCCTAGGTGTTCATTTAACCCATTTTAAACCCCTCTGAAGTTTATTTTCGGGTCAAACATATGTTGACCACTCCAAAGATTATATTCCCAAAGTATTTATGACAACACATTATATTATTTAAGAAAAACTATAGTTAAACACTTTCCCTCCAAGAGACAAAAATAAAACATTTAAATTTAAATCCACACATGTGTCAAGTGACACAAATAAAACACTTTTACAAAATAAAACATGAAATTGTCTCTTGTGGTTTTTACACATTAAATTTAAATAACACTTAACACTCATGCAGCATATGCTGTTATGAATAAAATACAACACAAACGAGGTGTTGTCTCTCCAAATAGACAACCCCTGGCTTACGAACATACATAAGTCTAGGTTTGGTTCTCTGTAATTTTCCATGGTCACATGGTAAAATTCCTGCGCATCTCAATTTACACATTAGTACTATATAATATAATTCAAAGGAATAACAATACACATCATCACTTGCATACAATTCTCATCTGCACAGATTAAATACATCTTTTATCAAGCAATTTCACATAAGCAATTTATCCCAATTCACATAAACTTAACCATACATCAAAGTTCTATTATCATAGTAAAGTCCTGCAAATTTAATAACAACATCTATCATTGCAATATCATCCTATCTAATGATCATGTAGTGTTCTACTCATAAAGCATATAAGTAAATCATCAAAACATAGCAATGTTATCCAAATCCTGAAATCATATAAGTTCTAAGTCTCAAAATGCATCAAAATAAAGTATCCATAAGAGTCTAAATATAAAATCCACTGAATGTCAAACTGAGTCGAGGTGAGGCCTCACATCCTCCCCCTCTAGGCATGAACATATTGTTAGATCCATTTCAGACCTCCTGAATGGTTTGCAGTAAGTCAAATCTGCATGTTTTGATGCTATATGATGTTATGAATTTTTTTTAACAAGTTACATCTTATACTGGTAAATTGAATGTGATATGTGTGTCGATATCAAGTTTAAAAGTTGAACAATGATTAGGGTATGTTCAACCGGTATGATAAAAGGAAAATAAAAAGTGTTTTGCAGTCGCATTTTTGAGAACACATCTAGATAAACATAGAAGAGTTTTTGACTATTACTTTGGAAAAGTAGATAGTGGATTGTGAAGATTGTGGAAGGATGTTCAGACCAGAAATCCTAGTTGAGAAGAAATATGATGTTACTAGCAAGGCTGATGCAGTTGAGGAACAAAAGATAGTGATTATAGAACCAAAGATTTAGATTGATGCTAAGTAGAATAGTGTGGTGGATACTGCTCAATCGGTAGAAGATGAAGATGATGATGAAGGAGAACAAGAAGAAACTTCTATACTGGAACCGGTTATACTTAGATATGTGAAGTTAAATCACTCTATTGATTAGATATTAAGTGACAAGAATCCTAGAGTACAGACAAGGGGAAAAATCAGAGAAATATTTCGTTTGATTTCCATAGTTGAACTGAAAATAGTGAGAGAAGCTCTTAAAGATGATGATTGGTTAAAGTCAATGAATGAAGAGCTTGATCAGATTGGGAAAAAACAACACTTGGTCACTTGTTCCTAGACTTGATGATAAAAATGTGATTGGTACAAAGTGGGTGTTTAGAAACAATCTGAATGAAGAAGGAGATGTTGTTATAAGCAAGGCAAGACTAGTTTGCAAAGGGTATGCACAACAAGAAGTTGAAGATTATGGAGAGACCTTTGCACTGGTTGCTATGCGTAAAGGTATTAGAATGCTACTTGCATTTGCAGCTTTTAAGGGTTTTAAAGTTTACCAAATGGATGTAAAGTCAACATTTCTGAATGGGATTCTAGAAGAGGAGGTTTACATAGAACAACTAGATGGGTTTGAATTGATTTAAGACAAGGATATGGTATGCAAACTGCATAAAGCATTATATGGATTAAAGCAAGCACTGGGGGCATAGTATGAAAGACTTCATGCACATCTGATAAAGATAGGATTTGAGAGAATGAGCGAGGACAACAATATTTATTTGAAGACTGAAGGAGACAAGATATTGATTGCAGAAGTATTTGTTGATGATATAATATTTTGAGGAAATGGTGATATTATAATGGTCACCAAAATGTAATGGTGGGTGAAAAATGTGTGAATGAGATATCAAGAGGAAATATACCCTTTCCCTCCAAGGAGAGATGAGAGTTTCACTACGGATTTCCCTTCAAACACTTTTCATGCATTACATTGGAAGAGGGGGGAGGGAAATTCATTAGATTCAACCTCCAAAGAAGAAGATAGAATTCTAAATGAAATCAGAATGATAAGTCAATCCTCTCTTCTACTCGGAATGGAAAGGAATTGATTGAATTATGTATTAAGACTAAGTGAAAAGAGATGAAGAACTAATAATAACTCAAGATCAAAGTGTTGGATGAAGATGTGCACCTAGATTTGGCAGTAATATATCAAGACGAAGCTGCCCTACGAATTTGAGGAAAAGTTGCCCGGACCGTGGCGAAAGTGTACATGGTCCTCCAAAAAATTCATGAAATGAAAAGGGTTTTTCCGCCTTTGCAAATGGAGTCCAAATCTGAAAATACAACTGCACACCTGCAACCTACACACATAAATGAGAGGAAAAGGGGTTGGGATTGGGGGTTTTCCTTCAGGTCAAACCCCAGTTTTGAAATTAACCAAGTAATGAAAGAAAGTACTTGCAAGTAAATGTAGATGGAAGACTGAAATGTAAATCACCTCAAGGGAGGTTGTGATAGAAATGTTGATAGAAATTTTTGTATGAAGTTTAATGTTGAAATGGATCTCCTCTTCAATGGTTGAATCCTTGAATTAAATGCAACACCTAGCCCTTAAGGGAGACTTGAGATGCTTGAATGCTCTTGACCGCTTGATCACCAATTTTCACCTTATTGAACTTATGCAAATGAGAGGGAAAATGCAACTTTTATACTTCTCAATTAGGGTTAATGAAACTTATTTTCGTCATAGGCCGACATCGGGAAAGTTTTCCTGCTCACTGCATAACCTTCTATGCAAACTCAGGAAAGGTCTTGCCCTAAAATAGGGCAGGGACAGGGGCGCCACACCCCTATCCTAGGAGGACAGGGGTGCTACGACCTTTTCTTGCCATTTTCTCCAGGGCAAGGGAGAAGCAGTTTTCAGGGGTTGAGCAATCTTCGGTCTTTGATCAAGCTAGGAGATTTTATTTTGCATGCGTGGGGACCCTAATGTGGTAAAAAATTGCTAGGGTCACAATTTTATGACATTACAAATATATGTATGACTTTTGCAGATGAGATGAAGGAAGAGTTTGAGATGTCTCTAATAGATGAGATAAAAAAAATTATTGGTTTGCAGGTCCAATAGTTGAAAGGTGGAATTTCTATCTATCAATCTAAGTATATGAAGGAAGTGCTAAAGACTTTTGGAATGGAAGATTGTAAACCAGTTGGGACATTTATGATTACAGGTTGCAGGTTGTCAAATGAAGATGATTCACCCTTAGTGGATGAGAAGGAATATGGATCTATGATTGGGAAACTTCATTATGTTGTTCATAGTAGACCGAATATTGCCCATGCAGTTGGTTTAGTAGCAAGATTTCAGAAGACCCCCAAGGAGACACATATGACAACAGTGAAGAGAATATTCAGACATCTTAGAGGGACAGTTGACTATGGATTATGGTATCCATATAGAGAAATTTTTTCTTTGCAGGTATTCACTAATGCAGATTGGGTAGGAAATGTGGATGACCAGAAGAGAACAACCGATGGTGCATTCTTTCTAGGAGGAAGATTGATATCTTGGACTCATAAGAAACAAACTTGTATTTCTCAATCTATAATAGAAGCAGAGTATGTAGCTACATCCATGAATTGTACACAAGCTATATAGATGAGACATGTCTTGGAAGGATTGAAGGAGACAATGATAAAACCAATGGTAATATATTGTGATAACACAAGTTCTATAAACATTTCTAAGAATCTAGTACTGCATGCTAGGACTAAACGTATTGAATTAAAGTATCATTTTCTAAGAGAAAGGGTGCAGGAAAAGAAAGTTAGGATGGAACATGTGTTAAGGAGTAATTGGCTAACATATTTACTAAGACTTTACCTAAGGCTACCTTTTAATATCTCAGAGGTAAGTTAGGGGTTATACCCCTACCTAAGGTCAACTAAGAAGATGTGAAAGTATGAATCCAGTGGAATCATTGAATATCTTTCACTATGGATTGATGAGAAGAGGGCTATTTCTCAAGGGGAGAAACAAAGATGAAGCAACAAAAATGAAGATAGAAGATACCAGGGGGAGAAGAACAATGACAGGGAGAAGAACAATGACAAGGAGAAGTAATGCAAAGGAGGATAAGATCAAGTGAAGCACTAATTAGTACAACATGACATGATGAGTTCTTGGTATTTGTCATCAGTTGATTGTTTTGGTGTTGCATTCTTTTAGTGTTTCCATCAATTCCAAAGGGGGAGTATGTTGGCATATTGGCATAACTGATAGAGATGATGATGCACTGGTAAATGATGTTGATGATATATTGATGGAATGTTGGTGATGATATAACTATGATATTATTCTTTATGATCAATTATTTGTATTGTCATTGATGGCAACCATGTTTTTTTATGTTTGGTATATCATCCAAGTTATCTAAGTATAGCTTAACTGATAATGAATTGAGTTGGACAACAAAACTACTAAGTAGTAGTCAACCAATAAGTAGGAACATAGAAGGTAATGGTTGCAGTAGAGATCTGTGCTAAGTTTGGTGTTGCGGTTTGGAATGTATGCTTATCAATTTATAAAGAGTCTATGAATAGAACCACATCATGTTTGTAATTGACTATTGTATATTTAGTGCAAGGTTTTTGAGAACCGGTAACAAGATCTTTAACCGATGATGTTTTATGGTTTGGCGGTGAATCTTTTCATGATCTTATCTTAGTGGTGATGTGTCAAAATTTGTGTGAAGTGATAAGATGTTGTTTTATCATGATAAAGGAGAGAATTTCTTGGGAAACAATAAAGTGCTTAGCAGAATCTGATAAGGGTTTGACAGCTTATCTGATCGATGTGCAGTGATGTGTTATGATCATTTAAAGTTTGTAATTCTCTTAAAATTTGTTGTAATGATCTGTAATGATTTTTAATGATTTGATATGATCTATGATGTAAATTCTCTTGGAATTTGCTTGAAGATTGCATTAATGAAATGTTATGTTGTCATTGATGTCAATTAACCAGTAATGATGTTGTTATAATAGTGTTTTGTAACTGGTAGGAAGAGACAGTGAAGGGAATTGCAACCAGTAGGTGAGTTTGTGGAGTGAGCCAATATTACTATATATTGGAGAGATCAACCAAGAAACCCTCCCTATTGATACAATAAACCCTAACCGATTCAGTTTCATGAATTGGTTGTAGTGGTTTATGATTTGATGATGAGAGCTAATGATTATGACATGTATGCATGTCGTATGAGAAGAGTTTCAAAGTGTTTTTGGTGCATTGAGATAACGTTTTTTATCTTGGGAATGAGCAAGTACATTGCATGTAATGCAAACCACATGATGAGTTACCAATTTCAATAAAGCGATGATCAAGGAGCGGTCGAGGCTATCTTGAATGATGTGCAAAGATTATTATGTAATCCAAACAATCATACTTGAACCGACTTGTTTGTAATCTCTATGAGAGAATTAGGTTTGTGTTATGTTACGGACCTATTGATTTGTTTATAAGGTTGATGAGTTGTTTTGTTATTAGAGTTGGAAAATTTCTAGTTGAGTGTGGTTGCCGAACCGGATGATGTATCTGCAGTTTGTGTAAAGGAAGATAGGAGCATGAAAAGGATCTAAACAAGAAAGTGTAGTGCTATTCAAACATATCAAAAAACCCTTATTGTTTTCTAACAATTACAATAGTAAAATCCCCTAACTAGGTAAGCTCTAACAAGCTTAGTGTTACTCAAATCCTCTAACCAGGTGGTTCATTAGCTTGGATTTAAAATCTTCTACCGAGGTTACTCCTCATAGGGTATTTCTTCTAATAGGGTATTATAGTCAATCCCTTAACCGCGTGGTCCCTAACAGGATCTTTTCTTAACAGAACTATTTGTAAAGCTTTAACAGGCTTGGCTCCTAACAGGGCAAACTTCAGAAGAGTTCAGAATACTTGTGGGTATTCATCGCTACCGTGGTTTTTCCCATTTAGGTTTCCATGTCAAAAATATTTTGTCAAGTGGTGAATGTTTTTGTGGTTATGTTTACTATGGTTGAATTGCTTAACTGCTAAATCCACTTTGATATGTTATGTTAACTGACAACAATCTGAAATGAAGTTTTACTTATGTCAGTAAAGTATTTGGATTTTTGTGAGTTTCAAGTTGTTTTATTGTTAATCTTTTATAATAATCATCCGGTTTAACTTGACAGTGATACTGCATTTGTAGTTCAAGTGCTTTAATTTGTCAGTTTAGAGTTTTCTTTGAGAGGTTGTTTTTGAGATTGGTGAAAGTTTATATCAGTTTTCTATCTACTGATTCACCCCCCCTCTCAGTAGTTGACCAGATCCTTATTCTTTCCTCATACCATCAATTGGTATTAGAGCTTCTCAGGTCCTCTAAGGTCTAAGCCTAACAACTTGAGGTAAAGATCTTGTAGAAGATGATGAAGAAGGAAGGTCCGAAGTTTAATAGAGAGAAGTACAAGATATGGAGTGATAGAATGAAAATTTATATTAAGAGTCTAGGAAGTCAATACTGGGAACATGTTGGTACTCAATATATCGCACCTAGTGGGATTAGGACTGATGATCAGATGAAACATCAAAAAGAAAATAATGAAGCATTAGAGGCTATTATCAGTTCTTTGTTTGATGCAGAATATGTAGATGTCCATTGTTTGGAGACTTCTTATGAGGTATGGAAGAAACTTGAAGAGATTTATAGCAGTGATGAACATGTGAAGATTGCCAAAGAAGAGAGTCTAAGAGGAAAATTTGATGACATACGGATGGCTGAAGGTGAGAATATTCAACAGTATGGGTAGAGGATAAAAGAGATAGTTGGTGAGGTCAAGAGTGTTGGTGGTAAAGTGGAAGATGCTGCAGTGTTTAGCAAGGTGTTGATAACCCTTCTACTGGTCTGTGCTATCTGAGTTGCAGCTATTAAGGAGCTAAAGACCATTGACAAAACTAAGGTAACAATCCTTGACTCCATCATTGGTAAGCTTACTAATTTTAAATTAAATGGTTATGATGGTAGGATTAATAAATCTAAATCTGCATTTAGAGCTTCAGTTTCTAACCCATCTATGAGGAAAAGTAGAGATGTCAAACACAGTTATGAATCTAGATCCAGTAGAGAAGTTGATGATGAAGACAATTTGGTTGAGCTTGAAGCATTGCTGGCCAAGCGGTTGCCTAGAGGTACATATAAGTACATAGGTAAATTACCTTTGAAATGTTTTACATGCAACAATATTGCACACATTGCAGCTAACTATCCTAATGGTGATAATGAGCACAAGCAAGAGAAGTTCAAGAAGTACAAGGGAAAAGGCAAGAGAAATTGTCTTATTGCAATTGATGGTGGTATCATTGATGAGGGATTTGAGGGTGATGCTAATGAAGACATTGTTTTTGTAGCCATTAAAGAAGAGACACCCGATCAGAAAGAATTAGTTTCTCATATGGATAATTCTAATGATTGGATCATTGAAAGTGGTTGTTCACATCACATGACCAATGACCAAAGAAAATTTATTTCTTTGAAAGAATTTGATTGCGGAGTTTTGAGATTTGGTAATGACTCACCCTGCATGGTAAAAGGTAAGGGAACTATTTCTCTTAATGGAAAGAGCAGTGCAGATGATGTCTACTCGGCTGAAGGATTAAAGCATAATCTTTTGAGTGTTTCTCAACTCAATGACAAAGGATATATACTAGTGTTTAAGAATGGCATGCACAAAA
This sequence comes from Cryptomeria japonica, assembly GCF_030272615.1. Lineage (NCBI taxonomy): Eukaryota > Viridiplantae > Streptophyta > Pinopsida > Cupressales > Cupressaceae > Cryptomeria > Cryptomeria japonica. The sequence goes on from NC_081410.1 coordinate 267,769,622, forward strand.
TCTATGGGAGCAAAGGTGAATTGATTGCAACTGACAAGCAGACTAAATGTAACCTGTTTAATTGCTAAAGTAGATGATAGTTGGCTTTAGCATAGGAGATTTTTTTATATAAATTTTGATAACATTGTTAAAGTAAGTAAGTCCAAGATAGTGAGAGGTTTGCCTTAGTTGGACGAACCAGTTAATTCTCTATTTAAGGAATGTCAGTTTGGAAAGATGACGTCCTCAAATTTTAAGACCAAATCCTTTTCAGCGGAAAATCTGCTAGATTTGGTTCATACAGACCTTTATAGACCAATAAGGAATAAAAGTATTCAAGGTGATAGATATTTTTTTATCTTCACTGATGATTTCTCAAGAATGATGTGTGTCACATTCTTGACAGATAAAACAAAAGAATTTATTAAGTTCAAGGCATTGAGAGCCTTAGCTGAAAAGGAAAGTGGTAAGAAGATAAAGTGTCTAAGGACTGATCAAGGTGGTGAATTCACTTTTGTGGAATTTACTAGATATTGGGAAGAAAATGGTATCAAATGGTAGATTTGTGCATCGAGGACACCGCAATAGAATGGTATTGCATATAGGAAAAATCGGTCAGTTGTTGAAGCTGCTAGAATGATGTTGATACAAGGAGGTGTAGAAAAAACTTTCTGGAGAGAAGGTGTCAGCATAACTGTCTACACTATGAGCTGGATATTGGTAATGAGAGGTAAGGATAAGACTCCTTATGAATACTGGTATGGTAGATCACCTAATGTCAGTTATTTTAAGATATTTGGCAGTAAATATTTTATTAAGAGAGGTGACTATGTTAGCAAGTTTGAGGCCAAAAGTGATGAAGGTATATTTCTTGGTTACTCCACCAAGAGTAAGGCCTACAAATGTTATAACAATCAGACACATAGAATCATTGAGAGTGTTGATGTTCGAGTGGATGAGTATCCTGAAGTCTCAGGGGAAACCAGTGTGGAGAAAAAGGATGAAGATCATTGCATTCTATTATTGGAACCAAAACTAGTGAAAACTCAAACTAGTAAAGAGAATGTTGTTGTACCAGTTCAACTAGAACAGGTAGATTCAAAAGAAGATGATGATAATGAAGAAGAAGAACCTGAAGATAATAATCATGTTATTCTGAGGTATGTGAGACTAGATCACAATCCTGACCATATTATTGGAGATAAGGATTCTAGAGAATTAACCAGAAGAAGAATTAGAGAAAATTCTTGCATGATGTCCACCATTGAGCCTAGAACTGCTAAGGAAGCATTTGGAGATGATCATTGGATCAAATCTATGCAAGAGGGGCTTGATCAAATTGAGAAGAATAACACATGGACCCTAGTACCCAGACCGGTGAATAAAAATGTGATAGGTACTAAGTGGGTATTCAGGAACAAACTAAATGAAGATGGTGTAGTAGTCCAAAACAAAGCTAGATTGGTTTACAAAGGTTATGCATAGGAAGAAGGAGAAGATTATGGTGCGATGTTTGCACCAGTTGCTAGACTGGAAGGTGACAAGACTTTACTTGTATTTGCAGAACATAAGGGATTCAAAGTATATCAGATGGATGTGAAGTCAACATTTTTGAATGGAATACTGGAAGAGGAAGTATACATTGAGCAACCTGATGGTTATGCTTTGACTGATGAAAAAGAAATGGTATGCAAATTGCACATGACACTATATGGGTTAAAGAAAACATCAAGAGCATGGTATGAAAGGATTCATTCACACCTGATGAAGATAGGATTTCAAAGAACCAGTGAAGACAACAACATATATCTCAAATTTGAAGGTGATAAGATACTGGTTAGTGAAGTGTTTGTGGATGATGTCATATTTCAAAGCAATGATGATATGAGCAATGACTTTGAAAATTAAATGAAAAGTGAGTTTGAAATGTTTGTAGTGGGAGAGATAAAAAAATTTATAGGCTTGCAAATACAGCAAATGAAGAGTGGTAGTTTCATCACACAGTTTAAGTATGTGAAAGAGGTATTAAAGACATTTGGTATGAGTGACTGTAAACCAGTTGGGACACCAATGGTTATAGGTTGTAAATTGTTTAAGGAAGATGAATCCACATCTGTTGATGAAAAGGAGTACAGGTCAATGATTGGGAAATTGCACTATGTTGTTCACAATAGACCAGATATAGCTCATGTAGTTGGTCTAGTTGCTAGATTTTAGAAGAATTCAAAGGAAACACATTTGATGGCAACCAAGAGGATATTCAGATATTTGAAAGGCACTATTGACTATGGATTATGGTATCCATATGAAGGTAACTTTGATTTAAAGGTGTATACAGATGCAGACTAGGCAAATAGTGTTGATGATAAGAAAAGCACAACCCGTGGCACATTATTTCTTGGAGGAAGACTTGTTTTATGGAGTAGCAAGAAGAAGAGTTGTATATCACAGTCTACTGCTGAATCTGAGTATGTTGCAACTTATATTGCTGATTCAGTTTGGTGAATTTGTTGTATTGGTTTATGATTTGATGATGAGCAGTAATGATTATGACATGTATGCATGTTGTATGAGAAGAGTTTCAAAGTGTTTTTGGCACATTGAGATAACTATTTTTATCTTGGGAATGAGCAAGTTCATTGCATGTAATGCAAACCGTATGATGAGTTACAAAGTTTGATGAAGTGGTGATCAAGGAGTGGTAGAGGCTATCTTGAATGATGTGCTTAAATTGTTATGTAATCAAACAGTCATACTTGAACTAACTTGTTTGAAATCTCTATGAGAGAATTTGGTTTGTGTTGTTTTATCGACCTATTGATTTGTTTATAAGGTTGATGAGTTGTTTTGTTTCAGAGCTGGAAAATTTCTAGTTGAGTGTGGTTGCCAAACCGAATGATGTATCTGTAGTTTGTGTAAAGGAAGATAGGAGCATGAAAAGGATCTAAACAAGCAAGTGTAGTGCTATTCAAACAGATCAACAAACCCATGTTGTTTTCTAACAATTACAGCAGTAAAATCCCCTAACCGGGTAAGCTCTAACAAGCTTAGTGTTACTCAAATCCTCTAACCAGGTGGTTCATTAGCTTGGATTTCAAATCCTCTACCGAGGTTACTCCTCACAGGGTATTGCTTCTAATAGGGCATTATAGTCAAATCCCTTAACCAGGTGGTCCCTAACAGGATTTGTTCTTAACAAGAATTTTTGTAAAGCTTTAACAGACTTGGCTCCTAATAGGGTGAACTTCAAAAGAGTTTAGAATAATTGGGGGTATTCATCCCCACTGTGGTTTTTCAAATTTAGGTTTCCACATTAAAATAATTGTGTCAAGTGGTGAATGTTTTTGTGGTTTATGTTTACTATAGTTGAATTGCTTAACTGCTAAATCCACTTTGATATGCTATGTTAACCAACAAGAATTTGAAATGAAGTTTTACTTATTTCAATAAAGTATTTGGATGTTTGTGAGTTTCAAGTTGTTTTACAGTTAATCTTTTATAATAGTCAACTGGTTTAACTTGACAGTGATATTGCATTTGTAGTTCAAATGGTTTAACTTGTCAATTTAGAGTTTTCTTTGAGAGGTTTTAGAGATTGGTGAAAGTTTATATCAGTTTTCTATCTACTAATTCAACCCCCCCTCTCAATAGTTGCCCGGATCCTTATTCTTTCATCATACCATCAATTGGTATCAAAGCTTCTTAGGTCCTCTAAGGTCTAAGCCTAACAACTTGAGTTAAAGATCTTGTAGAACATGATGAAGAAGGAAGGTCCAAAGTTTAATAGAGAGAACTACAGGATATGGAGTGATAGAAACAAAATTTATATTAAAAATCTAGGGAGTCAATACTGGGACCATGTTGGTACTCAATATGTTGCACCTAGTAGGATTATGACTGATGATTAGTAGAGAAGCAAAAAGGAAACAATTAAGCATTAGAGGGTATTATCAGTTCTTTGTTTGATGCAAAATATTTAGATGTCCATGGTCTATAGAATTCTTATGAGGTATGGAAGAAACTTGAAGAAATTTATAACGGTGATGGACATGTGAAGATTGCCAAAGAAGAGTCTAAGAGGAAAATTTGATGACATGCGGATGGCTGAAGATGAGAATATTCAATAGTATGGTCAGAGGATGAAAGAGATAGTTGGTGAGATCAAGAGTGTTGGTGGTAAAGTGGAAGATGCTATAGTGGTTAGCAAGTAGCAAGGTGTTGAGAACCCTTCTACCGGTCTACACTATTTGAGTTGCTGCTATTTAGGAGCTAAAGTCAATTGACAAAACTAACATAACCATTGACTCCATCATTGGTAAGCTTACTGATTTTGAATTAAATGGTTATGATGGTAGCATTCAAAAATCTGAATATGCATTTAGAGCTTTAGTTTCTAACCCATCTATGATGAAGAGTAGAGATGTCAGTCATAGTTATGAATCTAGATCTAACAGAGAAGTTGATGATGAAGATAATTTGGTTGAGCTTGAAGCATTGTTGGCTAAGCAATTGCCCAAAGGTACCAGTAAGTACATAGGTAAATTACCTTTGAAATGTTTTTCATGCAACAAGATTGGACATATTTTAGCTAACTATCCTAATGGTGATAATGAGCACAAGCGAGAGAAGTTCAAGAAGTACAAAGGAAAAGGCAAGAGAGATTATCTTATTGCAGTTGATGGTGGTATCACTGATGAGGAATCTGAGGGAGATGCTAATGAAGACACTATTTTTGTAGCCATTAAAGAAGAGACATCTGATCGGAAAGCATTAGTTTCTTGCATGGATAATTCTGATGATTGGATCATTGATAGTGGTTGTTCACATCACATGACTAGTGACTGAAGCATATTTCTTTCTTTGAAGGAATTTGATGGTGGAGTAGTGAAATTTGGTAAGGACTCACCTTGCATGGTAAAATGTAAGGCAACTATTTCTCTTAATGGAAAGAGTAGTGCAGATGATGTCTCTTTGGTTGAACAATTAAAGCACAATCTTTTGAGTGTTGATCAACTCAATGACAAAGGATATCCATTGAAGTTTAAGAATGGTATGTGTAAAATCTATGGGAGAAAAGTTGAACTAATTGCAACCCACAAGTAGACTAAAGGTAACCTATTTCACTTGAATCCTAAAGTCAACAACTCTTTAATTGCTAAAGTAGATGATAGTTGGCTTTGGCATAGGAGATTTTGTCATATAAATTTTGATAACATTGTTAAAGTAAGTAAGTCCAAGACAGTGAGAGGTTTGCCTTAGTTGGAAAAACCAGTTAATGCTCTATGTAAGGAATGTCAGTTGGGAAAGATGACATCCACAACTTTTAAGAGAAAATCTTTTTCAACAGAACATCTGTTAGAATTGGTTCATACAAACCTCTGTAGACCAATAAAGACTGAAAGTATTCAAGGTGACAGATTATTTATGATCTTCACTGATGATTGCTCAAGAATGATGTGGGTCACATTCTTGAAGGATAAAACAAACACATTTAGTAAGTTAAAGGCATTCAGGGCCTTAGCTAAAAAGGAAAGTGGTAAGAAGATAAAGTTTCTGAGGAGTGATCAAGGTGGTGAATTCACTTATGTGGAATTCACTAGATATTGTGAAGAAAATGGTATCAAATGGAAACTTTCTGCACCGAGGACACCATAGTAGAATGGTATTGTAAAGAGGAACAACCGGTCAGTTGTTGAAGCTGCTAGAACGATGTTGATACAAGGAGGTGTAGCAAAAACGTTTTGGAGAAAAGCTGTCAGCACAACTGTCTACACTATGAACTAGATATTGGTAAAGAGAGGTAAGGATAAGACTCCTTATGAATATTGGTAAGGTAGACACCTAATGTCAATTATTTCAAGATATTTGGCAGTAAATGTTTTAGTAAGAGATGTGATTATTCTAGAAAGTTTGAGCCTAAAAGTGATGAAGGTATATTTCTTGGCTACTCCACCAAGAGTAAGGCCTACAAATTTTATAACAACCGGACATAGATAATCATTGAGAGTGTTTATGTTCGAGTGGATGAGTATCCTAAAGTCTCAAGGGAAACCAATGTGGAGAAAAAGGATGAATTTCCTTGCATTCTATTTTTGGAACCAAAACCAGTGAAACCTGAAACAAGTAAAGAGAATGTTGTTCTACCAGTTCAACTGGAAAAGGTAGATTCAAAAGAAGATGATGGTAATGAAGAAGAAGAACCTGAAGATAATGATCATGTTATTCTGAGGTATCTGAGACTCAATCAATATCCTGACCATATTATTGAAGATAAGGATGTTGGAGTGTTAACCAGAAGAAGAATTAGAGAAAATTCTTGCATGATGTCCACTATTGAACCTAGAGCTGCTAAGGAAGCATTTGGAGATGATCATTGGATCAAAGCTATGGATGACGAGCTTGATGAAATTGAGAAGAATAACACATGGACCCTAGTACCCTGACCGGTGAATAAAAATGTGATACGTACTAAGTTGGTATTCAAGAACAAACTAAACAAAGATAGTGTAGCAGTCCGAAACAAAGCTAGATTGGTTTGCAAAGGTTATGCATAGGAAGAAGGAGAATATTATGGTGAGACATTTGTACCAGTTGCTAGACTGGAAGGTGTCAGGACTTTACCTGCATTTGCAGCACATAAGGGATTCAAAGTATATCAGATGGATGTGAAGTCAGTATTTTTGAATGGAATACTAGAAGAAGAAGTATACATTAAGCAACCAGATGGTTATGCTTTGACTGATGAAAAAGACATGGTATGCAAATTTCACAAGGCACTATATGGGTTAAAGTAAGCACTGAGAGTATGGTATGAAAGGCTTCATTCACACCTGATAAAGATAGGTTTTTCAGAGAACCAGTGAAGACAATAATATATACCTCAAATCTGAAGGAGATAAGATACTGGTTAGTGAAGTGTTTATGGATGATATAATATTTGGAGGCAATGATGACATGAGCAATGAATTTGTAAATGAAATGAAAAGTGAGTTTGAAATGTCTCTAGTGGGAGAGATAAATTTTTTCATAGGCTTGCAAATACAACAAATGAAGAGTGGAATTTTCATCACACAATTTAAGTATGTGAAAGATGTATTAAAGACATTTGGTATGAGTGACTGTAAACTAGTTGGGACACCAATGGTTACAGGTTTTAAATTGTCTAAGGAAGATGAAGCCACATCTGTTGATGAAAAGGAGTATAGGTCAATGATTGGGAAATTGCACTATGTTGTTCACAATATACCGGATATAGCTCATGCAGCTGGTCTAATTGCTAGATTTTAGAAGAATCCAAAGGAAACACATTTGATAGCAACCAAGAGGATATTCAGATATTTGAAAGGCACTATTGACTATGGATTATGGTATCCATATGCATGTAAATTTGGTTTGAAGGTGTATACAGATGTAAACTGGGCAGACAATGTTGATGATAGGAAAAGCACAACCGGTGGAGCATTCTTTCTTGGAAGAAGACTTGTTTTCTTGAAGTATCAAGAAGGAGAATTGTATATCATAGTCTACTGCCGAAGCTGAGTCTATAGCTAGTTACCAGTTGAAGACAAGGAGAGTACATGGTAAACTGTAAACCAAGATACCTATTCACAATCATAGAATTCAATGGTATTTATACTTGTAAAACAATCAATTTCAAAGGAGGAGATTGTTGGCATTTGCATGAAGATTTTACTAATAAAATGTTATGTTGTCATTGATGTCAATTAACTGGTAATGATTTTGTTATAATGTTGTTTTGTAACTGGTAGCAAGAGCTAGTGAAGGGAACTGCAACCGATAGGTGAGTTTGTGGAGTGAACCGGTATTGCTATATATTGGAGAGATCAACCGGTAAACCCTACCTATTGATACAATAAACCCTAACCGATTAAATTTGGTGAATTGGTTGTATTGGTTTATGATTTGATGATGAGCGGTAATGATTATGACACGTATGCATGTTGTATGAGAAGAGTTTCAAAGTGTTTTTGGCACGTTGACATAACAGTTTTTTATCCTAGGAATGAGCAAGTACATTGCATGTAATGCAAACTGCATGATGAGTTACAGAGTTTGATGAAGTGGTGATCAAGGAGTGGTCGAGGCTATCTTGAATGAGGTGCAAAGATTATTATGTAATCCAACTGTCATACTTGAACCGACTTGTTTGTAATCTCTATGAGAGAATTAGGTTTGTGTTGTGTTACCAACCTATTGATTTGTTTATAAGGTCGATGAGTTGTTTTGTTTTAGAGTTGGCAAATTTCTAGTTGAGTGTGGTTTTTGAACTAGATGATGTATATGCAGTTTGTGTAAAGGCACATATGAGCATGAAAAGGATCTGAACAAGCAAGTGTAGTGCTATTCAAATAGATCGGCAATCCCCTGTTGTTTTCTAAAAATTACAATAGTAAAATCCCCTAACCAGGTAAGCTCTAACAAGCTTAGTGCTAGTCAAATCCTCTAACCAGGTGGTTCATTAGCTTGGATTTCAAATCCTCTACCGAGGTTACTCCTCATAGGGTATTGCTTCTAATAGGGCATTATAGTCAATCCCTTAACCGGGTGGTCCCTAACAGGATTTGTTCTTAACAGAACTTTTTGTAAAGCTTTAACATGCTTGGCTCCTAATAGAGTGAACTTCAGAAGAGTTCATAATACTCTTGGGTATTCATCCCCACCATGGTTTTTCCCATTTGGGTTTCCACATCAAAAATATTGTGTCAAGTGGTGAATGTTTTTGTGGTTATGTTTACTATAGTTGAATTGCTTAATTGCTAAATCCACTTTGCTATGCTATGTTAACTACCAACAATCTGAAATGAAGTTTTACTTATGTCAGTAAAGTATTTGGACACGATTATTGATGTTAGACACGATTGGACATATGCTATTTTTCTTATCTATATGGATGTTGGTACTATCATGATTGATCATGTGATTTGATGATATATGTACTCAATGAATTTTATATGCACACTATGTGATGGATTATTGATAGATTAGATTTATCATTGTTTTGATGATGATTATGATTATGCTAACCCTACTTCATGATTACATATGATGAGGTGTTTATGAGATGTGTTTGACTATTGTTTGACTATCTTTATGATAGAGATGATTCCACATCACTTATTGCGAGTGGGATGTGTCGTCGTGATTCTGTATCACTTGCTTGTTCTATATATGTATATGTATATGTTGTATTGTCATTTTGTGGTTACAGGATTTTGTAGGTACCAGACATCGACTCCACCTGGCTTCACAAGTTTGAGTGTGTCTTTAGTTCCAATGGCTTATGTGGTTCGGAGATGGCATGAGTTTCCCCTCACATACTCTAGGTCTAAGTTGTTCATCGTGAGTAGTTAGTGTCTTGGCATAATTTGCCATGTCAGATAGTAAGCTTGGTATTTTGGTATTGTGAGTTTAGTTTATGTCAGTTGATTTAATTGTTTATGTTAGAGTAATTATGTGGCTCTTGATGTGTAGTTTTATATTTGGTAATGTTCATTTTAATATATTTAATTTATAAGTCTGGAATATTTAATTATTTGGTATTTATATTTATTTGATAATTAACATTTATTGATTTTATGATTATTTAATAATTGATGAGCTTTATTGTTGTTTAATATTTATTTAATATTTGTGATTTAATCTTTCATGGTATTTGATTATTTAATTATTTATTTGACCTTCTATGGTTTGATATTTATGTGACATCTTATATTTATTTGGTTCTTTAATTTATTTTATTAGCTTTTTGTTTATTTGATTTTAATCCCCATTTGGATTATTTATTTACAACTTATATTTATTTAATATTTTGACTTTATTCCTAAGTGGGGTGTAAGAACACATTAAATTAAATAAAAATAAAACATTTCCACTTAGCTGAATAAGTATATTTTATTTACCTTACCTATCATTCACTCTCATTGGTTAAATTCAAAATAGGTGAATAAATTATATTATATGGTGGGTTGGTAAAATATACTCCAAAATGGAATATTTTGATTGGCCGAAACTGAGGCTAGGGATTTGGATTATTGTTTCTTTTTATTTTCTTTCCCGTGAAGTTTTTCGGGTTGGTTTTTGTTCTTCTCTGGAAAAAATTTCAGCAAGCTTCTTCCTTGGTTTTGGATTTCTTCTCTCTTGTTTCTGGCTAGAGCTTGGATTGGATTTGGTTTGGCTTGTGGGACCTCTTCTGTAGCTTCAATCCATTACTTCAAAGTTGCAGGTTGGAGTTCTTCACTTTGTATTTTGGTTTTCAATGGCTTCTCTGTGTATGCATTGTGTCTGCAATGTTTTTGGGTATTGGGTTGAAATATTATTTATGCTATAGTTTTAATATTGTTGAAGGAAATATTTGGGAAGGAAACTTTATGTTATGAGAGTTTTTATATAGTTGTTGGGAGATATTTATTTTGGTTTTTCCGTGTATGCATTTCACGGCTCTATAAGAAATGGTTCTGAAGTTATTTGATTTAAATTGTGGTTTATCGATTGAGTTATTTTATTGTGTTTATACCCAAGTATTCCTTGTTTCTAGGTATTTCTTTTGATATGTTTTTCGAGCCTTTTCGTTAAGTTTGTATTTTATTATTTTACCCGAAAGTTATTTGAGTTTTTGGTAAGTTTTGTGCAAAAGCATTGTTCTGCATTGCATTTGCGTTGTTCTGTGTTGTATTTGAGCTGCTCTGCATAGCATAAGCGCTCTCTTAGGATACATAAGCATGAATCTAGAAACATAAACACTGTTTCAGGATGCACATGCATGATTCTAGAATGCATAAGTGTTGTTCTTCTTGACAGAAGCGATGTTCTTTTTGACAGAAGCGTTGTCCTGCGGGAAAAAGCGCTAACTTGTCTGTGTTTTGTATTTTCCTGGTTTTGGTCTTTTTTGAAGTATTTTCCTGAATTGATTTTTGTGCTAGAGGCTTTATTTGAGGTCTGTTAATATTTCCTAGTATTGGGTTTGAACAATTTTGATGCATTTTGATGGTTTTGAGTATATTTGTTTCTCTATGTATTATGGACATTTTAGACTCTCTTCCACGTGGATAGGCCATGGATGATTGAGATGATTTCTATGCTATTTTGGACCAGCAAGTGAGTAGGCCTTGCTGTGATGTTATTCTTTATTTGATGGCAGCATTGGATGGCTTGATATGCCTTTGTTTATTGCTAGCCAAGAGGCTCATTTTGTTGTATTGATGTTGTTGTAGCCTTGCTTATGTTGTAAGAGTATGTGTGGAAGTTGTTGGCTGCATTGAGTATTATTTTCATGTAATTATGTTGGTAGAGCCTCTTGTGATATATTTTTGGGCCATGTTAGGAGGAGTTGGATTCCTTGTGATGATCAGGGTCATGAGAGATAGGCTTGCATGAGGTTCCTTGTAAGGATGCATGAAGTCTACACCACTAGGGCATATTGGAATTTTTTGTAATTTGTAAATAAGTGATAACCTAATAATTGATGGGTTGGGTAGTTAGATTAATTAATAAGATGATAATTGATTTGTGTCTCATGACTTAGTCTTAGGGAGGATTTTTTAGGATAAGCATGAGAAGGCCGCGAAGACGGTAAGTTAATCTCCCTTAGTCTCTCATTGGTTGAGATGGCTTCACATGTCCATCAGGCTAGTGCCTTGTGTTATTATGTTATTATGTAATGAGAATGGAATGTGATGACACTCCACTCCTACATGTGTTTCCCTTTATGATTTATGATTATGCTTATTGGATGCATTTATGTCTTGATGAGTTTTATGCCTCTGGGAGTTCATTCTTGTTGTATGTGTGAGTTCTTGCTTGAGAGTCCTTGTGTGGTTAGTCTCCTTGGTTATAGGTGTCAACTTAGGTTTAGAGTGTGTGTTGGGACCTTGTGTCATCTCCTAGCACAGGGGGTGGTTCCTTTGGTTCCACATGGTCAGGAGGTTGGATTCTTCTTGCGTGGATGTGGATTCTTCTTCATGATGTACTATGGATGTACCTTGTAGCAGATTTATGTAATGGATAAGATAAAATGCATGTAATGTAACATTCTTGTATATAGCCAGCAGTGTCTGGGGCTCAAGTTCCTTCAGACTGCTCTCTTTGCTAATATCCCTAGAGATAACAAAGATGATAGATTGATATGGAGGGGAACCCAAGATGGGACTTATTCTGTCTCCTTTGTTGTCGCTATTCACAATGACCCGGTGGAAGAAATTCCCATCTGGGCTAAAGTTTGGAACAAGAAGTTAGTTCCAAAGTTCAATATCTTATTCGGGATTTTCATCCAAAATAAGGTATTAACCTTGGACAATCTTCATAAAAGAGGTATTATTTTTTGTAATAGGTGTTCTCTTTGTTGCAAGGAAGAAGAGATGACTTGCCACATTCTCAATCAATGCACTTTTAGCCAGGATATCTGGAAAATCATCCTAGCCAGGTGGAACCTGAGCTGGGTTTTCCCGAACTCCCTTGGGGACTCTTGGTAGTAATGGCATTGCCCTAATTCTAATCCTAAAATTATGGAAACTTGGAGACTTACTTTGCCGATTGTTATCTGGAATATCTGGAAAGAGTGCAACAACAGGATTTTTAGGGATAAAAGGGCTACTCCTGAAGTGGTTACAGATAAAATCTTAAGGAGTATTTTTGAATGCCATTATTGCACTAATCAGGGACCTACTGCTAAAGATGATTTTAAAGACAGATGGAACCTTTCTACCACTTCTTCTTGCAAGGAGACTGGAAGAGAAGGTCCGGTTTGGTGCTTTCCTCCTCAGGGATGGATTAAGGCTAACTTTGATGGGGCTTCTAAAGGGAATCTGGGTAAAGCTGGATATGGGGGCATTGTCAAGAATTTTGCTGGAAGTTTTCTTAAGGTGGTGGCTGGACCTCTGGGGAATCAAACTAGCCATTTTGCCGAAGCCTCTGCCACCCTGAACACCTTAATTATAGCTAAAAATCTAAATTATGATAAATTATGGCTTGAGGGAGATTCAATTAATATCATTAAGTGTTTAAAGGGGGAATCAGAGCCTTCTTGGTCTATTGAAAGTATCATCATGAAAGCTAGGGAGATCATTGCAAGTTTCAAAGAAATTATCATTCAACATGCTTTCAAAGAACAAAATAGTGTTGCAGATTGTTTAGCAAATACTTGGGTTAACTCTGACTCCCAAATGATTTGGCATGAGGAGGATCTCAATTTAAACATTAAAGAGTTCCATAGAAAGGACCATTATATGGGGAGAGAAGGACAATTTAATCATGACAAGTAAAAAGTATCATTTATGCCTTGCTGGAAAGGCCATCATTACTTCGCATTGCAGCAGATCTTCTACAACCTTTAATAATTTGACACATGTTTTGTGGGTTACTCAGTTCAAAAACCTAAGAAACATTGGGAAAGAAGGTTTTAATTTGTAGAGAAACAGAGCAGATAGCCTATTCACGAAGATGGGAGGAGACCTAAGGTGGGAAGAACCAGACAATACGTCGACTTGGAAAGTGATGCCAAAAGTCTAGGTGAAATTGGAGAAGGGCTCCCTCACCAGTTTCATGGAGAAGCTCGTGGACTATGACACAGGTAGGGTTAACCTAGCTGTTTCTAAGATTTTTGAAAATTAGTCTAATGGCTCTTTTAAAATTTATGGAGTTAAGTTCAAGCTAGATGCTGGGCTCATATCCACTGTGACTGGAATGCCCCACACTAGGCTTAATTTCTTTCGAGACCTTAAAGTCTCTAACAACATGGTCAATCTGTTCCCATGGAAAGAGAAAGAGAGGGTTAAAATCGACAAAGCCACTGGGGGCTACTACGAAGCTGCAAACATCAAGAAGCTATGGGGCTAGGTCTTGAATGCAATTATGGAATACATCACGGTTGAAGGCCATTTCTCCAAGGCCCACACCTACCACTTCGTGCTCTTAAATCATTTCAGACACGACAAGAAAGTATCCCTGCCCTACTACCTATTTCGGTCCCTTTCCAGGTCCCTTAATAAACATAGGAACAACCCTTCCAACCCGATTCTCCATTGCGGGCCTCTGCTGCTCATCTATGAGCATTGCAAAACCCTTGCACTACTGGAAAGTAAGAGGATTTCCACCTCTCCGGGTAAGAGAAAGATGGAAGAGGAAGAAACCAATAAGGAGAAGGCATCCTAAAAAGGAAAAGTGTTCCTGGGTTGGAAATAGAGGAAATGGTTAAGGAAAGCAGCGGAATGGAGATGGACGACTCCAACAGTGAAGACAGCTGGAAAGACAAGGAGCTGGGTAATGAGGAAGAAAGTGGGGATAATGAGCCTGATCATGAAAGCCCTATCCTCAGTGAATGCCCTGGTAAGGACAATAGCCATCTGATGGAAGAAGTGGAACTCAAAGATAATGAGGAAACTGAAGTGAATTCTAAGAAGGAAATGAACAAAGATTCTGAGAAGGACCTAACTAAGGACAGGGATAGTGAGGATAAGGAATGTGCCGGTAAAGGGTTTATCCTAGATAACCTCAAGAAACTCTCTGAGGCAAGAATGGATTATGATAGATGGACCTATGAGAGCTTGAAAAACTTGGAAAAAAGGGAATAAACTCGGATGAGAAGAGGGAGGATGAAAAAAGAGAGCAGATTAAATGGAAGCAAGAAATGGAGAATAAGGTAAAATCACTAGAAGAGGGAAAAGAAGCAATGAAAAATTTGATGGGCGTTATCCCACGTATCCTCTCTACCATCACTAAAAACCTAGAGGACATCGCCAAGGTTTTTGATCATACCTGCACTCTGAATCCGGTTGTGGATCTTGACCTGGATGATGAGACTATCCAGATTGGAAGCGGTGATGCTACTTAGGTGGGTGGTGCTACGAAGAGAACCAGGGCCAGTGTCAAGAAAGCTATGGTTGCATCTGCTAAGGATCCCCCTAACCTCAAAGACAACATCAAGGAGCTGCACAAAATTAGCAACACCCTGGCAAAAGCCCTGGAAAAAATCTAAATTCTGGAAGGCCTGTTGGCTTAATGGGGCTTTTTTGGGTTTTCTTTGGTTATCCATTAGTTTTTTGTGGTTCTGATCTTTTCTGTTTCTCGTCGCTTTTGCTATTTATGCTGTTTTAGTTCTGTTTGTTAAGGGTTTCAGGGCCCCTTCAAAACCCACTTTTTCCTTAATCAAAAACATTCTTGTATATAGTAGATGGATTCTTGTAGTAGAAAGAGCTATGCTCATGATGTATTTAATGTACTCGTATTTGTAAGATGAATTGTAGTTGGAAATTGTAATTTAGGGATATTGTATTTGTACTATTGTAGAGATGTGATTTTATGAATCACAAAAATAAAGTGGATTATAGTTGGAATAGAATGGAATTTCTTTATGGATTAGTTGTATTATTTCATGGAATGTTTAGAGGCTGGTTAGAATGTTAAATAATCTTGAAGGAGGAATATTCGTAGATTAATAAGTGAATATATTAGAAGATGTTAATTAGATCTAGTAAATAGGAATGATTCACATAGATGCATTGGTAGAAAGGAAATTATGCATATCATGAGGGTTAAGTAATGTTGTAGGTTGCATATCTCATGGTTAAAGAATTAAAATATGATGCATTAATGAAGGTGAAATATACCTATCGTGTATGTAGTATGTTATTGTGGAAATGAATGTAGTAATGATGTTAAAGTACCCTAGAGAAAGATTATTGATGTTGTGTTATTTCCGCTTGTGTTAATTGATGAAATGAACAATGATGTATGTTCATATTGGTTAATTGGTTAATAAATGTAAATAGATGGAGATGTTATTTTGTATTAGTTGTTATTAGATGTTAATTGAAATTTTTTAATCTCCATTTGTATATTATTGTTTAGTTTCTTTAGGGTATTTTGGCGGGCATTACGACTTGGTATCAGAGCCCATGTTCAACACTGGGTACTCTGGTTTTGATTGAGTCCATTCTGTATTTTGGCGTTTGGCATGGGGTAGCCCAGCGGTTTTATCCCTATTATTTATTTTCCTTGTTTTAGTTCCCTTAGATCTTTATCTTATAGTTTCCTTTGCATTTGCTTAGATAAGATGCCTGTTAGGGGTAGAGATTGTTGTCATGCTGATCACATGGGTACTCGTAGGAACCCTCATCCTGAGGTTTCTAAAGAGTCAGACCATGAGGAGCAGGAGCATCCTAGAGATGATCTGATTCCACAGCTGGTGAACATGCTTCAGGAGCTTGTTGGTCACCTAGGACTGAGACATGAAGAGAACCAATAGGAGGGATCTCGTCATTCAGAGCATCAGGAGAGAGAGCATTCACATTCTCCTAGGAGGAGAATGGAGGTGGATTAGGAGGCGCTTGCAACTAGTCACATCAGAGCTCTGAATAGGATTCATCCTCCTACCTTTGATGGCTTAGGAAGTGGCATGGAGGCATTATTGGACCTAAGTAGGTGTTTTTCTCTGCATCAGTGTAGTAGTAACACCAAGGGGAGATGTGTGATTTTTCGTCTTCATGATTTTGCGATGACATGGTGGCACATGGAGGAACAAAAGTTGCATTTGGACATAGAGACGATATCTTGGGAATTATTCTTGGAGTGGTTTCATGCTAGATTTATTTTAGATCATTGGAGGTAGAGGAAGGCTGATGAGTTCCATGATTTGAGACAGTAGAGGATGACTTTGGAGTAGTATGAGCGCAGATTCTTCGAGCTTAGATAGTATGTTGGATACACAGATGATGAGCCGATTCTGATTCAACACTTTGTGAGAGGTCTTAATGATAATATTGGTGGAGAAGTTCAGATGCATGGACCTAAGACCTTGGAGGCAGCTATGGAGAAGGAGAGACTAGCAGAGGAGAATCTTTCATTAGCATTAGGAGGAGTGATTAGAGGATAGATAGTTAGTGCACCTGTTACAGGATCTATAGTGAGAGGACCACAGCAGTAGTCTTCAGGATATGCTAGGAGCCATCCTTCTTCCTTCCGTAGTGGTCAGCGGTTTAAGAAGAGGTTTTCTCAGGGGTAGAGCTTTGCTCGAGGTGCCAAATTTTAGGTTGATAGGATTCACAATTGTTAGCATGATAGAAGACCTACTCCTTCTAAGCCAACGCAGAGTTCACAACTAGCTTCTAGTAGAGGCAGTGTGTAGTAGTCAAGTACAACACCAAGTAGCAGAGTAATTGTCAGGAGAGATCACTTCACATGTGGACAACCAGGTCACATTGCCATTCATTGTGCTCAATGTACTTCTCAGATGTCAGGGCAGTAGAAGCCAGCTACTTCTAAGCCTATAGTTGGAGATGCAGGTAGGTCTCATCACATTTTTGTGGCAATTGATAACCTCTAGGCTGAGCATCAGGCCACCATTGTAGAGACATCAGGTGTGATAGGTGGTATCTCTTATTCAGTGTTATTTGATTCTAGAGTGTCAGACTCTTTTATTTCATCTTTTCTAGTAGAGTGATGCGGGCTTTCTATGACAAAGCAGGATGATAGGTGGTTAATTGTGATAGTGTATTCCCTTGTGGTTAATTGTCCTTTAGTTTTAGGAGATTGCCATACTTCTATGGATCTTCATGTTATGTCTTTGGGATCTTATGATGTGGTTCTTGGTATGGATTGACTTGGATCCCACCAAGCGCAGATAGATTTTAGAGTTAAGAGAGTGTAGTGGAAGGATGATAGTGGGAAGAGTGTGGAGATTGTAGGTATTCAGAAACCTATCTCTCTTCGCATGATTTCTGCTATGCAAACGAAGAGGTGTGCACATAAGGGTTGCCAGTTGTTTGCGGTTAGAGTGAAGGATGGGGATAAGGGAGTTATCCCAGAATATTTATTGTAGACACATCCCATTCTTCAAGAGTTTGTAGATGTTTTTCCTAGTGAGATTCCAGGTATACCCCCTTGGCGAGATATAGATTTCAAGATTGATTTGGTGCCAGGAGCTGAGCCTATTTCTAAATCTCCCTATTAGGATGACCACACATGAGTTGAGGGTTCAGTTAGAGGAGTTGTTGGCGAAGGGGTTTATTCATCCTACTATGTCCCCTTGGGGTGCACCTGTGTTATTTGTGAAGAAGAAGGATGAATCTCTTCGATTATGCATTGATTACATACAACTTAATAAAGTGACGATAAAGAACCAATATCCCTTGCCTTGGATATATGATTTATTTGACTAGATTATAGATGTTAAAATCTTCTCTAAGATTGACCTTAATTCCGGGTATCACCAGTTGATGATTCAGGAGTCATACATTCATCACACAACTTTTTGCACTAGATATTGTCATTATGAGTTCATAGTGGTACCTTTTGGTCTCATGAATGCACCTTCGGTTTTCATGAGCTTGATGAATGGTGTATTTAGGTTGTGTTGGGACTCATAAAATTTTCATGAATTTGGGAGGCCCATTTCAATATTTTTGTATCTGCACTTCATCCTGGTGTGTTTCTAGCATATTTTGAAGT
Source organism: Cryptomeria japonica (assembly GCF_030272615.1). Lineage (NCBI taxonomy): Eukaryota > Viridiplantae > Streptophyta > Pinopsida > Cupressales > Cupressaceae > Cryptomeria > Cryptomeria japonica. Next base: position 267,788,060 of record NC_081410.1, read on the forward strand.
TTTGCCTTTCCCCAATGATCCCGCATGGGCACAAAGTAGTGTATCGGGTATCGGTTGGTGGGGTTCTCCCCTATGATGATGACCCGATAGAATAGTGGATGAACTAGAGTGGATGCCATCGGGTATCAGGTGGAGTGGTTTTAAATTCTACATCAATGAATTGAAGGAGGCGCGGAGCATGGAAGGGTAGTCATCGGCCATTGGGTGTCAGGTTTTGAGGTCTCCCTGATGACCAAATGGAAAGAGCAAGGCATTGGAGGTAGACACTGGTGCCATCGGGCCACCGAGATAGCATGTTTGGAGAGGTCCCGATGACCCGATGGACAGGCCCAGTCATGAAGGAAATTTTGTCCCACATTGGCCGCGGGGGGGGAGCACTTCATTATTTAAATGCAAAGCCCCACACATATTAAGTGTCAAAGCTTAGGGATTTTGGAAAAATAGCAGTTTGGCATTGGTAGATTCCTCGCGTGCGCGTGCATTTGAGAGCGACTTAATTTTGCAGTAGGTGAGTAGATAACAACTTTAAATTTGAACTTTGAAGCAGTTCAAGTGGTTCAACTGGTTCAAGCGGTTCAAGTGGTTCAACTGGTTCAAGCGGTTCAAGTGGTTCAACTGGTTCAAAGTTCATTGTCATCACTCGTGGGCCTAAGATGAAGAGGTGAACTCACCAAGCGGTGCACCATGGCCGATAGTTAAGGCAGGCAGCTCATTCCGACGGTTAGTGGAGGCCGTGCTAAGATGTCATAGTGGAGAGCCTGGAATGAATACCCACGCAACAGGTGGTGCCCGGTTGTGAACTCCGGAGCCAATCAAATGGTAAGACATAGCGGACAGGTGGCATATCATCAAGGTGTATATCGAGCAGATGAGGGCTTTGATAGATCTCAAAATGGACTCACTAAAGGCATCAGTTTCATCGACAAGTGGAGGTGTTGATGAAACTTGGGTTTCTATAAGATGAGAAAACACTTCACCAAGTGCTCGGATCCATTGACAAAGGGCACATCGAGGAGATTTCAACCAGTTTCATCGAAAAGTGAAGACATTGATGAAAATGGGGTTTCTATGAGACACAAAAATGGATAGCTGAAGAGGAAGTTTGGCCGAAAGGATAAGACTAAACAAATCAAAAGAGGTGGTGGGTTTGGTGGAGATGACTTGGTGAGACAGATGGATCAGGTGGTGAACCAGAGGTTGACAAGTGGCAGGCATGACTAGACAGGTGGAGTCTAGGAAGATCTTAGAGAGAATCTAGAGATGCCACATGGTAACACCGTGGCATAGGAGAGAGCCATTTAGAGATGCTAAAGCTCGTACAGATTAAAGAGGATGAACGGTCGGGCGAGATGATCCAACAATTGTCGCCATACCGCAGGATGAAGATGCTCGCCAGGTATCCCATGCAACTTGGCAACTAGCCAAGTGGAAAGTCCAAGGTGGTAGGTAGATGGATCCAAAGGCAAATCAAGATGTGACCCGTGTTGGGCCCGCCAGAAGAAAAAGTGATAAAGAAAGTGGCCCAAGCGAGGTAAAAGCCGAGCAAGTCAAGGAAGATCAAAGGTGATCCAAGGAAGATCTACAGCTGTTGCCAAGTCGCAACGAAAAGATGTGTGATTGCTAATAGCCATGACTTGGTGACCAAGCGATGGGGCCTGATGGAAAACTTGAGCAATCTAAGGAAATAAAGAGAAAGCAAGTCCTATGATGATCAACAGTTGTCACTACACCGCAGTCCAAAGGTGTGCAATGGTTATCATCTGTGACATAGAGACAAACCACTAGCGGTGGATCCAAATAGCAGTTATTGCTAGTAGTTAAGGTAAGCAATTAAATTGGACTGCAAGTGGTAGCAGTTAGGTTTTTTAATAGATCAGAGACCAAGTGGTGGGACCCGTTTCTAGGTGGATTACTCAGGAAAGTTAATGGGCGTGTTAGTTTCCCATCATCGGGTGGCTGTTGCCATACCGCAATGGAAACACACCCGAACTTTAAAGGCTGTGACATGGTGATTAAAGGAAAGGTTCTTAGAAAGATGGTTTTCCTCATTCATTGGCGCCAAATTTTAAAATATTCAAAAAAACTGATGGTAGAGATGTGCAAATCCCATCAGATATTGTTTGAAGTGCAAAGTTGGTGAGAGGTACTCAAGGAAATGTATAGAAAACATAAAGATGTGCAGCTATGTGTTTTCTTAAGATAAGAACTCATCAATGCTCTGGCATAAGATGATACATTGGCATTATGTGGCTATCGGTGGTTGCAACCAATTTTGGGAGATCGGAGCCTGCCTTTTTGGCTTCTTTCCAACTGAATGACCAGCGAATTAATGAAGCACACATCCAGGAAGAATGTTCGGTTTTTCCCTCAATTGCAGTGGCACAACAATGTAACTTTTAGTAAAAATGACAGTTAGGGTAAGATTTTTCTAGGAGGTAGCCCGAAGCTTGTTGCATCCTAATTTTCTATAAAAGGATACTAAGGCTACCTAGAAAAGGGGACATAATTTTTGTACCTAAACTCTGGCAAAATTAATATAGGCCTTTGTCTTAGCAATTTCCAAGTCAAATGTGAAGTACCTGTAACCTTCTGATAGAGGAATGAAATATACAGTCCAGAGAAATTAAACTCATACTTGTATTGTATCTGTGTCATTGTACTGGTGTTTATTCCATTTAAGTAATTAAGGATTGCTTATTTGAAATGATTTTCTAGGAATCTAATGAAGTTGTTTTTAGTCTTTTTCTCAAGGAGGAAAATATAAATTTACTTTAAACAAAGTCATTGATATCAGTACTTTTGGTGTGGATTGGATGATGAAGTCTAGTGTAGATTAGGACTCTGTATATGTCAGGCATATTTAGAGTTAATAAATCAGGAATTTGTGATGTGTGTATAGTTTCTTTTGTCAGGTTGCATTTTGTTATAGATGATTTTGTTGCCCAGATAAGGCACTGGTTTACCTGTTGGGTCTTTGGGTGCATTTTGTGATCCTATTAAAAAGACAAAAACAAATTTCCATTTAGGTTTAGTTGTACTGGTCAGTAAGGGAAATTTGCAAGAATTTACACTGGTTTCCTGCAAAACGTTTAATATTTTTGTGAGAAAATAGTCTTAAAGGGTTCACCTGCCCAAGCTTTTATAAGCTTAAAGTGTAGGAGGTTTCCTTTCTGGAACCTCATATTGTTGTTTTTATTTCAAACTTTTATTGTTCTCTTCCATTGCAGCACAGAGGTAGTAGTTTTCACTTTTCAAGAGAAGGAACAAAAAGTTTTCAAAATGGAGAGCAACAAAAATGGCGACTCTACTAGGGAGAGTCAAATAAGATAAGTCTCATACTGTAGATCTGTGTCTTTATTGCATAAAAGTGTTGAGATCAGGTTCCCTTGGTTTCAGTTTGAAAATTATTGTGCTTATCCTTTTAAAGAAAATCCTTAGTTTATTTCATAGCATCTTAGGATACTATTATGTTCTTTTCTAAAGATCAACAGTTTTATTCTTAAGTGTCTTGTAAGTGATTCACTATGTTAAACTATATATTTTATTCCCAAGATATTGGGTGGCAACTCTAAAGTAAAAATAAACTAGTGTTCTTTAAAATAAAAAAAATCACAGTCACTTCACAAGATTAGCAAAATGAATAGGAGAAGGAATACTAGGTCTTATATGAAGAAAAACCCTCAAGAGAAGTTGCTTGAAGGTTTACTTGAACCAGTCAGGAAGGGCTGGAGAGGAACTTTATTCTTGAGCAGTCAAATCAATCATGGAAACAAAAGAGTAATCAAATAGGCAAGTCTTCTAAGCATCCTATATACATAAGATCCAATGCCTCTTCTCATGACTCTGATAATGATATTATGGGTTTTCATGTTGGCCTATTTGGCACTAATGATGATATCCAAACATTTCACCCAAGATTATCTAATACCAGTGTTTTTGTGAGAGATAGGCATAGTACAAGTAATAGAGCTAGTTCCATTCCCAAAACTATGGAAGGAAATATCAGCCTGATTGATATGGACCAATTAAATGTGTCTGATTCAGAGGAAACTTTGCTAGACCAAGAGGAAGTGTCTCAGGAGATTGAGGTTCTAAATCAGAGATTACATCAATTGATTGCATTAAGAAAAAAGAAAGAAAAGGAAAAGGAGAATGAAACCAAAGCCAAACTCATTGAAATAGATAGGTTATTAAGATAGATTGTAGAGCTTGAGTTGTTTTCTCAAGAAGAACCTGCGAGTAAAGAGCAAGGTCCTGTTATTAGGGAAATCCTTGATCCAAAAATTGTTTCTGCACCTAAAGTTGTATCACATCCTAGTAGGGAGGTCCATAGTGATCCCAACCTGCTAGACTTGTTATTGACAAAGGGAAGCAGAAGATGGTGGAGAATAGATCTATGGGTCTGGTGTCAGGAAGTGCAGAAGGACCCCAAGGAATGATGTTGCATGAGATCGAAGTAGAAAGGGTAGGGAAGGAAAATGAAGATCTAAAACAGGAGTTAGAAAAGGTTGAAATAGAAGTACTAAATGCAGAGTTCAGAAGAAAAATACATTGCTTAAAAGCTCCTGCTATAACTTTTCCACCTGTAGATCATAGCAATCCTACATCCCAACATACTTATGCCTCTCTATTGAACACTCAACCAATGATACAAAAAAATGCTATCCCACCTATTAACTAATCTCCAATTGCTTCCCCAAGTAATTTTGCTATTCCCTGAAGTGCAATTCCATCAAACCAAACTAGTCAACGACCAGCCCACAATCAAAGTCATAAAACTCTTATAGATGGTAGTTTAGGCTCAAGGGTGAATATTGGAAACAACTTTATTGGAAATCGGTTTCAAAGGAGACCAATAAATGTTGAGTAGTATAGGCCATTGTATTTTGATGGAACTCTAGGATACCCAAACCATGTCCCTATTGAAATGAGGGATAAACTCCAGAAGTTTGCTGGGAACAATGTTGTCAGTGCTGAAGAGCATATGAAATCATTTGGTGACATGATTAATGATTATGAAGTTGCATATGAAGATGTCATCATAAGCTGCTTGTGCAATCCTTGATTGAGGATGCTACAGATTGGTATAGAGGATTACATGTGGACAGTATAGGTTCTTGGGAAGAGTTCAAAAATTGCTTTCAAGAGCAATATGGAGACAAGATCAATGTGAGCTTCATGCACAATGAGTTTAATAACATCAGGAAATCTAATAATGAAGCCGTCATAGATTTTAATGCAAGATTTAAAAAGGCAATGCATAGACTTTTTCAAGTAATGAGGTTAGATGAAAATGTGTGTTTAACTACCTATTATAATGCATTTGACCCCAAAATGGCTTACATTCTTAGAGATAAAAACCAACATAGCTTAAGGTATGCTTTGAAAATTGCAATAAATGTAGAGAGTAATAGGAAAGCATCAGGTAAAGTGGGAAGAAGGACTAATGGAAGATTGTGGCAGGAACAAAGTCACAACAAAACAAATCCTCTAAAGAAGAGGATAAGATAGAAAAATTATTGACTACTATCAAGGATCTTACTGCTAAAGTAAGAAAGCCCAAGAGGCCTCACTACAACTGGCAGGACAGACTAGCTAGATTGCACGATATGCCATATAACACTACATTGAAAGATGGCAAACCAGTGCAAGATGAATCAAAGGGCACACAAAATCAGAATACCCCTAATCCGTTGAAGGGAGGAAACATACACAATGTGGAAAGTACCCCTTGGTGTATGGCTTGTGATGGGCCACATTCCCCCTACCAGTGTGCCATGGCTCAAGCTCTGAATGAATCCATGAGAGGTGAGGATGAACCTACAATTAATATGTTTGAGTATATTGTGGAAACTGACTGTGAGTCTTCAGAGGATGAAGCAAGTGAATATGATGTCTCAAAAGGCAATGCAAATTTCCATGAGAAATTGACAATTGATTGGCATTCCAATTTGAATGTAGTCACAATAGAAAACAAGTAGATTCATCTTAGGAGGCCTAGTGAGGAGAAAGTCAAGAATCTCACTAAGGCAGCAATAGCTAAAGCCAAGCATAATTACAATCTTAGGAGCAACAAAGATGATGGAAGTCAAGGTATTCCAGGTTCTTTATTTTTTAAAGAAACTTCTTCTAAGAGGTCCACTGAGAACGAAACTTCTAGCAAAGATAGTCAGGCTAAAGGTGACCAGTCAAGTAGCTCAACAAAATCTAATATTGCTAATACAATTGGAAATAAGGTAGAGACCATAGGTGACAAGAGAACATGTCACCAAAAGGCAGAAAAGGTTAAAGCTCATATTGAGTCTAATGTTAGCACTGTTTTTGACATGACTCAGGCTTTAATGCAGATGAAGGTTCTAGAACCTTTAATAGAGTTGCTGAAAATAAAAGAACATAGGGAGGCTATCTTTTCTTTGATTTCGAGTATATCAGATGGAGATGCATCTTATAAAAAGGGAAATGCAAAGGATGAGAAGGATCAAGAACAAGGAGTCCTAGAAGTTTATGTGGGAACCACTATCAATCAAGAACCATCTCAAATAGATCCCTTTTATGTCACACTGTTAGTTAATAACAGATTGATAAAGAATTGCATGATAGATTTTGGTGAAACTGCCAATGTGATGCCTTATGGGGTTATGAAAGAACTAGGTTTGTTTGTACACACTTCATATGGGAGGTGTTATGCTATGGATAATAGAGAAGTGCCTATTGTGGGTACCATGAGAGATGTGGAAGTAAGAATAGAAACTTTCCCTGAAGCTACTTACAAAATGGATGTAATTGTTACAGACACCAAGCCACATTATGGCATGCTGTTGTCTAGACAGCGGGCTACTGTTGTTGGAGGACATCTTCAGCTAGATTTGTCATATGCAACTATCCCAGTGAATGGGAATTCTATAAAATTGTATAGAGAACCACGTGCCCCAGTGGTTATTGAAAAAATTGACCCAAACATGCTTAATTGCATGATTGATGTAGATCTTGATAACTTCAGGATTGAACCCATTCAGCCTCAGTTAAAGAATATTGATCCTATTGTCAATGAGCTAGAATCACAACAAGAAGGCCTATGCAGATGTACTTTGATGGAGATTTCTCTAAGGAAGGGTTTGGAGTGGGAGTGCTATTTGTTTCCCCATCAGGTATTACCTTCAAGTATTATTTTCTGTTAGCATTCCAATGTACAAACAACACAACTGGTATGAAGCTCTAATATTAGGCTTAGAAATTGCTAAAAGATATGGGATCAAGTTGTTAAGGGTTTATGGAGACTCTAAACTTGTAGTGTCTCAGATAAGGTCAAGATATGCATCTAAAAATGACAAGTTAAAAAGATACAAGCATACTATTTGGGATGTCATTGAACACTTTGATGCATTTTCTATTGATTGGATTGAAAGGTCCAAGAACATTATGACAAACTTTTTAGCTAATGTTGCATTAAATAATGATGATATAACATTAACTAGAGTTTCAATAATTGAGACAAAAGCCAGACCAACCATCCCAGATAATGTGTACAATAATTGGAAAGTTTTTGAGGATGATGAAGACATCCTTAGATTTGTACAATGCATAGATGACTATGAGGGTCAAAAGATTGATTGCAATGCATTGGTTGAAGTAGTAGATGGACAAGAAACCATTCTTGGAAGTGACATAGTGTGGCTAGAGACAAATCAAATACCCAAGGGACTAGTTGAACTAGAGGGTATGTTCAGTTACAGTGATGGTCACTTACACCAAGCATCATCTACAAAATTGGAGGAATTGGATGAGGTGAACTTAGGGATAGAAGCATCCCCTATGTTAGTGTATATTGGGAAGAACCTATCTCCCCATGTTAGGACCAACCTCATTAACTTATTAAAAGGTATAAACATGTTTTTTCTTGGTCCTATGAGGACCTAAAGGCGTATAGACAAGATTTATTTCAACACAAAATTCCTCTCCATGTTGATGCTAATCCTTTTCGACAGAAGCAAAGACCTATTAACCCCCTTTTGGAGACCAAAATGCAACAAGAGTTAACCAAGTTAAGGGAAGGGGGATTATAAAACCCATAAGACATTTTTCATGGGTATCCAACTTGGTCCCTATCAGAAAGAAGAATGGGGATATAAGGCTTTGTGTAGATTTTAGAAATTTGAATGTTGCCTCTTTAAAGGACAATTGTTCTTCCCCAAATATGGAAGCCATGTTACAAAGGGTAACAGGTTGTAATCTATTGTCAATGATGGATGGGTTCTTAGGTTATAATCAAGTACTAGTGAAAGAGTCTGAGGAATTTAAGATTGCTTTTACTACCCCTTGGGGGACTTATGTGTATGTGAGAATGCCATTTGGTCTAAAGAATGCTAGAGCTACTTTTTAGAGAGAAATGGATATGGCTTTTAAGGAGATTATCAACATCATAATGGTAGTTTACCAGGATGATTTGATGTGTTTTTCAAAGAAGGCAGATGATCACTATGGTCATCTGGAAAAGGTTTTTTGCAAAGCTCTGGAGTTTGGTGTATCCTTGAACCCAAAAAAATATCATTTTGCAGTGACTGAAGGAAAATTATTAGGGCATATTGTCTCCAATGAAGGGGTTAGAATAGACCCTAAAAGGATTGAAGCTATAAATAAAGTACCTCAGCCAAAGAATGTTAAAGGAATTCAGTCTTTCTTGGGCAAGGTGAATTTTGTTAGAAGATTTATAGCTAACTTTGCTGAAATCATTAAGACTATTATTAAATTACTTAAAAAAGATGTAAAGTTTCCTTGGGATGAAGAAGTTGTATAGGATTTTGACAAAATTAAGAAGGCTATTCAAGAAGCACCAATGCTAAAGTCCCCAGATTACAACAAGCCTTTCTCATTATTTTTGTTTGACTCTTATCACATAGTAGCCGCAGTTCTACTATAAAAAGATGATGAAGGGTATGAGCACCCAATTGCTTTCTATAGCAAATCATTACAGGATACTAAATTAAAGTATGAAATCATGGAGAAGTAGGCATATGCTCTAGTCAAATCGGTGAAGGCATTCATGCCTTATCTGGTAAATGCTCAAATTGTAGCCTATGTACCACATGCAACTATAAAAGACATTCTGTACCAGTCTGAAGTGACTAGAAAGAGATGCAGATGGATAACTATAATACAAGAGTTTGACTTAGAGACCAAGATCACCAAACTGGTAAGAGGATTAGGCCTTGCAAAATTGATGGCTGAATCAAATCTGGTTACTATTGATGTTAATAATGTTGAAACAAAGGAAGTCCTAATCACTAGTATCGAAAGGCAGCCATGGTATTCAGATGTGGTATACTTCTTGAAGAATGCCTCATGTCCAGAAGGTATGACACACAACCAAATGAGAAAATTGAAGTTAAAGTCACAAAAATATATTCTTATTCAGGGAGACATGTATTGGAGGAACAATGATGGGATGTTACTGCTTTGCTTGGATGAATTCCAAGCTAAGAGGGTTCTGAAAGAGATGCACAGTGGGGTGTGTGGAGGCCATTATTCAGCTAAGACTACAGCTGGTAGGATAATCAAAGTAGGGTATTACTAGCCAACTTTGTTCAAGGATGCTTATAAATATGTTAAAAAATGTGATCCTTGTCAAAGGTTTTCTTCTAGACTAAAGTATTCTGGTGCTTTACCTTTGAATTCTATTATAGTTGAAGCCCCTTTTGTTCAATGGGGCATTGATTTTATTGGAGAAATAATAGAAAAATCAAGTAGGGGTCACAAGTGGATCCTGGTGGCTACAGACTATTTCACCATGTGGATTGAAGCCATACCTACCAAATAGGCCACTAGTAAGGTAGTTATTAATTTTTTGATGGATAGTATACTGACAAAGTTTGGTGTGATGACTAAAATAGTCATGGACTACACTATGTGCTTTAGGTCTAAGGAGTTTGCAAAATTTTGTGCCAATTATGGAATTATTATGTCATACTCTTCACCTTACCACCCACAGGGAAATGACCAGGCAAAATCACGTAATAAAAGTCTCCTCAACATCATCAAAAAGATCTTAGAGGAAAATAAAAAGTCTTGGGATCAAAAGCTCAGATTAGCTTTATGGGCTGATAGGGTGACTGTAAAAAAGGCCATTAGTACATCCCCTTTTGAGCTAGTTTATGGAGTAAAGGCCAGGTTACCTGTGAACAATTTGCTTCCAGTTTACCAATTTTTGCAGATTGAAGAACTTGAAATGTCTGAACCCATGGAAGAAAGAATGATTTAGTTGATAGAGCTGGAGAAAATGAGGACTGCAACCCATAAAAGGAATATGAAACTTCAATTACAATAGAAGTACCTTTTTGATAAAAGGACTAGTGCAAGAAAGTTCCAGATTGATGACATGGTGTTGCAGTGGAATGCAAAAGACCAAGACAAAGGCAAGCATAAAAATTTGAATCATTGTGGATAGGCCCTTTAATTGTTTGTGATATCAAAGGAAAGGATTCATACTTCTTGCGAAGAATGAATGGTGAAGTACAGGAATTTCCAGTGCATGGACAATTCCTAAAATATTAATTCTCTTGATCTATTTTAGTCCATGCATAGTAGTTGTAGGCTGTATATATTTTAGTTTTCCTTTCTTTAGGATTTTGACGGTCTGCATTCCAAAGTTTTTGCTAAATTCTTGTATTGGTCTTGCGTCCAACCATCCCCAGCCAGAGCCACTGTTGGGACTCATAAAATTTTCATTAATTTGGGAGGCCCATTTCAAAAATTTTGTATCTACACTTCATCTTGGCATGTTTCTGGCATATTTTGAAGTTTTTCCTTATCGGCATAACTTACCTCGATGAGCCTGCATGGGCACAAAATAGTGTATTAGGTATCAGTTGGCAGGGTTCTCCTCTGCGCTGATGAACCGATAGAACAACAGATAGACTAGAGTGGATGCCATCGGGTATCGGGTGGAGCAGTTTAAATGCTACACCGATGAACCAATGGAGGTGCAGAGCGTAGAAGGGTAGTCATCGGACATTGCGTGTCAGGTTTTGAGGTCTCCTTGATGACCCGATGGAAAGTGCAAGGAGTGGGAGATAGACACTGGTGCCATCGGGCCATCGAGATAGCGTGTTTGGAGAGGTCCCGATGACCCGATGGATGGGCCCAGTCATGAAGGAACTTTTGGCCCACATTGGTCATGGGGGGGGGAGCACTTCAGTATTTAAATGCAAAGCCCTACACATATTAAGTGTCAAAGCTTAAGGGCTTTTGGAAAAATGGTAGTTCAGCATTGGTGGATTCCCCGCATGCATGTGCATCTCAGAGCGGCTTAATTTTGCAGTAGGCGAGTAGATAATAGCTTTGAATTTGAACTTTGAAGTGGTTCAAGTGGTTCAACCAGTTAAATGGTTCAACTGGTTCAAGCAGTTCAATTGGTTCAAAGTTCATTGTCTTTGCTCATGGGCCCAAGATGAAGAGGCGAATTCACCAAGCGGGGAACCATGGCCGGCAGTTAAGGCAGGCAATTCATTTCGGTGGTTAGTGGAGGCCATGCTAAGATGTCAGAGTGGAGAGCCTGAAATGAATACCCACATGACAAGTGGCACCCAATTGTGAACTCCAAAGCCAATCAAATTATAACACATAGCGAATAGGTGGCATATCATCAAGGTGTATATTGAGCAGATGAGGGCTTCGACAGATCTCAAAATGGACTCACTGAAGGCATCAGTTTCATCAACAAGTGAAGGTGTCGATGAAACTTGGGTTTTTATAAGATGAGAAAATACTTCACTGAGTGCTCAAATCCATCGACAAAGGGCACATCGAGGAGATTTCAATCGGTTTCATTGAAAAGTGAAGGCATTGATGGAAATGGGGTTTCAATGAGACACAAAAATGGATAGCCGAAGAGGAAGTTTGGCTGAAAGGCTAAGGCCGAACAGACCAAAAGAGGTGGTGGGTCTAATCGAGATGACTTGGCAAGATAGATGGATCAGGTGGTGAACCAGAGGTTGACAAGTAATAGGCCTGACTGGACAGGTGGATTCCAGGAAGATCTTAGAGAAAATCCGAAGATGCCATGTGGTGACACCGTTGCATAGGAGAGAGACATTTAGAGATGCTAAAGCTCATATAAATTAAAGAGGATCAATGACCAGACGAGATGATCCAACGGTTGTCGCCATACCGCAGGATGAAGATGATCGCCAGGTATCCCAGGTGACTTGGCGACTAGCTAGGTGGAAAGTCCAAGGTGGCAGGTAAATGGATCCAAAGGCAAATCAAGACGTGACACATGTCGGGCCCGCAAGAAGAAAAGGTGATAAAGAAAGTGGCCTAGGAGAGGTAAAAGCCAAGAAAGTCAAGCCAGATCAAAGGTGATCCAGGGAAGATCTACGGCTATCACCAAGTCACAATAAAAATATGTGCGATGGCTAATAGCTGCGACTTGGTGACCAAGCGATAGGGCCCGATGGAAAATTTGAACAATCCGGAGGAAATAAAGAGAAAGCAAGTCCTATGATGATCGATGATTATCGCTACATCACAGTTTGAAGGTGTGTGATGGTTATCACCCGTGACATAGCAACAAACCACTAGTGGTGGATCCAAATAGAGGTTATTGCCAGCAGTTAAGGTAAGTGGTTACGGTGGACTGCTAGTGGTAGCGGTTAAGTTTTTTAACAGATCAGAGACCAAGTGGTGGGGCCTGTTTCTATGTGGATTACCCGGGAAAGTTAATAGGCATGTTAGTTTCCCATTATCGAGTGGTTGTCACCATACCACAATGGAAACATGCCCGAAATTTAAAGGCCATGACATGGCGACTAAAGGAAAGGTGCTTAGAAAGATGGTTTTCCTTGTTCATTGGTGCCAAATTTTAAAATATTCAAAAAAATGATGGCAGAGATGTGAAAATCCCATCAGATATTGTTTGAAGTGCAAAGTTGGTGAGAGGTACTCAAGGCAATATACATAAAACATAATGATACACGACTGTGTGTTTTCTTAAGATAAGAACTCATCAATGGTCTAGCACAAGATGTTACATTGGCATTATGTGGCTATCAGTGGTTGCAACCAATTTTGGGAGATTGGAGCCTGCCCTTTTGGCTACTTTCCAACTGAATGACCAGCGAATTAATGAAGCACAAATCCCAGGAAGAATGTTAGGTTTCTCCCTCAACTGCAACAACACAACAATGCAACTTTTAGTAAAAATGATAGTTAGGGTAAGATTTTTCTGGGAGGTAGCCCGAAGCTTGTTGCATCCTAATTTTCTATAAAAGGATACCAAGGCTACCTAGAAAATGTTGGCATTTTTGATGATTCATGTTGTGATTGTCATTGATGGACACACACTTGCATTAAGATCCTCTTTATATGTGTGAGTTAGAGCACAACCGGTATTTGTTCCAACCGGTATGTTGTATTATAGTCTTTAGACTATTGATTTTTTGTAGAATGTGTTTACCGGTCTGAAGCGGCATGTTGACCCCAAGAGGTTCGTGGATACCAAGCGGTACGAGGGATTAAAGTGGTATAACACATTTTTACCAGTCTTCATCTTGACAAACCGGCAACCGGTATTTTGTATGAACCGATAATACTTTGTGATGAGTTACCAACTGGCATTTTGTGATGAGTTACCATCCACCGATCGTTTGACGGTGCCAACTCTCTGGCGGTGCTTTTTGTGTCATGTTACCAGATATGTCCAAATGCATTGAACCTAGAAAATTGTATTGTAATCCTATTGGACCTACATGAAATCAGATTCCTTTATAAGGACATCATGTCTAGGGTTCTAAGGTTGTTGTTGTTGAGGTTGATGTTGTTACTAGGGTTCAAGGTAGCTGAAGATTTAGAGAGATTATGAATGTGTAGAAGACTGAAGTAATGCTATAATGCATTAAGATCGAGCTATCAAGGATCTAACCAAGCAATCTGTGCTATTTGCTAGATCACTCACTTATTGATTACTCACATCTTTGACAAGTCTGTAGCCCTTAACCGGGTAGGCCCAAAAGCCTCTAGTAAATCTTCTAACAAGGTGGTTCACATCTGTGGATCTAAAATCCTCTAGCAAGGTAGTCTTTAATCAGACTTATCTCCTAACAGAGATTGAGATTCCTAATAGGATCTATTCTGGTGAAGAACGTTGTAAGACCATAACCGGTTTGGTTTCTATTCTGCAGATAGTTACTTGTGATTTCCATCTCACCGTGGTTTTTCCCATTTGGGTTTCCACGTCAAAATCTCTTATGTTATGGTGTTTGTGCTTCTATGGGTGAATGCATTATTATCTATTTGGTTTTCATGTTTGTTAACCGGTTCTAAATTGTTTTATCGGTTTACTATCAGTCTTGCAAATTGTTTAAGTGCAAATGGTTTTAGCATACTAATTCACCCCCCTCTTAGTATTCATCAATTGGTATCAGAGCCTACCTTTCTATAAGTTTAACCACTTGGAAAGAGATATGGGGGAATACACCTTGAGGGAACTTACTCAATGGCTCACTCAGTCTGAGGAAGCCTATGATGATCTTATGGTCAAATACAAGGCATCTCAAGAAAAAAGGAGAGAACATGCAGAAAAGTTGATGGAGCTATCTGAAAATAGTTTTGCAGATGAAGCAGACATGGAAGCCCTAATTGTAGAAGTAAACAAGTTGAATGAATCAAACTCCAACCTGAGAAAGGAGTTGGAAGGACTGACTATCTAGATGTGTCAAGAGCTTGAGAACCAGAGAAAAGCTGAAGACCTAGTGAAAGAAAGAGATCTTGAGATTTCCAAGCTGAAACAAGAGATGAGTGCCCTAAATGCTCAACTCCATGCAAGCAAGGTGGAAAAGGAAGACATGCAAGGAGAAATGAACACTGCCATCTCTATGAATGAAAACCTATTGGAAATAAATGCTGCTATTTCCAAATAACTCTCTGAGTCAAAGGAAATACTTGCTAAGTTCAACAAGAGTACTGTCAAGCTAGAGCAAAAGCTTGAATCTGCCAAACTGGTCAAGAATACCAATAGACTTGGTTATTCCGGTCATGAGGAAGGAGAGACCTCTGGTACAAATGCTGGAGCATCAAAGAAACAACTAACATCAAAGGATAAAGGTAAGCAAAAGTTTAAACCTGTTTGCTTTAACAGTCTTAAAGAAGAACATACTGCAAATGTGTGTAGTAGTAAGGCTTACAACAATTTTCCTTATTTCCTAAATGATAAGCCTAGATCCTATAGATTCAATGGCAACTATTATGCATGCAACAAGTATGGGCATAGAGCATTTGAATGTAGGTCTATCATGAATGACACTGGAAGATATCCTCAGAGGACCCAAGGAGTTGGTCCTGAACCTTTTGTGAACCAGAATCACAACCGGTTTAATATCTTCAATCATCAGCCAAGAAGCGGTGGCTATCAAGTGGTAACCGGATGGAGAACAAATTGTATGATCTATCATGGTCATAGTAACACTACTGCAACATGTAGAAGGAAGAATGGAAACATGAACAATGGACCTTGGAGAGCACCTAGATTGGTCTGCTATCACTGCAACAAACTGGGTCACATTGCCAGAGTCTGTAGATCAAGAAAGGACATATCTGATGATATACCAGTCATTCCGAAAGGAGACATTAATGTTGACACCATTCAAGTGGATATGAACAAAACCTAGAAGAAGAAACCAACGATGTTACAAGAGGAACTGGTTTTTGCACCTAGTGTGGAAATCAGGGAACCAACAAACTAAGCCTTAGAAAAGCTTAGGGGGAGCAAACAGCAAAATGTTTCGAACCGTCGGTTTACACTGGTAAAAGACCTTAACCGGTTTGTGATACCTATCGCTTGGCAAAAGACTGGAAATGGTAAAAAGGCAAATTAGGGTTTACGCCCTAATAGAGGAGCATTAATGGTGGTAGGTGAGAGATATGTTTAAAGGCATTTTTCAAATCATTTCTCACTATCTATTTTTGAGCGAAGAAAAGTTTTTCAAAGAGAAGAGCGACGAAAAGGGGATTTGAGCTGAGATCTTGAGAAATTGACAAACCACGAAGGAGATTCAAAATCAAACTACAAATGGTCAAGTGGAGAACACAAAGCAGTGATTTAGCAACCGATGGAGTGTGGAGTGAAGGAGAATCGGAAAGCCCTAAATTCACGTGTTTTAAAAAGGTATTTCTCAAAGTTCTTAAAGTTTCTATCATGGCTTCCGCATCTCATACCAGTTCTAGTGCATCCATTGAGTCTGAAAGTTTTATTCAATGAAAGTCCAAGTATAATGCTCTATCACAAGTTCCAGCTGGTGTGATAGTAGAAGAGGGAATTTCTGACTACATAGACTACAAGATTGAAGACCTAGGGTCTCTAGCTATCCACTCCCAGTTAGGTTTTTTTTGTGGCAAGGATAAGAAAATCAAATCGGAGTATAATATCTTAGAGAAGAAGAAAATCCACAATGTTGTCTACTTCCTGGAAGATTTTACAGAAGATCACATAAGGATCATTTTGAGCAGAGTCCACGGTGACAAGATGTACCTAGAGAGGATGCATGATATCATACCGTAGGCAATTCATGCAGTCACTAGTTTCTGCAACATAGGGGAAGTGCCAGCCCTAAGGACAATAGGCAAAATTGAAATGACAAGGCTCACTGGTTCAGTGAGTGACTCATGAAACATGATAGTCAACTCCATCAAGGATGATTTGGTTAAGTATGCCTACATGGTGATAGGCTACCAGATATTCTCTGCCAGCAGAATTAACTCTATATCTGCTGCAACGGTAAATGCCACTTATCGGATGATTAAGGAGCATGCATCATTTGACCTGTGTACCGGTATGCAGAGGCAACTCCTATCAAATCTGAATTCGATCAAACAGGATAATGCACAAAGGTTTAAGTTTAGACAACTACTGGTTGGGTTTTTCTTTTACTTTCAAGGATACTTTCCAGGAGTAGGAGACGTCCAGTGGTCTCCTGGCCAACTGGTAACCAAGCAAATCAAGGAGAGCATTCAAGCAATTGGAACTGGTTACCAGATGTTTTGAACAAGTATTTTGATGAGTTCAGACAAAAAATGAGCCAAAGGATGAGGATCTCAGGTGATATCGTCGAGAAATATGAAGATGACATCTGTTTCACCATTCAGGTGGACAAATGCATAATGGAGGCTGTTGCGCCTAGAATGGAAGAAGTGGAGCCAATGGGCTATGAGGTGATGTATGATATGCTGGAAGGGTATTCCTCTACCCTTAATGCCTCACCTCTTGATCCTAAGGCAAAGAGGACCGGAACCTATCTGGAAAGGGTTACACCGGTCAAGGAACCCTCTGCTAAGAAAGGAAAAAAACTTGCAGTAAAGAAGGCAAAGGCAGTGCCTGTAGTATCAGCACCGGTTACTACTACAACTCCAAAAGTGACCAAGCAGTCACCAGCCAAAAAGAAACCGGAAGCAGCACTGGCTAAAGTCTTTGAGAGGAAAAGGAAGACAAAGAGCAATACACCGGACTCTAAAGAGACTGTGTCTAGGGAGCAGCTAAAGAAGGCGAGACAGATAAGAAAGAAAACAAAGAATGAACTGGCATCATCTACATCGATAAATATTGATATCTCCTCATATAAACCTTTGACACATTGTCAAAGAACAATAAAGAATATTAGGAGAAAATTACTACATGATTTAGTAGACTACTATGATGATTTTAGTGATGAGGAGAAAGAAGAAGTGCTACAAGAGATTATTGTTTATTTGTGTACAAATGACCGGTCGCCATCAGAAATTAAATCTCAGACACCAAATTCTTTGTATAAGGCATTAGATAATAAATGGCGCATTGCCATAGAGAAGGAACAAGAAATTGAGGAGAAAGTTTTTTGCTCAGTACTTTCCTGACTTGTAAAATTCTGAATTATTTGATGTTATTGACAAAAATAAAGGACTCTTCTTCACTAGAAGAAGAAGACTCTGGCTGTTAGAAGGAAGAGTTGATGATGTCGAAAAGGACACTCATCAATATATGGTAACTGCTGTCCAGACTCACAAAGCACGTCTAGCCAATCGGCAAGCTGAGAAAGAACCAGTTATATCCAAACTGGATGAAGCATTTGATGATGAAGGAAATTCGGTTGTTAAACTAATTGACACCATTAATGTCAATGCTTTGGATGCTGAAGATGTTACCCAGGAGATACCATCTGAGGAAAAAGGATAGGAGCATCAGGTTGAATAGGAGAAGAAAGCCAAGGACAGACAAGAAGCGACGAAGGAAGAGGCCGAGCAGAGGAAGACGGATGAAGAAGAGAAGTGAAAAAAGGAAGAAGAAGAGAAGCAGAAAAAGGATGAAGAGGAGAAAAAGAAGAAAGATGAAGAGGAGAAGAAGAAGAAAGAAGAAGAATAAAATAAGGAAAAGGATGAAGAGGAGAAAAAGAAGAAAGATGAAGAGGAGAAAAAGAAGAAAGATGAAGAGGGGAAGAAGAAGAAGGAAGTAGAGAAGAAAAAGAAGGAAGAAGAAGATAAGGAACAGGAGAAGAAAAAGGGAGTAGAAAAGAAAAAGGCTGAGGAAGACAAGGAAGCAGAGAAGAGGAGAGAAGCAGAGAAGAAGAAAGCGGAAGAGGACAAGGTAGGAGAAGCGGTAAAGAGCACCCATATGGAGACTCTGAAGGAAACCAGGAGTCAAGCTAAACCAGCTGATCTCACCAGTCCTATAGATCTCCAATTTGCAAGTGAAACAAAGCTAATGCAAAGCATCAAGGTAGCTCAAGAGTGCCTTGAAATCATTCGGCAAAAGAAGGAGCATGATGCAATCCAAGCAGCTATGGATACGCATACCGGTTTGATACCTGGTACAAATCTTCCAAACACCAATTCATCACTAGCTAGACTTAAGCTCCTATGCATAGTAGTAGATGATCAGGTGCAGAGCCTTGAAGAGGTAGAAGAGGCTAATGTCAAGAAGGAGCATCAAAAAGCTCTTAATATAGCTCTGGTGAAGAAGTTGAATGAGCTCTAGACTGAACTAAAGAAAGAACAAAAGGATATAAGGGATGCTCTAGATGAGGGGAATTTTCTACTTAGCAAAATCTGTCAACCCCATCTATTCTATGATGATGTGCTAGCTCAGAAGCAAAATATTCAAACAGACTTATAGTCCTACATGAGCACATTCAAGATGCCTTATGATTCCTTTGCAACTTATGGGCAAACCGTTCACCAGTTTCACATCCAGTCAGCCAAAATGGAGCAAGAGATCAACACGCGGTCTAGAGATTTGCATGAGCTACAACTGGTTCTACTCCCACATCTGTAAATTCTTCAGAAGTGTTATTTGAACCTAGATGCCTTGACACTTACATAGGAGATGAGCACAATTGATGCCATGGAAGAATAGGTCTCCCAGATGCAAATAGAGAAAGAAGTAGCCACCTCCCTACTTGAGTCCTGGTCTCTATCGATGAAACAATTCTTGTAGGACTATAAATCTATTTTTGACAAGTATTATTCCTTGTTGTCATAAACTTTTATTATTTTAATATCAATTGGAAACAGGATTGTTCAGCGGTACTTTGTCATTGTTGGCAAAGGGGGAGAAGTACTCTATCTATTTTGGAGAAGTACTCTATCTATTTTGGAGAAGTATAGGGGAGAAGTATTTGGATTTAAAATTTTGCTATATGCTTTGATATATGCTCTGATATCTCAATGTTTATGCTCTATATGCAAAATTGTTATATATCATATTGTTAAAGGGATAGTGTATATGCTTAGGGGGAGAAATTTTGCTAATGGCATGTTTTTGTTGTAAAACACTTAGATGTCAAAATTTTATTTTCCTAAGTGTTGCCATCAATGCCAAAGGGGGAGATTGTTGGCATTTTTGATGATTCATGTTGTGATTGTCATTGATGGACACACACTTGCATTAAGTTCCTCTTTATATGTGTGAGTTAGAGCACAACCGGTATTTGTTCCAACCGGTATGTTGTATTATAGTCTTTAGACTATTGATGTTTTGCAGAATGTGTTTACTAGTCTGAAGCGGCATGTCGACCCCAAGCAGTTTGTGGATACCAAGTGGTACGAGGGATTAAAGTGACATAACACAGTTTTACTAGTCTTCATCTTGACAAATCGGCAACTGGTATTTTGTATGAACCAGTAATACTCTGTGATGAGTTACCAACTGGCATTTTGTGATGAGTTACCATCCACCGATCGTTTGATGGTGCTGACTCTCTGGCAGTGCTTTTTGTGTCATGTTACCAGATATGTCCAAATGCATTGAACCTAGGAAATTGTATTGTAATCCTATTGGACCTACATGAAATCATATTCCTTTATAAGGACATCATGTCTAGGGTTCTAAGGTTGTTGTTGTTGAGGTTGATGTTGTTACTAGGGTTCAAGGTAGCTGAAGAGTTAGAGAGAGTATGAATGTGTAGAAGACTGAAGTAATACTGTAATGCATTAAGATCGAGCTATCAAGGATCTAACCAAGCAATTTGTGCTATTTGCTAGATCACTCACTTGTTGATTACTCACATCTTTGACAAGTCTGTAGCCCTTAACCAGGTAGGCCCAAAAGCTTCTGGTAAATCCTCTAACAAGGTGGTTCACATCTGTGGATCTAAAATCCTCTAGAAAGGTAGTCTTTAATCGGACTTATCCTAACAGAGATTGTGATTCCTAACAGGATCTGTTCTAGTGAAGAATGTTGTAAGACCTTAACCAGTCTGACCTTAACTGGTCTAGTTTCTATTCTGTAGATAGTTACTTGTGAGTTCCATCTCACTGTGGTTTTTCCCATTTGGGTTTCCATGTCAAAATCTCTTGTGTTATGGTGTTTGTGCTTCTGTGGGTGAATGCATTATTAGCTATTTGGTTTTCATGTTTGTTAACCGGTTTGTCTACTAAATTGTTTTACTAGTTTACTATCAGTCTTGCAAAGTGTTTAAGTGCAAAGAGTTTTGGCATACTAATTCACCCCCCCCTCTTAGTATTCATCAGAAAAGGGGACACAATTTTTGTAGCTAAATTGGCAAAATTAATACAAGCCTTTGCCTTAGCAATTTTTGAGTCAAATGTGAAGTACCTGTAACCTTCTGATAGAGGAATGAAATATACAGTCCAGAGAAATTAAACTCAAACTTGTATTGTATCTGTGTCATTGTACTGGTGCTTATTCCATTTAAGTAATCAAGGATCGCTTATTTGAAATGATTTGATAGGCATCTAATGAAGTTGTTTTTAGTCTTTTTCTCAAGGAGGAAAATATAAATTTACTTTAAACAAAGTCATTGATATCAGTACTTTTGGTGTGGACTGGATGATGAAGTCTGGTGCAGGTTAGGACTCTATATATGTCAGGCATTTTTAAAATTAACAGATCAGGAATTTGTGATTTGTGTATTAGTTTCTTTTGTCAGTTGCATTCTGTTATAGATGACTCTGTTGCCGAGATAAGGCACTGGCTTACCTGTTGGGTCTTTGGGTGCATTTTGTGATCCTATTCAAAAGACAAAAAACAACTTTCCATTTAGGTCTAGTTGTACTGGTTAGTAAGGGAAATTTGCAGGAATTTTTCATTGGTTTCCTGCAAAATGTTTAATATTTTTGTGAGAAAATAGTCTTAAAGGGTTCACCTGCCCAAACTTTTATAAGCTTAAAGTGTAGGAGGTTTCCTAAGTCTGGAACCTCATATTATTGTCTTTATTTCAAACTTTTGTTGTTCTCTTCCATTGCAACACAAAGGCAATAGTTTTCACTTTTCAAGAGAAGGAACAAAAGTTTTCAAAATGGAGAACAACAGGTTGTATTTGGACATATTTGTATTAGTCTTTCTGGATGATATTTGATTTATTCGAGATCGGTTGAGGAGCATGAGGATGATGTGAGGTAGGTTTTGTAGTGCCTCAGGGAGAATCACCTATACACCAATTTGGTGAAGTGTGAGTTCTTCCAGACAGAGGCGAGGTATCTTGGTCATGTGATTTCTGGAGAGGGTACCGTAGTTGATCCCTCAAAGATTCAGTCGATTGTTGATTGGCCAACACCCACTAATGTGGGAGAGGTGCGTAGTTTTATGGGTTTAGAAGGATATTATCATAGATATGTTCAGGATTTCTCTAGGATAGCTCATCCTATCACTTCTCTTTAGAGAAAAAGAAATAAGTTTGTTTGGACAGAGTAGTGTGAGATAGCATTTCAGATCCTTAAGGAGCATTTGACCAGTGCACCTATTTTAGCAGTACCAAACCCTTTGGGGAATTTTGTGGTGTGCATAGATGCTTCTTTGGGAGGTCTAGGAGCAGTGTTGATGTAGGATGGTTGTGTGATTGCATATGAGACATAAACTTAAGAATCATGAGCAGAATTATCCCACCCATAATCTTGAGTTAGCAGCAGTGGTACATGCTTTGGTTAGATGGAGGAACTTCCTTCTTGGACATAGATTCAAGTTGCACAGTGATCATCATAGTTTGCAGTATATCTTCACGCAGCTGAATTTGAATTCTAGGAAGAGGTGTTGGATGGAGTTCTTATATGAGTATGACTTTGAGGTGAGATATATTCAGGGTAAGAAGAATGTGGTAGCAGATGCATTGAGTTGCAGGAGGCATGAGATTTCAGCAATGTCTCTTAGTGTGGATTTGAGGAGCCATATTCTTAGTGCCCTTCCTTCAGATGTATGGTATCAGGAGATTATTGTAGAGGTTTCTGCAGGTAGAGCTCTTGAGGGAAGATATGCAGGTTACTCAGTGGAATCAGATGGACTTCTTAGGCATTTGGGACGTATTTATGTTCCACCATTAGATAGTCTTTGAGATTTGATCATGTCGAAGGCACATCGTGCACCTTACTTGGCACATCTAGGTGTCAAGAAGATGCACACAGATTTGAGATAGATATATCATTGGTCTGGTATGATGAGAGATATTGCAAATTTTGTGGCATGTTGCCTAGAGTGTCAATGACTGAAGGCAGAGCATCAACATCCTGCAGGATTATTACAATCACATTTGGTTCTAGGATGGAAATGGGATATTATATCTATGGATTTTATAGTTGGATTTCCCATGTCTTCATGCTATCATGATGCTATTATGGTCACTATAGACAAATTGACCAAAGTAGCACACTTTTCTCCAATCAAGTCTTCATATACAACAACGATAGTAGCTCGGGTTTTCTTGGAGGTACATCAACATTTTGGATTGCTCTTCAGCATGATTTGGGTACCCAGTTGAACTTTAGTTTAGCTTATCACCCTGAGACAAATGGACAGACAGAGAGGGTGAACTAGGTTTTGGAGGATATGTTGAGGATGTAGGTGATGGATAAATAGTCTCATTGGGAGGATTATCTCTATTTAGTTGAGTTTGCGTACAATAATGGTTACCATAGCTCTATTGGTATGTCTCCTTATCGGGCGTTATATGGTAGACCATGTCGCACGCCCTTCAGTTGGGACCATTTAGAGGATAGAGTGTGTATTGGATCAGAGATGTTGCAGGATGAGGAGTAGGTGGCTTGCATTAGAGAGCATTTGTTATCCGCTCACGATAGACAGAAGAAATATGCAGATGCTCATTGAGTGGACAGGCAGTTTTCTATTGGTGATAGGGTATTTCAGAGAGTTTGCCCATGAAAGAGTCTGCTCCATTATGGAAAAGACTCTAAGTTGGTGCCTTGATTTATTGGACCTTTCACAATTTTGGAGCGGATTGGTCCTATGGCTTATCGCCTTGCCTTTCTGCCTAGCTTGTCCCGCATCCATGATGTCTTTCATGTTTAATTTTTGAGGTTATATCATCCTAATATTTCACATGGGTGGGATTGGAATTCTTTATAGGTCAAGGATGGGCAACTTTCTATGGAGCCCGTGTGCATTCTTCAACACAGAGAGATGTCCCTCAGAGGTCAGAGCATAGAGCAGGTAAGGGTCCAGTGGGATCCGATTGATGATTCTTCAGATACATGGGAGGATGTAGTGCAGATGAGAGAGTTATATCCCTATTTGTTCTCAGGCTTCCAGGAGTAAGCCTAGGCAAACGGGGGAGAGTATAGTGTCCACCCTTGATTTGACTTATTTTGACTAGAGTTGACTTTTATATTATGCTTGACAGGCTTATCTAGACTATATTTTGATGATTTGGATGATGATTACTCATGTGCTTCAGTGACATGATTGATGTTAGACACAATTGTACATATGCTATTTTGATTATCTATATGGATGTTGGTACTATCATGATTGATCATGTGATTTGATGATATATGTACTCGATGAATTTTATATGCTCACTATGTGATGGATTATTGATAGATTAGATTTATCATGGTTTTGATGATGATTATAATTATGCTAACCCCACTTCATGATTACATATGATGAGGTGATTATGAGATGTGTTTGACTATTGTTTGATTGTCTTTGTGATAGAGTCAATTCCACATTACTCATTGCCAGCGAGATGTGTCGTTGCGATTCTCTATCACTTGTTTGTTCTATATATGTATATGTATATGCTGTATTATCGTTGTGTGGTTGTAGGATTTTGCAGGTACTAGACATCAACTCCACCTGGCTTCACAGGTCTGAGCATGTCTTTAGTTCTAATGGCTTATGTGGTTCAGAGATGGCATGAGTTTCCCCTCACATACTCTAGGTCTAAGTTGTTCACCGTAAGTAGTTAGTGTCTTGGCATAATTCGCCATGTTAGATAGTAAGTTTGGTCTTTTGGTATTGTGAGTTCAGTTTATGCCGGTTGATTTACTTGTTTATGTTAGAGTAATTATGTGGCTCTTGATGTGTAGTTTTATATTTGGTAATGTTCGTATTAATATATTTAATTTATAAGTTTAGAATATTTAATTATTTGGTATTTATAGTTATGTGATAATTAACGTTTATTGATTTTATGATTATTTAATAATTGATGAGCTTTATTGCTGTTTAATATTTATTTAATATTTGTGATTTAATCTTTAATGGTTTTTGATTATTTAATTATTTATTTCACCTTCCATGGTTTGATATTTATTTGATATCTTATATTTATTTGGTTCTTTATTTTATTTTATTAGCTTTTGGTTTATTTGATTTTAATCCCCATTTGGATTATTTATTTACAGCTTATATTTATTTAATATTTTGACTTTATTCCTAAGTGGGGTGTATGAACACATTAAATTAAAAAAAAATAAAACATTCCCACTTAGCTAAATAATTATATTTTATTTACCTTACCTACCCTTCACTCTCATTGGTTAAATTGAAAATGGGTGAATGAATTATATTATATGGTGGGTTGGTAAAATATACTCCAAAATATAATATTTTGATTGGCTGAAATTGAGGCTAGGGTTTTGGATTATTGTTGCTTTTTATTTTCTTTCCTGTGAGGTTTTTTGGGTTGGTTTTTGTTCTTCTCTGGAAACAATTTCAGCAAGCTTCTTCCTTGGTTTTGGATTTCGTCTCTCTTGTTTCCAGCTGGAGCTTGGATTGGATTTGGTTTGGCTTGTGGGAGCTCTTCTTCATCTTCAATCCATTACTTCAAAGTTACAGGTTGGAGTTCTTCACTTTGCATTTTGGTTTTCAATGGCTTCTTTGTGTATGCAGTTTTTTTGGGTATTTGATTGAAATATTATTTACTCTATAGTTTTAATAATGTTGAAGGAGATATTTGGGAAGGAAACTTTATGTTATGAGAGTTTTTAGATAGTTGTTGGGAGATATTTATTTTGGTTTTTCCGTGTATGCATTTCACGACTCTGCGAGAAATGGTTCTGAAGTTATTTGATTTAAATCATGGTTTATCGATTGAGTTATTTTATTGTGTTTATACCCAAGTATTCCTTGTTTTTGGGCATTTATTTTCATATGTTTTTCGAGCCTTTTTGTTAAGTCTGTATTTTATTATTTTACCTGAAAGTTATCTGAGTTTTTTGTAAGTTTTGTGCAAAAGCATTGTCCTGCATTGCATTTGCGTTGTTTTTTGTTGTATTTGCATTGCTCTGGATAGCATAAGTGGTGTCTTAGGATGCACAAGTGTGAATCTAGAAACATAAGCATTGTTTTAGGATGCATATGCATGATTCTGGAATGCATAAGCGTTGTTCTTCTTGACAAAAGCGTTGTTCTTTTTGACAAAAGCGTTGTCCTACGGGGCAAAAGCGCTAACCTGTCTGTGTTTTGTATTTTCCAAGTTTTTGTCATTTTTTAAGTATTTTCCTGAATTGATTTTTTTACCAGAGGGTTTATTTGAGGTTTGTTAATATTTCCTAGTATTGGGTTTGAACAGTTTTGATGCATTTTGATTGTTTTGAGTATATTTGTTTCTCTATGTATTATGGACATTTTAGACTCTCTTCAATGTGGATAGGCCATGGATGATTGAGATGATTTCTATGTTGTCTTGGACCAACAAGTGAGTAGGTCGAGTTGTGATGTTATTCTTTATTTGATGGCATCATTGGATGGCTTGATATGCCTTTGTTTATTGCTAGCTAAGAGACTCATTTTGCTATATTGATGTTGTTGTAGCCTTGCGTATGTTGTAAGAGTATGTGTGGAAGTTGTTGGTTGCATTGAGTATTATTTTCATGTAATTATGTTGGTAGAGCCTCTTGTAATTTATTGTTGGGCCATGTTAGGAGGAGTGGGCTTCCTTGTGATGACTGGGGTCATGAGAGATAGGCTTGCATGAGGTTCCTTGTAAGGATGCATGAAGTCTAGACCACCAAGACACATTGGAGTTTTTCATAATTTGTAAATAAGTGATAACCTAATAATTGATGGGTTGGGTAGTTAGATTAATTAATAAGATGATAATTGATCTGTGCCTCATGACTTAGTCCTAGGGAGGATGTTTTAGGATAAGCATGAGAAGGCCATGAAGATGGTAAGCTAATCTTCCTTAGTCTCTCATAGGTTGAGATGGCTTCACATGTCCATCAGGATAGTGCCTTGTATCATTATGTTATGAGAATGACATGTCATGACACTCCACTCCTACATGTGTTTCCCTTTATGATTTATGATTATGCTTATTGGATGCATTTATGTCTTGATGAGTTTTATGCCTTGGGAGTTCATTCTTGTTGTATGTGTGAGTTCTTGCTTGAGAGTCCTTGTGTGGTTAGTCTCCTTGGTTATAGGTGTCAACTTAGGTTTAGAGTGTGTGTTGGGACCTTGTGTCATCTCCTAGCATGGGGGGTGGTTCCTTTGGTTCTACATGGTCAGGAGGTTGGTGCTTTTTATCCATTGGGATGTTCTCTTGGATTCTTCTTGCATGGATGTGGATTCTTCTTCATGATGTACTGTGGATGTACCTTGTAGCAGATTTATGTAATGGATAAGATAAAATGCATGTAATCTAACATTCTTGTATATAGTAGATGGATTCTTGTAGTATAAAGAGCTATGCTCATTATGTATTTAATGTACTCGTATATGTAAGATGAATTGTAGTTGGAAATTGGAATTTAGGGATATTGTATTTGTACTATTGTAGAGATGTGATTTTATGAATCATGGATATAAAGTGGATTATAGTTGGAATAGAATGGAATTGCTTTATGGATTAGTTGTATTATTTCATGGAATGTTTAGAGGCTAGTTAGAATGTTAAATAATCTTGAAGGAGGAATATTCGTAGATTAATAAGTGAATATATTAGAAGATGTTAATTGGATCTAGTAAATAGGAATGATTCACATAGATGCATTGGTAGAAAAGAAATTATGATTATCATGAGGGATAAATAATGTTGTAGGTTGCATATCTCATGGTTAAATAATTAAAATATGATGGATTAATGAAGGTGAAATATACCTATAATGTATGTAGTATGTTATTGTGGAAATGAATTTAGTAATGATGTTAAAGTACCCTAGAGAAAGATTATTGATGTTGTTTTATTTCTGCTTGCGTTAATTGATGAAATGAACAATGATGTATCTTCATATTGGTTAATTGGTTAATAAATGTAAATAGATGGAGATGCTATATGTTGCATTCGTTGTTATTAGATGTTAATTAAATTTTTTTTTATCTCCATTTGTATATTATTTTTTACTTTCTTTAGGGTATTTTGGCGGGCATTACAAAACCGATATTGCTATATATTGGAGTGATCAACCAGTAAACCCTACCTGTTGATATGATAAACCTTAACCGATTAATTTTGGTGAATTGGTTGCATTTGTTTATGATTTGATGATGAATGGTAATGATTATTACACATATGCATGTTTTTGATTAAGGAAAATCAGGTTTTAAGGGACCCGAAACCCACTTATATAATGAGAAGATAAGAATAAGAGAAACTAGAAAGAACAAGACAAAGAAAGAAAGGCTACAAAAGAACAATAGAGAAAACAACAGCCAAGGAAAAGAACAACAAAAGGCCAGTGAGAAAATGGCAACCTAAAAATAGATTACATTTCAGATAAAAATCTTTATAGACTCTTCCACATCCTTAACTAGCATCATCATAGCATTAGCTGCCTCTTTCAGGTCTTTGTTTTCCTACATCTGGTGGGTGTCCTTGGTCTTCAACTCTAGCTCACTAGTAGTTTGCTTGGCTCTCTATCCGAAGGAGTGAAGAATAGAACAAGTGGTTGGCACGTCATCAATGATCACTGTCTCTTTATTGTACTTGTTCTTCTCCAGACAAGCAACCAAAGCGTTCATGTTTTGAGAAGCCACCTTCAAAACCTCAAGACTATGCTCCATGAATTTCTTCAAGGCCTTCTTAGTTTTTGTAATCAGGTTGATAACAAGTTCATTTTCAACCTCTCCCTTTTATTTGATGAATCTGACCATATCTTCAAGATGCTTCAAATCTCCCTTAATCATATCTTTTTCTGGCCAGTCCAGAATTTCTTCTGCGTCCTCTGCCTCACTGGTATCCTCCTCAACATCCTCTTTACCTTTATTGTTGGTATCCTTAATCAAGTTCTCAATTTTATAATCCAAATCTCTCTGTTTATTCTGAATACTAGAGATGTTATCAATACCCATTTCTAAAAATTGAACATTTCCTGGGTACTATTTCTGGCAGCATTCCGAATGGAGTTCACATTCTCCATAACCAAAGCAGAGCCCATAGACCTAGGGTTTCCCTCCTCCATACTGTGATGAACATAATTCCTGTTATCTGAGACATAAGGGTTATTCTTTTCTTCTCCCTCTTCAACATCCTCTTATCTCTGCTCATTCCTTTCCTTGCCCTCAACCTCTTTCTTCTGCTCAATCTCTACCTCTTCATCTACCTCCTTCCCCTGTTCCTCCTCTGAACCAACATTCTCTTCTATTTCTTCTTTACCTTCATCACCAACCCTCAATTTCTTATGTAGAGGAAGATTAGAAGAATCTGAATCAGAATCAGAGCCATCATGACCCTCAGAAATGTGGGCATTCTCCACCCAAGGATCTTCCCTATAAGCCCTATCTTTACCCTTCAAATGCTCATAAATTAACAAAATAAGGCCTTGATGAGAAATAGGTTAGGATTTAGGTTTTTTGGCATAGTCAACTAGGCTATCGTTAAGGGAAGAAGCTAAATAGAAGGGCAATGAAATCTTCGAGCCATGGTGAAAATGGTTAAGGATGACAAAATGGTAACTGTAAACCTTCAAAAACCTACCATCAACTGCTAGGTATTCCATTAAAATTCTCAACATTTTCTGCTAGAAATATTTTACTTGGTGAGGGAGGTAGTAGGACACATTGTCCTTCTTAGCGAGCCAAGCCCTTTTGTTATCATTTTTAGGGAAATTCTTGGTAGCTTCCATCGAGAACTTGCAGTCTCTGTAAAATTTTGTGCCTTCCTTCTACAATCCTGTAACCTCTGCCACCAAATCTTCATCCATCTTCCATGTCTGGCCAAACAAAGTGACTTTATTATTGCTCTAGCACTTGGCAAAACCATGTGACACTAAATTTTCTCCCGTGTAGTTTTTCTATGTAATCAATGAATCCATATCTGTGCAACCTTCGCCATATTTTCTTTTTGCTTTTCCAGTTATCATAGCTAGAAGGCTCATTGCAATTAAGATTACCCCCCATAGTGTAATGGCTATTCAGGTCGAAACCCTCAATAGAGCATGAAATACCCAAATGCTAAAGAAACAAGACAACTGGAATCAAACTGAGATGTTGGAACAAGATGCTGGAATATAAAATGGTGATTTTCTTGTTATTTGAATAGTCTTATAAGACATTCAATATAAACCAACACTTAATATGATTAGGCCCGTCACATCGGTTCTCATTATCACAATGCCTTAAATAGGTAATCAACTAACACTCCACATCACTCCAGTATTGTCTTTGAGATCCAAACCCAAAAAAGTAATAATGAAATTAACTTGTACCATGGACTCTATCAAATAATAATTGCTCACGGACTCCCTTCTTACAAGAAACTTCTCCGATATATTTAGTATCCTCCTCTGAAAAAACCCCCTCATTAGCTAATAAATCAACTACCCTATTACCTTCCCTTAGGGTATGGGTAATAATCACACTATCATAGGTATCTAATAATTTTTTAGCATTACCAATGATATTATAAATGTTCCAAGAAGGGGAACTAATACCTTTGATAGCCTGAATAATATTGAGAGAGTCCCCTTCCAACCATTTTTTTTTAAAGTTAAAACTCTGAGCAAGTTGGAGACATTTTAACATTGCTAGAGCTTCTACCACATGATTGTTTTGAACTCCAAAGGGAGAGGCAATAGTAGCAACACAAAAACCATAAGAATTTCTGATGACTCCTCCCCCTCCAGCCTTCCCAGGATTACCTTTAGCTGCACCATCAAAATTCACCTTAATCCAATCATGAAAAGGGAACCTCCAGACAACATTATCTCTCCTGCTATTTATATCAGATTTGCAGACCTTGCGAGTCAACTTCCATTCAGTAAGGATGCTTTTCTCATTATTAGTCATGTTAAAATAGCTACACTGCTTGTTGTTTTTGTGAATGGTATTGATGTTTTCTTTAATTGCCTTGCAAATCTTTTCAAAAACCACCTGAGAAGAACACTTAGCCTCCCTAAAAATTCTATTGTTTCTCTCCTTCCAAATATACCAACAGGTCATAGGAAGGACAAAGGACCAGAGGGTCTTAATGAGAGGAATTTTTGTAGGGAAGATGCATTGCAAGATGACTTCCTTAAGACTATTGTGCATAACCCAATCAACTTTCCATTGCATCCAGACTTTACTCCAGATTTCCCACGTAAAAGAACAATGAATAAACAAATGATCCACAGATTCTGCCTCTTTCTAACATAAATCACACCTATTAGGAAACATGAATCCTCTTCGAGCCAAGTTATCAATGGTAAGAATCTTGTTGTGAGTTGCAAGCTAAAAAAACATGTTAACTTTAGGAATGAGGAATCTATTCGAGATTTTAATCCATATTGGGTTGGAGGCCTGAGTAACAGTTTTTTATAAGCAGAGGCAACAGTGAAATTACTTCTAGGATTGCTCTTCCATAGGAACACATCATCATAATCTTTACTAACAGAAAAGGATAGCAAATCCTGCTGGAGCAACGAAAATCCAACATAAACTGCATCAAGTCTAACCCATTTATTCTCCTTCCAATAATTACAAACCATAGAACCATACCTCCTTTTGCATTCTTCAATGAATTGTCTGCAATCCTGGTTAAAAAGAGGTTCATCTTTAATCCAAACATCCTCCCAGAACCTGATTTTATCACCTTTGCCAAGGACCCATCCAGCTCTAGCTTTAGCAACTTTTATAGATTTGATCATACTATTCCATATGAAAGAACCAATGGGGATATCTTCAGAGTAGAGAAGAGAATGAATTGGCTGGTTATGTATATATTTATCAAACCACACCCTACTCCAATCTTTCTTAATACTAAAAGACCTCCAAATTTGTTTAGCAAGAAAGGCTTTGTTGAAAGTTTTGAGAACTTTA
Source organism: Cryptomeria japonica (assembly GCF_030272615.1). Classification (NCBI taxonomy): domain Eukaryota; kingdom Viridiplantae; phylum Streptophyta; class Pinopsida; order Cupressales; family Cupressaceae; genus Cryptomeria; species Cryptomeria japonica. Next base: position 267,820,014 of record NC_081410.1, read on the forward strand.
ATACCTAATCCCCCATTGCTCTTAGGATTACAGACTTTATCCCAAGAAAGAAATGCTATCCTTTTCTTATCTTCAACCCTCGACCAAAGAAATCTTTTCTGAATTGTTTCTAAAGCTTTAGAAAATTTAACTAGTATACTAGACAATCTAAGAGCATAAACAGGAAGATTCTGAAGAGTAGCTTGAAGAAGCTGAAGTTTACCAGCCTAAGATAGCATAGATCCTTTCCAACCTACCAATTTTTTGTTGAGTTTGTCAATTAACAAATTCTAGAAATAGTTTGGAGGAGCTAAACCAAGAGGGAGACCCAAATAAGTAGAGGGGAGCAACTCCACCTTACAACCAATAATGTTATCAATCCTCTGTTGCCTCAATATTGGGGTATTGATGAAATAAATAGCATATTTCTCCCAATTAACTTGTTGTCTAGTAGCCAAGGAATAAGAACTAAGAGAACCTTTGAAGGCAACAACCTCACCAATAGAAGAATATCCCATCAAAATTGTATCATCAACAAACTGTTGATGCTTGCAGGATAGTAGAAGAGGGTTGCAACCCTTTGATGGTTTTATTCATTTTCAACTTTTGAATTAGTTTGCTCATACATTCTACCAGGATAGTGAAAATAATAGGAGAGATAGGGTCTCCTTGCCTGAGGCCCCTAGAAGATTTAAAAAATCTAGACGAAGTTCCATTTATAAGAATAGAGAAATTTGGAGTAGATATCAATTCTCTAGTAATTTTAATAACCTTCTCATTAAATCCAAAGGCCTCCATAACCCTAAAAAGAACCCACCATTCTACTCTATCATAGGCTTTTTCCAGATCCAATTTTATTAAGAATCCCTCTTTGTTTGCAGCATTAAGAGAGTGGATATTCTCATGCACAAGAATAATAGAATCCAAAATCTGCCTACCTAGGACAAATCTTTTTTGCTCCTCAGAGATAAGAAAGGGGAGAACAACCAACAATCTAGAAGTCATGACTTTTGAAATAATCTTGTAAAAGAATTACAAAGACTTATTGGCCTAAACTTTCCCATAGAATCAGCTCCAGCCACCTTAGGAATTAGAGAAATAAAAGTAGAATTGATTTCTGTAAGAATTCTTCTGGATCCAAAGAATTATTTGACATCATTGACTATGTCTTGCCCAACAATATGCCAATATTATTGAAAGAAGAACATGGGAAATCCATCTAGGCCCGGAGCCTTATCCCCTTGAAAGGAAAAAACTGCTTTTTTAATTTCATCAGCTATAGGGATAGCAAATAGTATCTTATTCTGATGAGGTTCAATAATCTTAGGAATGTTATCAACCAAGTCTTGTTGCTTAACAATTTCAATATCCTTACTACCAGTAAGGAGGTTAGAGAAGAACCTAACAACTTCATCACCAATGTCATAATTTTTGAGAAGGATTTTGTCATCAACAATTAATCTAGAGATTCTGCTAGCAGCTTTATGCTTCATAGATGTCATATGAAAAAAATTAGTATTTCTATCACTGGCTTCCAACCAAATAGCCCTAGATCTCTGCCTCCAATAGATTTCTTCTCTTGATATAGTGTTGTGTAGTTTGGCTAGAACCTCATCTTCTTTAGCCTTGGGAAACATCTTATAACCATCTTTCTAAATTGAGTTTTGAATCTGTTCTAATTCCTCCTTCAACTTCCTCTTGGATTCAAAAATATCTCCAAAAAATTTTTGGTTCCAGATCTTTATGTTATCTTTGGTGTTTCTAAAATTTTTAGCAACTTTGAACATGGCAGAACCATCCACATTAATATTCCACCATTTGGCAATGGAATTTTCCAAGGAAGGGTGTGAAATCCACATTTTTTCAAACTGGAAAGGAAAACAGTGTTTGCCCTTAACAAAATTAGCAACAAAAAAAATGGGATAATGATCCGATCCTATTCTGTTAATAACACACAAAGAACATCTATACTTAAGGACCTAGTCAGGAGTGATAAGGGATCTATCAAGCCTTACCTGAATAAGATCTCCTCCATCCCTTCGATTAGACCAAGTGTAGGAAGCTCCAGAAAGATCAACATCAATCAAGGCATTGACATTGATGAAGTCCATAAGGTCAATCCTACTATCCAGTTGAGCTTGAGTTCCTCCAAATTTGTCAATTTCTTGCAACGGGGTGTTGAAATCTCCCATCAACAGCCAGCTATCCTAAGAGAAAAACCCCCTTTTCTGCTGAATTTTGTCCCAAAATTTACTCCTAGCAGCTTTAGAATTTGGGGCATAAATGTTGGTAACCACCCATTCTTGTCCTTCAACAATACATTTAACTCTCATAGAAATAATATTACCATCTTCATCAATCAGATCTCCATCAATAGTTTTCTTATTCCAAAATATGGCCACCCCACCTAACACCCCATTCGAGCTACTACGACAAACACCTCCTTGTTTCAAGAATTTTAATTTTTCAACTTTTTCCTTACTCATTTTCATTTCCTGAACCAGGATGATGTCCGGCTTATGATCTCTGATAAAATTCCTTAATACATCCTGTTTATGGAGACCATTTAGACCTCGTATGTTCCAGGGAATTACCTTCATTTGGAAACCTGGGAGCAGGATTCCTGAATAGTTTGCTGCCTTCCATCAGCTATGTTTTGCTTACTCTCCTGGTCCTTGTGCCACTTCATGGTTTTACGTCCCTACGAGGATTTGGAAAGACTAATATTAGCCTTAGATCTAGTTCTAGTTTTAACCCCATTAGAATAACCTGTCTTCTTATTTTTCTTTTTTCCCACTCTCTTCATCATCTTCATCTTTATATGCAAATTGCTTATTATTCCATGGTTCTCCTATTCACTGAGAAGAGGTGGGCGATTCAGTGCCAACACTCTAAAATAGAGAGTTAAGGTTAACCTGAGGTGATCCGAACTTGGTCTTTTTTTCAACAATAACTTCTGGACCTTCAAAGTCCTTTGGGAAAACTTTATTACTTTTTATTTCTATATCTTGTAGAGCCTCATGTTATGATTCATTTATGTCACCAATCTCACCCTCTTCAATAATTTCTTCTATGCTTACATTCTCTTCCTCCTAAATTTGTAATACTTCAAATCCACTGACTGTTTTGATCTCAAATCCATTATCTTCATTCTTTCTATCTTCCTTCTGAAGAGAATCCTTGGAAGGACTATCTTTCCTATCATCTTTTGTTAAATTTTTTGGGTTACTACGAAGTCCACTTCCTCCTTCCACTCTACCCTCCTCATTTTTGTTAATCTTCTCTTTCGAGATCTTTTTAACATGATTGTTATGCTTCTGAGTATTATTGGGGTTACTTGGGCAAGCCTTTTCCCAATGTACAACTTTCTTACAAGAGAAACACACAAAGGGGAGGGACTCAAACTCTATGGCTTGTTCCCACTTCCCTAGTTTGGAATTTATTTCAATAGAGCTAGGAAGGTCAATATTTTGTGAGATATTGATACATATCCTTGCATACACCAGCCTCCTTTTGTGCTGTTATCATAGAATCTATAGCCACAAGCTCCTCGAAGGAGTTAGCAATACCTGAGAAAACATCCTCCAACTAGAATTCAAGTGGCAAACTAGGCAAATGTACCCAGACCAGAGTAGATTCAAAAAAGGAGTCATTGAGCTCCATATTTGGAGACTATCTCCTTAAGGATAATGAAGATTTCCCAAACATCCATGGTCCTCCATTCAGGGCCATTTCCAAATCTTTCCCACAAGAGAAGGAAAAGACAAAGAAACCCCTTGATAGGGCTGAAACATCAACCTGTCCTTTCAACCTCCATTTTCTCTTAACAAAAGACCTAATGACTTCAATATTAGGTCTTGGTCCAACAAATTTTCCCACTAGAGAAAAAGCCATTAGAGAAATACTATGGTCTATAACCACATCTGGTACTACAATAGCTAGTCTACCTATTTTTCTATTAGAAATATCTTCCATAGAGGGAAAGGATGATTTACCAGTGGGATTGTTTGCAAATAGACTATTTCAGGGTTTGAGAGCCTTCACCTCTATCGTCTTTTCCAAATCGACGTTCAAAATCTCGGGACCCAACTTTGAAGAATCTTCATTATTTTTAAGGACAAGAGGAGGGTATCGATGCTATGGGTCCCCATCCTTTCAACCATCCTCATCATCCACCATAGATCCCAAAGAGACAAGTTGTCCTTGAGCTACAAAGGCAGTAGAACCAAAGGAACCAGCCGCATTTTTCCCTCCATTCGCAGAATTCAAATTTCTCTCCAGCTGTGCATGTTGTATGAGAAGAGTTTTAAAGTATTTCTGGCACATTGAGATAATGGTTTTTATCTTAGGAATGATCAAGTACATTGCATGTAATGCAAACCATGTGATGAGTTACAAAGTTTGATGAAGCAGTGATCAATGAGCGATCCAGTCTTTCTTGAATGATATGCAAAGATTGTTATGTAATTCAATGGTCATACTTGAATCGACTTGTTTGTAATCTCTATGAGAGAATTAGGTTTGTGTTGTGTTATCAACCTATTGATTGTTTATAAGGTCAATGAGTTGTTTTGTTTTAGAGTTGGCAAATTTCTAGTTGAGTGTGGTTGCCAAACTGGATGATGTATCTACAGTTTGTGTAAAGGAAAATAGGAGCATGAAAAGGATCTGAACAAGCAAGTTTAGTTCTATTTAAATAGATCAGCAAACCCCTGTTGTTTTCTAACAATTACAACAGTAAAATCCTCTAACCGAGTAAGATCTAACAAGATTAGTGTTATTCAAATCCTCTAGCCAGGTGGTTCATTAGCTTGGATTTCATAATCTCTACCGAGGTTACTCCTCACAAGGTATTGCTTCTAATAGGGCATTATAGTCAATCCCTTAACCAGGTGGTCCCTAACAGGATCTGTTCTTAATAGGACTTTTTGTAAAGCTTTAACAGGCTTGGCTCCTAATAGGGAAAACTTCAGAACAATTTAGAATATTTGTGGATATTCATCCCCACTATGGGTTTTCCCATTTGGGTTTCCACGTCAAAAATATTATGTCAAGTGGTGAATGTTTTTATGGTTATGTTTACTATGGTTGAATTTCTTAACTACTAAATCCACTTTGATATGTTATATTAGTTTTACATCTACTAATTCACCCCCCTCTCAGTAGTTTATCGGATCCTTATTCTTCAATCATACCATCACCGACCTAGTTGAAAAGTGTATTTAGGTCCAGTTTGAGAAGAGATTTTGTGTTGGTGATCAGAGAAGGAGAGTGTGCCAAACCAAATTGAGATGTATGCGTGTGTGAAGAAGATTGGAGCTGAAATGAATTTGTACTAGCAAGTAGAGATTGCATTGATCAGATCATTTACCTGTTGTTCCCTAACAATTACAACTGTATTAAAATCCCTTAACTAGGTGGGTCCTCACAGACCTGATATTATAAATCTCTTCACCAAGTGGCTCATTAACTTGAGTTTAAATCCTTTAGCAAGGTTACTCCTAACGAGGTATAGATCCTAATAGGGCTGAGGTTAAAATACCTTCACAAGGTGACTCCTAACAAGGTCTACTCTTAACCTGGTATTATTGTAAAGCTCCTAACTAGGCTAGGCCTTTAATAGGGTGCATTCTGAAAGAGTGCAAATTTTGTGGGTACCAATTCCCACCGTGGTTTTTCCAAATTGGGTTTCCACGTGAAAAATCTCAGTGCTCATATGGTGGTTGATTTTTTGATGTGTGGATTTGATATCATTACATTGCTTACATGTTGATGAACACGTGAATGAGTAGTTTTGTAAATCTACTTTAAGTGTTTGATTGAGTAGTTATCAATACTAGTTATGAATTGTTTTTGAAAAGTATTTTTCAGATTGATAAAAGATTTCAGTTTATTGCTATTACTGATTCACCCCCCCCTCAGTAATAACCAAATCCTCAAAATAATAGAAGAATGGACTCATCTTTAGGAGAAGAAATAAATTTTTCTTTAGGAAGAAGAATATCTCTTTTCTTAGGAGAAAAGATACTCTCTTCTTTAGGATAAGGAATAGGTGCCTCTTTGGGAAGAATATTTCTCCGTTCCTTAGGAGGAAGATGTTGGAAATTGACACTCAATTGGTTGGTTTCAATATGTTGTCATTGATGGGAACATGATATCTTGTTTTGGCTTCATGTTTTGGTTCAGTTGTGTACTAGCATGCACTTCACAGACACTACACTGGCACTAACACTAGCAAGATAGAAGGATTTCTTTGGTTACCTACAATGCAGGCCGACATGGTTAAGAATAAGGTTATTAGTATTGGAGGCCGACATCTCTTGGATCTGACATCATTAATTGTTTTTGATATTCATGTATTTATGTTATCTAGCCAAAATGTATATTGATATTGTAATTATCTTTGTAAGCCGACATAAGGCATGATAAGTTGTATAGGATATATAGGTCAGTTGGATTTGATCATTTTCATATTGATATGGTAATTGTAATGGTAATGGAGATATGGATGTGATATGATGTAAAATATATAAGGGAGATTATGTATGTGAGGATATTTGTGTAAGGGTTATTCCAGCAAAGGGTTTAGGGTTTCAGACCGAAACAGACAGAGCTTAACGAGAACTGTATTTTGGCATAAAATATGCTATCTTAGAAGTTCACTCACTTCTCTGGATTGTAGTTTGGATTTATATGTAGTCAATGAGGCTCCTTTTGTGATTGAGAAATGTGCTCTAGGCTATAAGCCTTCCTACAAGTGAAGGCCCCTTATATTTTGTAATATCTCTTCATATGGCTAGTGGATTGATATTGTGGGTCACAAATCCCACCATGGTTTTTACTGTTTGAGATTTTCCATGTATAATTCTTTGTGTTATGGTTCTCATTTATGTGATTGGCTTATAGATTGCTTTACTTCTTTCAATTCTGTATGTACTATTATACCGGTTGGTGTATGCATGTTTTAATAAGGTTAAAATTGATTATTCCAATATAACACTGATTCACCCTCCCCTCTCAGTGTTATTGGATTCCAACAATTGGTATCAGATCCTTGTGCCTTAGAGGAATTTTAACAACTTGTGGGAGATCCTAAATCTAGAATCCATGGACATGGGTTTGGAAAAGCAACTTGAGATGACACTTGAAGATTATGATGCTGAAAGGTTGAAGAACTTAAAGCTACAAGATGAATTGAATTCTGCTAAGGAATTCATTCTTGTCTTACAGGAGAGGCTATCATCTATTCAAGCTAGGAGGAAGAAACTTTTGCAAAATCAGGATGATGAAGAGAAAGATGCACTTAAGGAACAATGTCAAAAATTGAGTTAGGAGAACATGGTTATGAGAAATGAAATGCAAGCTATAACTATGAGAATTTCTAAAGAGATTGAGGACCGAAATAAAAAAAGAAGAAAATCTTGTTGTATCCTTGAAGAATGTGGTAGGTTGGTTCATGAGAATGATATGTTGACAACCAATTTAGTACAATCCCAAAGTAATGAACAAGAGATTAAGAGACAAATGATAATTCTAAGAGAAGATCTAACTACTGCAAGTGAGTACAAAGAGAAATTCAAGATTAGTTCAACACAACTAGATGAGTTATTGAAGAGACAAAGGCAGATTGGATATTCCAGTGGACTTGGATTTGAGCAAGGATAGAGTTTCGGTACTGCCAATGAAGATCAAAACCATAAGGCACCGGTAAGGCAATTTAATGCTTATAAATTTAATGGTAGATATTTTGTTTGCAATAGATTTGGTCACATGGCTAGGCAATGTAGAAACAGAGAAAATCAGAACCTATTGTAAATGTAATAAGTATGGTCATAAGACAAAATATTGTAGAATGAATGTTAAATGCTATGCATGTGGAAAGTTTGGACATATGGATAGTCAGTGTAGGTCAAGCAATTATATCGGTTTTAGCAAAGAAATTCAAAATAACAATGTTACATGTTATGCATGTAATGAGGTTGGACATATTGCTAAATTTTGTAGAAGCAGAAATCCATTGATTGGTAATGGAGGATCAAATGAGAAAGGGAAAGAAAAGGTTAGTGAAATCCGACAAGATCATACTCAGAGATGGGTCACGAAGACTAAAGAATAATCAACATATGGGAATGCACTAGTTACTTATCTGATAGAGGAGGTTGCTCCTACACCGACAGGTAGCTCATCTGGTAACTAAGGTAGATGCCTTAGGGGTAGGAAAAATTCATGAAGATATTGCATATGCCCCGGGAAGAGGTTCTGGAAGATGTTCCAGACATTGGAGATGCTTATTTGACATGTATATGTTATGTTCGAGATCCGGTATCTTTCACCGGAAGTCATTGATGTCAATGAAAGATTAGGGTTTTTCTTGGAGGTTAAAAGGTAGAATTCACTTCATTTTTTATCACCTTGTATCCAAAGTGATTCAGTGTGATTAAGAGTGATTAAGAGAAATCATAGGCTATTCAGTGTGATTAGATATCTTCTTGAGCGATTTCATTGATGACTGAAAGAATTTGTTAAGGGTTTCATCCGAAGTCATTAACAGGTATTTATCTTTAACCATGGAAGCGAGATCATCATCTATTCCTATATTTGTTGAAAATTCGACTATTGTAGAGGTCAATAGGCTGGTTTAACTATGTTGTCATTGATGGCAACATGGTATCTTGTACCAGCTTCATGTTTTGGTTCAATTTTGTACCGACAGGCACTTCACAGACACTACACAAGCACCGGTACCGACATGATAGAAGGATTTCTTTGGTTACCAACAATGCAGGCCGACATGGTTAAGAATAAGGTTATCGATATTGGAGGTCGACATCTCTTGGATCCGACATTGGCAATTGTTTTTGATATTCATGTATTTATTTTATCTAGCCGACATGTATATTGATATTGTAATTATCTTTGTAAGCTGACATAACTCATGATAAGTTGTATAGGATATATAGCTCAGTTGGATTTGATCATTTTTATATTGATATGGTAATTGTAATGGTAATGGAGATGTGGATGTGATATGATATGAAATATATTAGAGAGATTATGTATGTGAGGATATTTATGTAAGGGCTATTCCGACAAAGGGTTTAGGGTTTCAGACCGGAACAAACAAAGCTTAACCGGAACTCTATTTTGGCATAGAAGATGCTATCTTAGCAGTTCACTCACTTTTCTAGATTGTAGTCTAGATTTATATGTAGTTAGTGAGTCTCCTTTTGTGATTGAGCAGTGTTCTCTAGGCTGTAAGCCTTCCTGCAAGTGCAGGTCCCTTATATTTTGTAATATCTCTTCATATGGCTAGTGGATTGATATTGTGGGTCATAAATCCCACTGTGGTTTTTACTCTTTGAGGTTATCCATGTATAATTTTGTGTGTTATGGTTCTCATTTATGTGATTGGCTTATTGATTGCTTTACTTCTTTCAATTCTGTATGTACTGGTATACTGGATGGTGTATGCATGTTTTAATAAGGTTAAAATTGATTATTCTGGTATAACACTGATTCACCCCCCTCTCAGTGTTATTGGATTCCAACAGAAGAATAATGTTACCCTCAAGAAGAGGTATATGATCATCAAGAGGAATGCTAAGTGTTGGATTTTAAGGTTTACTTAATGATAAAATCATTTCATTTTCCCAATTTTGATATGATCTAAAGAGAGCATCACTTCTAGGTTGAAGAGGTTGGAATTATTTGGACCACAAATAATCAAGACAAACATATCCATGCCTCATTGTATGTTTATTCATGCTATGATTAACAATTTTGATTTTTTCATTATGAGGAAATTTTAAACACTTATAAATAGTAGAATTGATCGCTTTCATGGAAGAGAGCCAAGAATGTCCCAACTTACACGAAATTGATCAGATGTAGGAATGATAGAAAATTCAACATCTAAACATTTAGTGCCAACATCAATAGGAAGTGTTATAGAACCAATAGAGGGACAAGAGAGGCCATCAACAACTTTAAATACCACATCAATATCATCATATATCACTTGATGCAATTGCAAATTATAAATAAATTCTTCAGTCATCACATTAACCATGCAAGCGGGATCAATGAGTACTCCTCTAGAAGTTATACTTTTGATTTTCGCACTTATGTATAATGGGCCATCAAGTACTTTAATGGTATCACTAGGATCAAATGTGATGCAAAAGTCCTTAAGGGGTTCTTGTTAATCTACAAGGTTCACCACATTATTAGATTCAATGCCAACATCATTATACCTGCCATAGATATGGTATTGCTATCAATAAAATCTGGAATCTTACTTCTCAATAAAAAACACTTTCCAGTGTCATGATTAGGTTGATGATGATATTGACAAAAGGATTTAGCATCAAATTAAGGTGAATTTGTCTTAGATGGATCAATTGGTTTGATTGGGGGAAGTTTTAACACATTCTTTTGTAATAACTGAGACATAATGCTATGCAAGGATTCATTCAAAGGAGTAAACTCTTTTTCTCTTTAGAGTATTTAGACAAAGGAGGCACACCTGTAGTGGCTGCTACGTGAGTGTTTTTGTTGTTGTTGTCATTGAATTGATGATAATTTGTTTGGTTTGAACTTCACAAATGGTTGTTGAGCACTATCACCTTTATCACTCAAAGCCATGGAAGGAGATTGCTCCAATTGACTGAGTCAGTTGATAATTGTGAAGTGATGCACACAACTACAGAAAGGAAGTAAACTCAGTGAAGAGAAGTTTATCCCTAATTTCTTTTTGTAAATTATCAATAAAAAATATTTGAACATCTTGATCAGGGACAAGAAAAGAAATCTGAGAATACAAATTCTTATATCTACCAATAAAATCTATTACTTTTTCTTTAACACCTTTTTCACAATGCATCAAATTAATCAAAGTAATTTTAGGACTGATGCTATTGTGAAATTGTTGAATAAAAGCATTAGCCAATTGTTGAAAAGAGGTAATATTTAATAAGGAGGCAAAGAACAATACCATTGCAAATATTTATCCCTTAATGTTCTAGTAAACAATTTCACTAGCAATCTTTGATCATGAGCAAAGTCACTACACAAAGTTTGGAATGTTTTAACATGACTTAAGGGATCACCTTTTTCATTATAAAGTTCCAATTGACATACTTCCACATGTTTGGGAGGGAAAACTCTAACAATGTCATTGGATAATGGGCTCGCTACATCAAATGTGGGTACATTCTATTAATATTGATTCATAGAAGCTTTTTGTTATTGTAAGGACACTATTTGAGATAAACTATTGATGTTAGCTTCGGTAGAAGGATTGAAAGAAGACATGTTGGATTGAGGAGGAGGAGTAACATTGTTGAATGAAGGAATAGATTGAGAATAAGGACGTGGGACACTATGGTAGGTAGGTATTGGAGAGGAATTGTGATTGAAGGAGTTACCCCCTTGACTAACATTTATAGGTAGTGTAGGTGATTGGGTAACAAGGGGAACACTAATGGTAGGAGAATGAAAGAAGAGGGATTAACTCCATGAATAACACTTGTAGGGATAACATTTTTTGTAGAGGTAGCCATGATATTTTATGTGAAGGTGGGAACACTCTATCCATATGAGTTGTCAAAGGAATGTAATGATTAACTTGACTAGGAGGTTGTGTAAAATGTAGGGCTTCAAGACAACTCTTCATGGGCATAATATTAGAATCAACAATATGAGAAATATCATGCAAGATATAAACACCATGTTTATCACTTTGAATTATTATTTTTTATCCTTCAATCAATGGGAGAGCTTCACTTTCTGAGTTTTCTTTGTTGCCAGCAAAGCAATAAGAAAACTAAAAGGGGCGGTGAATCAGTTTTCACCAAACTCAACCAAATTAACCTTAACTTCAGATTTGATCATGAAAAGCAATAATAGAAACAATCACCACATCAACAACACACATAACACATGGAATTTTGACATGGAAAACCCGGTTAAGGGAAAAATCATGGTGGGTACCTACCTACAATAAGATGATACTCTATAGTAGTATGTGTAAATATTACAATAGGGAATGCACATGCATTTAGGCACACTATCTAGAGTTGACTTCTCAAAAAAACAAAGGGCTACAACCTTGGGAAGACTCACTGCCTTACAAAGATCAGCCAATAATCTGAATTACATGAACTAAAAGAATAGAATCTCCAAATACTTGATTACAATTCCAATTAAGCACACTATCAATATAATATCAAATCATAACACAACCACATACACACAACTTACATGATTACAACACCTATTTATTCAAATCATCAACCTTGACCTCAAGGTTAGCTCAACACCTAAGACCTAATTACAAAATTGCAGAATGTTGGCAAGGAATAGCATGGACCCAAATAGTGGTTTTTAGTCATCCTACATGGTTTGGAGAAGGAAACAAAGCATGTAATGCAAAAATGCACTTTTTGGCAAAAGTTGTCAAAGTTGCTTGACAACTTTTTGCAACTTTGAGAAAAGGGTTGGTTAGGAAACCGATGGAGTTAGTTAGACCAAAAATGGCATATAAATTCCCTGAGCATGAATGTAATGAGGTTTGTGAATGCCTGGAGAAGATTGGAATGCAATTTGGAGACCATTTTTAAGTTTTTACCTTATGTTTTCTAAGAATTAGAGAAGCAGTCTGTACTTCATGGATTGATTGCATTATTGTTCTTTGATCATTGTTTTGTACATGTTCTTGTAGTGCTCAAGAAGCATTTTGGTTAGTTTTGTTGTAGGTTTAAATTGAGTTCTTAATTTTGAAAGGTCTCGGCCTGAGTAAGGGTTTGAGAGGCCCAAATATGGTTCCAACTTGAAGTCCTTTGAGTTCCTCTCAATAACCATTGGGACTTGGGCCATGGAACCTATGCATAGTGTATATAACCTTTGTTTTCATTTCAAGGTCATTGAAAGGCCAATGAGCATCATTTCCTAGGTGAGCTCACTCATAGTCCGGTTAGAAAATGTGTGAAATTATGCAAATACTTGCAGGGATGAGGAGGGTTGGAGTTGCAAAGTATTTGGAATGATAAAGTGGGTGTGGTAGAGCATATGTGAGAGTTTTGAGGTGTGGCAGATCAGGGAAGACACCAAACCCTTGAAACAAGACCAAATAGAGCCTAAAACCCCTTAAAACAAGCCATTATTGGGTTCCATACCTGTTCGGTCAGGTTGAGATTTCACATTCAATAAATTTTAAATTACTTCAAAAAGGGTACTCAGATCACCAAAGATTTTGTGTGGGTCTTTGGTAAAATTGTGAACAAAACCACAAAAACCAGTTAGGTAGGGCTAATTGGGGCTCTAGGGCTACTAGGCCTAGAAAATAGGGAAAGGAAGTAGCGATGAGGAAATGGATAAAACCCAAACTCAAAACTAGTTGATTGGCCTTGGAAAACCTCATGAACACCTAATACAACCTTTTTAAGCATTTGTTAAGAGTTTGATAGTGTAAGGTTGTATTTACCTTTGTGAATCTCAACCATGCCTGAGCAACTAGTGAGCACATCTTGATTGGGAGCACTCCTTGAGAGTTTGGATGCCTCATTTGAATGATAGACCAGAGAATAATGAAGGGATCCCACTAAGACAACACTTTACTACCCTTTGATAAAGGATTGACCCTCTTTGAGTATACTTCCCCATCATAGTGGTATCAAAGCAACCAAGATTTGGGAAGAATCTAGTACATGACAAACACTGAATCAGTAGGAGAGAATCATCTAAGGATGGTGACCAATGTAGAGTTAGCCAATAAGGTAGAAGATCAAGAGGAAGAAAATAGGCTCCTCGGGGAAAGATTATTATAATTGGAGAGCAAACTAGGTGCAATTGAAGACAAAACTAAGAAAGTGACAATTAAGGTCAATGAAAGGAAGGGTAAAGAAGTTGTAGAAGAGGATAGGACACTTGAACTAGACCCTATTCTACTTGAAGAACCTTTCCTCAAAGAAATCAAATCCTTAGGAGGAAAATCCTTGGGAGGAGTGCCACTTTTTGTGGGAAAATGGAGCTTGAGCTAGTCCCAGAATGGATAGAGGGATTGGAAAATCACTTTGAATGTAATTGAATCAGTGAGGTGAAAAAGGTGGAGGTGGCCAAGTCTATATTGAGAGGAGAAGCATTGACTTGGTGGAAATTTATCTAAGAAGAGAGGCAAAAAGAGGGTAAGAACCCAATAGCTACTTGGAAAGGCATGTTAGCCAAGGTGAAAGAAGCATACATCCCTGAAGATTATGATATCTAGTTGCACAAGAGGAGACAAAATTTGAGACAAAGAGACTTGGATGTGAGTAGCTACACTAAGGAATTTCAGAAGTTGTGTCTAAGATCTAAGGTGGTAGAGGATGAGAGCATCAAGGTAGCCAGATACTTGAATGGCTTGAGATGGAATATTCAAGAGGAATTAAGTTTGTTATGCCCCAATACCATCCATAAGTGCTACCAATTGGCATTGAAATTGGAGGAAAAGAGCAAGAAGAAACAATAACAAAGCAATAGAGGTAGAGGTCAAAGAGGTAGCTTTGGTGGAAGAAGTGTAGACTGAAGATCCCAAGGGGAATCCAAGTTGGTTGAGAAAAGTGGGGATTCCAATAGCAAGAGAAGCTATAGAGGAAGGGGATCTAGCAACTCTAGTAGAGGAAGGTCTAGTGGATCAAGAAGAGGGTCCTATTTTTCCACCATGTAGTGCTACAATTGCTATCAATTTGGACACTCGGCCTATAGATGTCCTAAGAAGTCTTCTTTATCCCAAGGAGGTGAGAGGAGAGTAAATTATGCTCAAGAGGATGCAACAAATATGAAAGCATCAGATGTGAGTTTGGATTCAGAGGTTGGAGAGAACCTCATGATAATAAGAGTCTTGATTAAAGAACCAGTTAAGAAGGAACCTAGCCAAAGGAGATCCTTGTTTAGAATAAAATGCAATATCCTGGGAAAGGTATGTAGAGTGGTGGTGGATTTAGGATCCACAGACAACATAGTGTCAGAGGAAGCGGTGAGTAAGCTCAATTTGCCAAGAATACCACATAGCGATCCCTATAGAGTTACATGGCTCAACAAGGGGTAGCATGTTCTTGTAAATGAACAAACTTGGGTGGAGTTCATAACAGGAGGATACAAGGACAGAATCTTGTGTGATATCTTGCCCATGGATGCTTGCCATCTACTCTTAGGTAGACCATGGTAGTTTGACATAAAAGAAATACACCATGGAGAGAAGAATGCTTATACCTTTCAAAAATATGGAACCACCTACAAAATTCAGTCCATAGGTGATCAAGTAGAGAGTAGATCAAAAGGTTCTAATGTGCTGCTAGTTGGTGAGAAAGAGTTCATCAACACACTCAAGGAAGGAGAAGGAGTGGGGTTTGCCATTGTTGTAAAGCCAAAAGAAGACAACAGAGAAGAAGGTGTGCATTCCTAAAGAAGTGAAATAGGTCCTAAATCAGTTTAAGGACATCATTAGTGATGGTACACAAGCTACATTGCCTCCTCAATGTGCCGTAAGTCACCAAATTGACTTCATACCTGAAGCCTCATTGCCCAATAAGGTAGCTTAGAAAATGACACTGGATCAGAACAAGGAGATAGCTAAGCAAGTACAAGAACTCCTAGACAATTTACTAATCAGGAAGAGAATCAACCCATGTGTATTACCCACCATTTTGGCTCCAAAGAAGGGAGGCACTTGGAGACTTTGCACTAATTCTAGAGCCATAAACCGGATTACTATCAGGTATAGATTTCCCATCCCAAGAATTGAAGACTTGATGGATTGTTTGGGAGGTGCTGAGTTCTTCACCAAGATAGATCTCAAGAGTGGTTACCACCAAATCAAAATAAAGGAGGGTGATGAATGGAAGATAGCCTTCAAGACCATAGAAGGACTCTATGAATGGCTTGTTATGCCATTTGGACTCACAAATTCTCCTAGCACATTCATTAGACTTATGAATGAAGTACTCAAGGAATACATTGGTAAAATTTTTGTTGTTTACTTAGATGCCATCTTAATTTTATGAAGTTTAAAGATGAGAATCTTAAGCATATAGAAATTGTATTGAGTAGCTATGTGATGAGCAACTAACCATAAATTTGGAGAAATGCGAGTTTATGAAACATGAGTTGGTGTATCTTGGGTTTGTAGTCTCAAGTGGTGATTTGAAGATGGATACCTCTAAGGTGTAAGCCATAATCAATTGGCCTACACCTAAGATAGCAAGTGAAATAAGAAGTTTTCATGGCTTGGCTCAATTTTATAGAAAGTTCATCAGAGGGTTTAGTGAAATATGTGCACCCATGCTTGAGACAATCAAGGGAGGTATGAGAACCAAGTTTGTGTGGACAAAGGAAGAAAAAAGAGGATTTGATCTCTTTAAGGCAAAGGTGGCTACTCAACTGATACACATCCTACCAAGCATTGACAAACTCTTCACCATTGAATGTGATGCAAGCAACATAGTGGTTGGAGTAGTTTTGAGCCAAGACAATAGTCTGGTTGCCTTTTTCAATGAGAAGCTCAATGATGCAAAGAAAAGGTATTCCTCCTATGATTTGGAATTGTATGCACTTGTCCAATCTCTTAGGAAATGGAGGAATTATTTGCTAGCTAGGGAATTTGTGGTTTACATTGATAATCAATCTCTTAGCTTTCTTAATTCTCAAGAAAAGTTAAACCATAGGCATATTAAATGGGTAGAGTATTTGTAGTCATATACCTTTACCATTAAACATAAGAAAGGAAAATGTAATAAGGTAGCTAATGCATTGAGTAGGAGGTTACTAACAGTGCAAGAAGTGCAGCTCAAAAGCATTGGAGTGGATAGCTTCAAGAATTTGTATGAAGAAGATGAAGACTTTGCTGCTGCCTACAAGGTTTGCCAAGAGTTTCGAAATCATTTTCATAGTGAATATGTAGATTACACCTTGCAAGATGGCCTTTTATTCAAATATGTGTTCCTAAAGGGTCTATGAGAGAAAAATTGATCCAAGAGAAGCACAATGGATGCTTGAGTGGAAATTTTGGTTTGAACAAGACTTTGGAACTTGTCCAAAGATTCTACTATTGGCCTAAAATGCAAAGAGATATTAGGAGATATGTGGAGAAATGTGTGGTTTGCCAAAGAGCTAATGGTACATCTTCCAATGCTAGTCTTTATCAACCTTTACCTATTCCCAACCGGCCATGGGAGTGTGGAAGTATGGACTTTGTTGTTGGTTTGCCTAAAACCAAATCAGGTTTTGATAGCATCTATGTTGTGGTAGATAGGTTTAGTAAGATGGCTCATTTTATTCCATGAAAGGTCACTCATGATGCTAGTCACATTGCTCACTTGTTTTTCAAGGAGGTTATTAGAATCCATGGTTTACCTATCAGCATTGTGTCAGATAGAGATGCAAAGTTTATTGGTCATTTCTGGAAGACTTTGTGGCAAACATTAGGTACTAACTTGTCTTTCAGTTTGGCCTATCATCCCCAAACAAATGGCCAAACTAGGGTGGTCAATAAAACACTTGGAAACCTTCTTAGATGTCTGAAAAAAGAGTATGGGAAAGCTTGGGCTCAGATTATCCATCAAGCTGAGTTTGTCTACAATGATAGTGTGAATAGGTCCATAGGTAAAAGCCCTTTTGAGATTGTGTATGGCATTCATCTTAGAGGATTTTTGGAGCTGAGAGATGTGGGAAAGATGGGATAGCAGAGTGGACATGCCTTAGACATGGCTCAATCAATGCAAGAGGTTCATGAGCAAGTTAGGATAGCCCTATTGGACACTACTCAAAGGATCAAGGAAAGAGTAGATGAGAAAAGAAAGGATATCCAGTTTGTTGTTGGTGACATGGTGATGGTTCATTTGAACAAGTCAATGCTTCAAAAAGGTGTCCCTAGTAAGCTTCAGATGAGGAGGATAGGTCCTTGAAAATTTTTGGCCAAATATGGCTCTAATGCATACAAGATAGACCTACCTGGTGATATGGATTTATCCCCCATTTTCAATGTGGTAGATTTGGTGTAGTATAAGGGCACACTTCTAGAAGAAGATAGTAGAGTCTTAGAGGTCTCTCAAGCACTTTTAGACCTGCCCTTACCAGCTGCACCCATTCCCCAAGCCGAGAAGGTGTTAGATTCTAGAGTTTTGAAGAAAACAAGGCATACTGCCTACATGGAGCACTTGATCAAGTGGCAGCACCTTCCAAAATTTGAGGCTACTTGGATGCCTAAGGAAGACTTCTCTACACATGGAGTTCCCCTTTCTTTGCTGCCTCAAGGAGTCACTTGACTTCTTTTTCATTGGGGGAGTATGGTGCAGGAGCACCTAGTTTCGAGTGCAATTTCTTTATTTTGGTGTGTTTGTTCATAGCTTGGTTTTGGTTGGTGAATAAGAGTCTTCTCATATGTCCTCATATGATTTTGATATGCTTTGGTAGGTTGGATGTCCATAGGACCATGCATTTGCTCAATTTTGGCTTGTAAGCCCTTGTAAGACTAAAATGGCATAATCATGTATTTTGATGTAAAATGTCTTGTATAGCCTTGTTTGGCATTGGGACATATTAAAATAGTATTTTTTATTCATCCTAGATGGATTGAAGAAGGAAACAAAGCATGTAATGCAAAAATGCACTTTTTGGCAAAAGTTGTCAAAGTTGCTTGACAACTTTTTGCAACATTGAGCAAAGGGTTGGTTAGGAAACCGATGGAGAGTTAGTTAGACCAAAACTGACATATAAATTCCCTAAGCATGAATGTAATGAGGTTTCTGAATGCCTAGAGTAGATTGGAATGCAATTTGGAGACTATTTTTAAGTTTTTACCTTGTGTTTTCTAAGAATTAGAGCAGTAGTCCATACTTCATGGATTGATTGCATTACTATTCTTTGATCATTGTTTTGTACATTTTCTTGTAGTGCTTAGGAAGCATTTTGGTTATTTTTGTTGTAGGTTTGAATTGAGTTCTTAATTTTGAAAGCTCTTAGCCTGAGTAAGGGTTTGAGTGGCCCAAACATGGTTCTAGCTTGAAGTCCTTTGAGTTCTTCTCAATAACCCTTGGGACTCGATCCATGGAACCTTTGTACAGTGTACATAACCTTTTTTCTTTCATTTGGAGGTCATTTAAAGGCCAATGAGCATCATTTCCTATGTGAGCTCAGTCATAGCCCAGTTAGGAAATGAGTGAAATTATGCAAATGCTTGCAGGGATGAGAAGGGTTAGAGTTATAGAGTGTTTGGAATGAGAAAGTGGGGTGTAGCAGAGCATATGTGAGAGTTTTGAGGTGTGGCAGATCAGGGAAGACACCAAACCCTTGAAACAAGACCAAATAGAGCCTAAAACCCCTTAAAACAAGCCATTATTGGGTTTCGTACTTGTACGGTCAAACTGAGGTCTCTCATTCTATAAATTTTAAAGTAATTCCAAAAGGGTACTTAGATCACCAAAGATTTTGTGTGGGTCTTTGGGAAAATTGTGAACAAAAGCACAAAAACCGATTAGGTAGGGCTAATTGGGGCTCTAGGGCTATTAGGCCTAGAAAATAGGGAAATGAAGTAGCGATGGGGAAATGGATCAAACCCAAACTTAAAAATAGTTGATTGGCCTTGGAAAACATCATTAACACCTACTACAACCTCTATAAGCATTTATTAGGAGTTTGATAGTGTAAGGTTGGATTTACCTTTGTGAATCTCAACCATGCCTGAGCAACTAGTGAGCACATCTTGATTGGGAGCACTCCTAGAGAGTTTGGATGCCTAATTTTATTGATAGACCAAAGAAAAATGAAGGGAGACCACTAAGACAAAACTTGATAGCCCTTTGATAAAGGATTGACTCTCTTTGAGTATACCTCCCCATCAATAGGTACAGGTTCCAGCAAGTCAGATTTGTGCAGGTTCAAGATAGGATGAGGGTGGGGATGGAGGAGGAGAGCCCATGGATATTCCAGAGGTAGGGGGACAGGAGGCCGAATAGGGATAGGGATGGATGGGTGGGGTACCTTATGTAGACTATGATAGGGTCCTAGCAGAGAAAGACACCGAGAGAGATAGAGCACAGAGCCTAGAGGACCAGTTGGCTATCAACAGAGCTAGGGTGGACAACTAAATGATAGGGGTGGGTCGGGTGAGTAGGGAGGTTGGTGTTCTGAGGGAGGACATGTAGACTATGGTTAAATAGAGAGACGATTTGTAGAGGGACAAGGATGAGACAAAGTAGCTACTAGGGGAGGTAAGGAGTGGGAGAGAAATCAAGAAACTATGGGAGGAGGTACAATGGTTAGATGATAAGCTTGAGCAATTTGAGCCAAGATGAGTAGGGTAGATGTGGATGTAGTTAGACTGTGAGGAGAGAGGGATGTATCCTGACAACTATTGGTCCTAGGTGGACTATTGTAGGCATTTTTTTAGGTCACAGTCAATCAACAATAGTTTGAGCCATTCACATGGGAGGCTTAGTATTATAGGGATTTGTACCATGGGGTAGTGCCTACAGATCAGAGAGCCACCTTGTACACTGAGAGCATCCATTCACACAAGGGTTAGAGCTAACAGGCTAGGGGATCAGTGGGTATGAGGGTGCCTCATCCACTAGCAACAAGTCCATCGGGAGGGGGAGGGGTAGGTGGATATAGAGAGAGTGCAAGATAGCACTCAGATATGTATGTGACACATTATTATTTTTTTGACCCCTAGGAGATGTACCATTGTATTTGTTTTCATGAAGGATGCACCCGCTTCTGCAAACAAAATCAATACCAATGCTTACGCAATCCTGTGCAACATGGAAAAGAAACTCAAGTTGTGTGTAAACTCAAAAAGAGAAATGAATCTTTGGGTTATGGGTCAGATCCCTTTGAAATATCTCCTAAAACTAATGTGAATATGGAAAAGAGTAAAGAGTAATTCAATTGGCTTAAAACTGAAACTATTCTAGCAGGTGATGCACAAAAATTGTGATGATAAAATTGTCATGACTCACAAAACTCTATCATCAATTTTTCTTACACAAAATAATTAACTTCCTTCTCACATTAGTATTTCTCAGAAAGGTTAAGTAATTGATAAATTTCTAAGGAAAGTTAATTTCTCAACACAAATTTACCATAAATTTCAATACAGACTAAGACTTGTGATTTTGAAAGAAGTAATGATGCATGCACACTATGGAAACAAAAGATTCAAGGTTTCAGATGAAACACAAAAATACTACTATCAAATTTGTCATGAACAAACACAATTATCAAGGCAAACTTATGAAATTTTGTAAATAAAAGGAATCTTGCTAAAAGCATATCTCTGAAAAAAACTGTTGCAAATCTCTATATATCAATGTATGAGCTACAAATCTCTGAAATCCTCTTAAGGAAAAAGAAAAGAAAAATCAAGAACCCAGGAAAAAGATAACAAGCTTTCCTCTATATAAAATAATAAGGCATGCAAACCCTGAAAAAATGAACCGCACTCCTAAAAAGATGAACTCTAGATTGAAATACAAGCACAAGGAAAAAGCCTAAAAATGGGTGTCAAATCTGCATGAAAAGATGTAATAATGCTGCCAAATAACCCTCAAGTCACTGTGTAACCCAAAAAGAAACTCAAAATAGCCTCAATCTACTGATAACTGCCTTAAACCACCTCTGAACTACTGCCAAACTGACCCACTGTTTGATGCATGTGTGAATAAGGGGAAAATAGATTAAATATTAAAGTTAGTCAATAATGACTTAACTCTTAATATTCATTACATATATGTAGCTCATCCCTTATTTTTATATGATAAATATTATAAGTGGTTTCATTATACTATCACTTTAACATTTATATTATTTTTTTAGTTGTGCATGGATGCATAAAAAAAACTTAAGTGCCACTCTTAAATTAATTATTTTATTTAAGAATATAAAATTTTCTAAATAAAGATTATAATAATCTTTATATTAACTTTTATTTCACTTCTATTTATATGAATAAAATAATTAATTATTTATTATTATATTTATTATATTAATAATCGCATGTGCATATATTGCTTTTTATTATTTTCCATTATTAGTAAATTAAATATAATAATAATAAATAATAAAATCATAAAAACAAAGGTTTTTAAGCCCCCTATGATTGTTAAGGACTAGGATTTAAATTCCTTGTGGGGGAGATCATGCTCGACCACCAAATTACAATTAATCAGTAGCTTTAAAAAAAATGTAAAAACAAAGCCCATAAAAATTTCAAAAGGAATTAGGGCGTAGCAAGGTAAAAGGCATTTGAAACCCTAAAAGATGAATGACATTATTTCACTTTGAATTTGCTCATGTCTTGTTGGAGAAGATTGTCTGTTGTGCCACCATGCATCTATTATGTGGAGCTCAATTAACCAGGGCTTGAAGTGAGGGTTTCGAGGGCTATGTGCATGAAAATATGGCTTCTTCAAAACATGGTATGTGCTTGCCTCTCTTTTGTACTGAAAGTATATTCACACTACTTGCTTTTGTAAAAGATGATTGGTGGTAAAGATTATTTTTGTTCCTTGTTCTAGAGCTTCTTTGGATAACTGCATTGATAAGGTTGTTCACTATGCTTGCAACGTATCTTTGGTGGCCGTAGAGATCTTTTAGCTTTGTTTTGGCATTGAAACCCTTGGCTTTGAAGCTTTATTGGTAGTCATATAATGACTGTGGTATTTTTAGAACATTTATTTACTGCTCTTAGATCATTGGGTATTCATTCTAATTATGAAACCTTATTTTTGTGCATCTTTTTATTAAAAGTTTGCATCGTTTAGGGTTTTACCTATAACCCTCTCTACACACACTGTAATCTTTGTAATTTTTGTGTCTGGATGGCGTCTCTCTCCTTTTTAACTATGTGAAATGTCTATTCCATTATCATGCTCAATCAGTCTTTTGAACCATAAATACCAATTCATTGTCATTTTTCTATCAAAAACCTTGTTCCTTATGGCTATAGCTACTTTATACACCTGCTTGAGACTACTGTAGCTTGTGATCTTTTACCTTTGGACACATGTCATTTTAAGTTCATATACCTTGCTCATTATTGGACTACCCATGTCATGATTGGGTGACATCTTCTTGTAATGACTGTACAAGGCTAATAAGTCATACGGATTGCTACAATTTATGTTGGGACCCTGTGACATTTTATCTAGATGCATCTCTATCTTTTTCTATGACCAATACCATAAACTCTATGGCTTTGGTGAGGAATAAATATTGCATTAAGCTACTCTTATCATGACTGATTGTCCCGCATATTTGGTATACTTGTTGTTGTCCTGACTAGACTATCATGAAGGATCAAGCTCTTTCAGTAGATATTACTATTCTTCCTTGAATGTATCTTTGTTTGACCATATATCCCTTGATGACTATTTTCTTTGACATCCTCTTTCAAGTGTGTCAGTCATTGTGATATGGTATTGTGTATGATTGTATTTCTATTGATCTTTTCATGAGTATTTCCTTAAAACCATCTATGAATTTTCATACAAGGTATACTTACTTGTAGGCACTATCATTCATTGTCCTTAAGAATCTTGAAACTGTAAATAATATTAACTCTTAGTTGTATGGTGTATTCAACAAAAGCTAGAAAAGGAACATG
The DNA here is from genome assembly GCF_030272615.1 of Cryptomeria japonica. Taxonomy (NCBI): domain Eukaryota; kingdom Viridiplantae; phylum Streptophyta; class Pinopsida; order Cupressales; family Cupressaceae; genus Cryptomeria; species Cryptomeria japonica. Next base: position 267,843,631 of record NC_081410.1, read on the forward strand.
CCTGTAGATGTTAATGACTTTGGAATTCCCTTGTTTTTCATTAGGATATATACATAAATACAATATTTAATTATAAGATAGATAAAATTATATAAATATTGGTGTAATTTATGTCTCCTGTAATTACATTTTACTTGAGTTAACTTATGACTACGTTGAGTGCACTTAATGCCTCTGTCATAATCACAGTGATCCCCTTTGATTGTGTAGACTAACTTGTTCTTTGCCTTGGTATGTTATTATGCCTTCTAAATCTCTCAACATAGTGTTGTGATTTTCTGTTATTATGAAATCTTTGAGAGCTCTGAGACTGTCTTCTTTGATAGATATGAATGTACCCTTACATTATTATTGCACCATTATTTCATGGACTATTTACCATCTATGTGGCTTGCACTATTGCTTCACATGCTTTGAGATTGACTATAGGCTGTAACATTTATTGGTATTCCCACTTAAAATGTCTTTCCTTGTTCATCTTCACTTAGCACCCAAGGCTTCTCTTACTAGGGCTTGATTCTTATCTATTCCCTTTGACATGGATCTTCAAGGCTATACCATTGTAAAAATATGCTCATAATAGTTGAAGATTGTTATACCTCTGCGAATGAACCTTGTGTCCTTAGTCATGCCAAATACTCAGTGATCAGTACCATAATTGTTTCAAAATCTCTTTTACCATGAAATTGTGACTCTTATAGCCGTCATAGGCTGACAACTAGCTACTAAATATATGCTGAATGTCTTTGTTTATTATTTTATCTTGTATTTATGAATATGTGACAATCATTTACCCTTTTATAATCAATGTCATTAAGCTTTGAAAGACTTTACTCGTTGGTGCACTATGTTTGGTGATGATCAATGAACCTTTGTTGACTAACCCTATTGCTGCTCATCATGACTGATACTCATATTCAAGCCTTTATGACTGTAATCCTTTGATGCTAGACTACTATAGTTTCTTCCTTGAATACCATTGATAATTTTATGTATTGTTGGTACTATCTTTTGACTGTTCTTTTGAATCATGCTCTAAATGCTTTTGTGAGGTCACTCTTCCATTTGTCATACCTGTAGCTTCAATCTTTACAATTTCATTGGGGGTGCTCATGTAAAGTTATTGTTATTTTGCTTGTATATTCACTGCCCTTCTTAACTCAGGTTGATTGCTATTATCTCTATGAATCATTCTTTGTGATGCATGCATAGTGATTTGTATAATCCTTCCATGGATTAATTTGAATGAAAGGTGTTATCTCTATAGATTCACTCTATGTATGAAAGAGATACACTTGCACTCTATGATATTATCTACTCTGTACTATGAATAGGGCTGGCTATAAATATATATGTTTTGATAATTATCTTTCTGATGTAGTATGATTACTTCATACTTTTTTCCTCAGAGGACAATTGCAATGGACTATATCTTGCTGCTATTTACATCACAAGGATTGTCTTTAAGCTCATATTGGACTGTCCATTAGGCTGCTCTGGGACTGCATATACACAAGTGTGGGAACTTAATCATTGTATTTTCTTGATGCTCTTAGTGCTCTAGTCTAAGAAAAGACTATCAATTCTTGTATTTGTGCATTAACATGACTTCTCATGGGGAATACTCATTTAGTGACTGTATATGCACTTATTTTCTTTCATACTGTAGGTTGCTATGAATGATTATTGCTCTTGTAACAATGAAACGTTGATTGAGGTGAAGTCTGATTTGGCATTCTTTTCTTTTCTCATGTGGTAGTTTTCGTCACCCGTTGATTGGGAAACACAATTTTATTCATTATTGTAAGTGTTGACATTGGATGGCAACTTTAAACTGTCATTGAATGCCAATATATAGGACTATGGATGCAACTATGTTTCATGTTTGGTAGCTGATTAATGACACCCTATGAGTGAAGACTAGTATGTTGAGATCAACCCTTGTGGGAGCCCATTTTAACCCACATACTTGATACTTATGAGATGGAAACCTACCTTATACTTGCACAATGAACAAACAAGTTAGAAAAACAAGAATCTCATGAAGCTTATGATAATTGGACACTTTTGATCTCTAATTCACTTGTTGTTTTGTTTTGATTCTTTCCATTTGTAGTCTGATGTACATGTGTATGGGTAGATTAGTTAGAGAAACTGATATCTCGAGCTCTAACACCTCTGTCCTTTACCTCTTGCAGGAATTATAGGAGTGCTAGGAGCATGAAGATACAAGATGCAGTTTGATCACATCAATGGTTCGTCATTGAAAGGCAATGACAAATACCTTTTTCTCTCTTTTTTGTTTATCCATTTGTATACCATTCTACTCATTGTACATTCTTAGTCATACCGATGACTTGTGTGGGTCCTTACAAATTTATGTAAATGAAAAGTTTCTTTCATATGCAGTTTTAACTATACATTATTGAAATACATTGCATTCTAAAAACAATTCTTCATTTGTATATTCAAATCTAATAAATGATGAAGTATAATTTTTTTTTTTTTGGTACCTTTCTTTCATTTCATGTGTAAGGTCGATCATAGGCCTATCAAATTTTCATAATTTAAAATTTAGATAACATTTTTGCAACATGTCAGGGGTGTTTGCCTGCTAAACATATCAACTCAGACTAGTTGCCTTTAGTTTTATCCATTGGGCACAGAGTCTTGCCCTCTTTATGAAATTTAGCTCTTTGAAAATCAAACTGAAAATAGAAGACATCAACAAGAACAATAACTGAAACAAAACAAACCTCTATAAAAGAGCCTGCAAGCTGTGTAATTAGCTGCTTATTGAAATAAACTAGCTAAAATAGAAATGAAAGATGTGCAGTAAATGCACTTATTAGCTTAAAACAATCCTCAAAAGCAAGGTTTGAGGTGGATCCCATTAACTGAGATTGGTAGAAATTCTCCATCTAGCTTTGAAAGCTAAAATGCATTATATTGTTTCTTCTCAGTGATTATATATGGGCCATTCCACATGGCATCAAACTTGGTATGCCTACTAGGTCTTCTTTTAAGTTCATCCAATTTGAAAACTAAATCAACTTCATTTAAGGTCCTTGCTACTACCTTTTTATCAAATGTCTTCTTCATCTGAGAATGATGAATTTCAACCTTTCTTAAAGCTTCCTTTCTGGTTTCTTCCAACTCCATCAATTGAGCAAGCCTGATATCCATTGGCTGCTCCTCTACTATTTCAAGTTCTTTTATATAACAGAGAGTTGAAAACTCTACTAATATTGGCAATTTGGCCTCTTTTCCTTAAACTAGAACATAAGGTGATAAAAATTGTAGCTCTCTTTGGTGTCATCTTATCAGCCCATAGGGCTAACTTCAACTCTTCATGCCATGTTCTTGGATTATGCTAAATGGATTTTTTAATGATCTTAATCAGATCTTTATTGGTTGATTCAACATGTCCATTACCCTACGGGTAATAATTTGATAAAGCACTTAAAAAAACATTGTTCTCAACAAACCAATCTGATACTTTTAAACTAATAAAAGTAGTGAAAATTTTAGTGGCTAATATTCGCCAATTAGCTAATTTTTGAAATTTGTTAATCAAGATTTGGATAATAAGTTTATCTTTTGAGGTGACTTGAATCGCCACATTTTTACAAATTTTTATTTTAGTGTTATTTAAATCGCCAGATAATTTATTTTTTTAGTCAATAACTAAAAGATTCACCATAGTATTTGATACATGATTGGACCATATTCACCAACATTTTATAATTTAATGTAGAAATCTAAATTAATTCACCAATGATATATCATAATAATTAGTTACTTTAGGGTTATATCAACTATCTTTAGTTGCCACCATTGATTTAAAATATAATTTGATGGTCTTCATTGTATTCTATGATGTAAATTGTAACTACAAGTTGTAATGTGGCCTCAATGAAAATCAATCATCTAAAAGAAATTTTTGGCCCCATGAGTATTACAAATTGTTCATACATTTTATCTCACAAAATACAAAGAGGTTTATTAGATTATTTTAAGTTAATGGTAGAAACTAAATAAAGTAGATTCTACCCCTTAAACTCATTAATGATTTTCACGTTTAGGCCTTTAATTTTCTATTAAAAAAACTATTTTTTAAATGAAAGGATTTGCAATAATAATTAATGCATAGTCTTATTATTTTCCAAGATTCGCCAATATTTTCTACCAAAAACAACTGATATAAAAAATTTGCCAATAAAATTAATATTTTTCTTTAAAAAAGGGAAAGATTCGTCAATTAAAATAATTATTATTTTTAAAGAAATTTAAATATTTGCCAAGATTTTATACAATTTTTTGAGAGGAGGTTTCTTAAAGTTATCACTGAATAAAAGATAAGGCATTATATGATATAATTGCATTACGAGTACCAAACCTGGATACTAGATCTTGATAAAAATTCAGAATTGAATTTTCATTTGCCTCCTTAATTGCGACTGCTTCAGTCCATTTGCTAAATTAATCTGTTGATGTTAGGATTCATTTATGTCAGGTGCACTTGAAAGTGGATTAATAGGCCTGATAAAATCTAATCCCCATTTAGCAAATGGTTGTTCTATTTGCATTGGCTGAAGTGGCAAAGCTACAAGTCTTTGTTTTCCTACAAAAAGTGAGCATTTTTTCACATTTTCTTACCCACCTTTTTATATCTTTAAATAAATCCGGCGAGTAGTAACGAACTCTCATGATTTTCAGGGTTGTTACTCTTGCTGCTAAATGACCTCTTGCAGGTCCATTATGGAATTCTTCTAAAATTCTATCAATCTGGTCTGACTGTATGCATCTAAGTAGAACTCCATGAAAATATCTTTTATAAAGCACATTATCTATAACAACATAAGAAATTTCTTGTAATCTATAATACCTCCTTTTGGACTTGTCCAATCCTTCAAGGCGGTCACCAGTAAGTAAATAATGGATCATTTTTTGGATCTAATCAGGTTTAGAAACTGTGTTACCAGCTACTACATATGTTTCTTCATCTGAGGCAACATCCCCTTCTTCATTTGTGAGTGTAAGGGCAGCTTGTTCTTTTGATTGATGGTTGTTTTCTGCATCTTCTGCCATTTGTTTGCATAGACCTTTGCGGGTGTAGAGCACCTTCTACTACACCTCTATTTCAAGCACATGGTGGTGTCTACATGTTCATTTGTGATGTAATAATGGGTTGGATCAATGATCACCCTTGATGTAATTGAGTGCCTATTTTTATGGTCAATAATCTCTTGGGTGAGCGTATAAACCTAGAGGTCTATTAGGCCATGAAGGCTTGGAATTTGGATTTTCAATGTCGATGTGTCTAGGATGTTGTCTTAGGTGTTTGGAGTCTAAAAATGATAAATAATGACCTTGTATGTGTTTCCATAAGGTCTAAGGGTTTAATAACCAATGTTGTCCTAACTTACAAAATGTTGCATTTGTTGTCAAGCAACTTTTCAAAGTTGCCGATAGGATGCCAACTAATTCTCCAATGGTCTTAACTATTCAAAATTTGGTTATGGACATTGGAAAAGGTTGATATATTCTTGGAAAACCTTGGGAAAGATAGAGTAGAAATTTTTGCAAAGTTTGGTGGAGAAAGTGAATAGAACAAGTCTGATTTTGCTATAACAGTGACATTTTTCCATACTATTCATATAGGGTGTGAGATCTACTGATGAATTTTTGATTTGATTAGAAAGAGCCTTGAAATAGCCTTCCAATTCATTTTATCTGACCTCTTGAAGTGAAGTTTAGTGGAAATTATAAGTGTTTTACCCTTCGCAGGTCTAAAACCCTCCATTTTCAAGGGTTACAATGAAAATGGGACCCTAACTTGCAATCTACTGTATTAGGATGCAATGGTCATTGGTATAATGCAAGTTAGGGGCATGTATTTTGAGATTCCAGAGGGGTGAGGTCATAGGAGTTGGTTGGTAACCTTACAACCAAGCCCTAGTCTAAATTGTTTGAGGGTCTAGATTAGAATAGATGAGTTTCATTGAGCATACTGGGAGTAATGATGAGATGATGAGTTGAAATGATGGAATTGGAGTATTTAGACATAGAAGAAACCTCCTAAAGAGTTGGAACCTTCCTATGATTTCATTCTCATATACCTCCTTTGTAAAACTGGTCTAACTCGATCAATCAGGCCTGTGACCCAAGTAGGTGTTGAAGAGTGCAGGAATAGGGTGGAATTCCAATCTTTTGGAATATGATAGTAATCCCAAAAGGGTGTTTAAAACCTAAAATTTTATTTGGTATAATTTGGAGAAAAATCCTAAAAGATAGTGAAATAGGGCTACTAACTAGTAGGCCTGTTTAAGCCTCAAAAGCCAATATTTGCCTTGTGCTCCAAAATAGAATTGTGGAAGATCTTGATAGGTCTTAGGAAGTGTGTAGAAGTGTTGTTCCATCCCTTGTTAGGGTTAAGAGTCTGATTTCACACTGGAGGTGTGTTTGTAGCCTTGAGTGAGACTCAAGGGACAGAAGACCAACGTGTGTATGTGGGTTTATCACCTTACTATTGCTAATCTCTGCATCATTTGCCTCTAACTAGTTTTGTTACTTTAATGTCAATATCATACTCCTTAACTCTGGTTATCCATCCTGCCCTCTTATCATTTATGTCTTAATAAAGCAAAAATTCCTTAACTGTAGGATGAGCTACCTGCAGATGAATTTTATTATTGGACAACATATGTGTGAATTTTTTGAGGCTCCTAATAAGTGCAAGTACATGTGTAATGTTACTAAAATCTAATTGTGGGTGAAAAATTTGTGAATGAGAGATCAAGAGGAAAGATACCCTTTCCCTACTACGGATTTCTCTACAAACACTTTTCACGCTAGAATTCAACCTCCAAAGAAGAAGATAGAATTTTGAATGAAATGGGAATGATAAGGTAATCCCCTCTTCTATTTGGAATGGAAAGGAATTGATTGAATTATGTATAGAGACTAAGTAAAAAAGTGACAAAGAACTGGTAATAACTCAAGATCAGAGTGCGGGATGAAGTTTTGCACCTGAATCTGGTAGTAATATGTTGAGACAAAGCCACCCTACGAATTTGAGGAAAAGTTGCCTAGAACATTGGGGGAATGTACATGGTCCTCCGAAAAATTTGTGAAATGAAAAAGGGTTTTTTCGGCTCTAAAAATGGAGTCCAAATCCGAAAGTATAGTTGTGCACCTGCAACCTACACACATAAAAGAGAGGAAAATGGGTTGGGATTGGGGGTTTGCCTTCAAGTCAAACCCCAATTTTGGAATTAACCAAGTAATGAAAGAAAGTACTTGCAAGTAAATGTAACTGAAAGATTGTAATGTAAATCACCTCAAGGGAGGTTGTAGATATAATATAGGTAGAAATTCTTGTATTAAGTTGAATGTTGGAATGAATCTCCTCCTCAATGGTTGAATCCTTAACTTGAATGCAACACCTAGCCTTGAAGGGAGACTTAAGAATGCTCAATGTTGGAAAAGAATGCTTGAATTCTCTTGAATGCTTGAATGTGTGATCTCATGTATCTATCTTATGAAAAATGAGAGGAGAAATGTGACTTTTATACTTGTCAATTAGGGTTAATGAAACTGATTTTCATCATAGGCTGACATCGGGGTAGTTTTCCCGCTCAATGCACAACCTTCAATGTAGACTTAGGAAGGGTCCTGCCCAAAATAGGGTACGGCTAGGGGTGCCACGCCCATGTCCTTCTCTTTTCTCTAGGAAAAGTACAGACAGGGTGGTGCGGTGGGCGAGGGAGAAGCATTTTTTAGGGGTTGAGCAGTCTCTGGACTTTGATCAGGCTAGGGGATTCAATTTCATATGCGTGAGGACCTTATTGTGGTGAAACATTGCTAGGGTCACAATTTTATGACACTACATTTAGCCCCCACTTTAGCAAGAGTATGAGCATATGCCAATACTGCCAGTAAAGTACAAGGAAACAAGATTGAAAGACTTTTACCCCATCAAGGAGGCAAGATGCACCAAGCCCCCAGTGGACTAAGGATCTTATGACTTCAACTGACAAAGTAAAAGGGAAGATTGAGAAGGGGAGAACCATGACTGCAAGTAGAAAAGTTCCCCTCACTATGAGTCCTGAAAGCAAGGATACCAAAGATTACAAAGCAACAAAGTTCAGTAAGTAATTCTAAGTATCAAGAAGGAAAATATGAGCGGAGTGTACGCCTGCACGTTAAAGTGATCGTGCACGCCTTATCAAGAGTGATTGCTTTAGGGTAGGATACACCAAAGAGAGAGAGCAGAGAGGGAGCACATTATCAAAAGGATTTAGCCCCAAATCAAAGAATAAACCCAAGGATAATGAACAGAAAACACGAGGTAGTTTCACTTTCCTCGGGGTTGGTATGTTGTATGATAACTCATGTATATCATATATGTATGTGCATATAATATTGTTGGTGTAAATAATTATTCATCTTTGATATTATTACACCTTACTTAAGTTTACTTAGGAAATGCATTTCATAGTAGTCTGGGTATGAGACACTTGGGTGTTTGTGCCAACATTGGGATAGTGTGTGTAGGAGAATTTCCACCTTTTATGGTGTGATCTTGTTGTTACACTCCACATTTAGTGGGTGATCCACCTCATGTGGACTATTATATTGTTTCTCCTACCTACCCACACTTATTTCTTACCTACCCTTGTTTCTTATTGAGCCACATATCATGTTTGTGTGCTCACATATCCATATAGCCTTGCCTATATAAGGAGGCTCATATTCATTGTATGTAACAATGCTTAATGATCCAGTTGATCATATTTTTCATCTTGATAGAATATAGTTTATTCCTATCATCTATTTTATCTCTCTTATTTGTGCTTTCCATTGCCTCTAGATCTTGGAAAAATCTCACATGGTATTAGAGCCATTAGAGTGTCATTGGTTTGCTAATTGAGAGAAATTTGATGCTATTTGGGGTTTGCATTTTGAAGTTTTCTATTGCAGGTTATTATTGAAGCTTGATGGGTCAAATATGAGGTTACCATTAGATTGAGGAGGACCAAGAAAGTCAGTTGTACCTTTTGTTTCATCCAAATAGGACTTCCAAGGCCATATCTGGAGGCATTTGAAGTTTGACGTTGTGGCGGAAAGTTTCCAGAAATTATAATTTTGCAGGCAATTTTCAAATAATGATATCTCACTCATCCGGACTTGTTTTTTCGAGCAATTTTTTTTGTTTTGGGGTAGAATTTCATGATCTGGATAGTAGTGCAGGATTTTTTTGATTTTTGGATACATGTTTTTCAGAAATCATGAAATCCTAATTTTTACAACTTTGGAGCCTTCGTTTGGGCTCATATGGACTCCTTTTCAGGTGCCGTTTTTTTTGAAAGTGTATATTTTTTCATCTACTTTCATAATCTACCATTTTTTTGTAGTGATTTTAAGTAGAAATTGTACTTTCAGTATTTGGCCATTTTTGGCATATTTGGTACTTGCATTTTGCTTGGATCTCAGTTTAGATCACTAGCAATATTTGTCGAAGTCTTTTAGATCTTATTTTGGGAAGTTGTAAATTGAAATCAGAAGTCCACTTTGCCTTGTTTTGAAAGTGGACCATTGTATATGCACTAAGTATAAAGTGCCAAAATCACCATTTTGGAGAGATTTCTTGATTGAGTATTTTGGGGGGGTGTCTTGTGTGATTATGCCTCTCTCTATCTTGTGTTTTTTCATTTTGGTGCTATGGGTTCTCCCAACTTTCCACTTTTAACTCCTCATAATTATGCATCATGGAAAATTAAGGCATGGAGTAAACTAATGGAAAAAGGACTCATTCATTATGTAAATAAAACTATTACAGCACCACCTGATCCTAAGGCTGGTCCTAATGCTCAAATTGAATGGCTTACTAGGAATGCTATGGCACTTTGAACACTTAGAAATTATGTATCAGATGACCTCATTTTTCACATTGATAAGTGTACTACAATTAAAGAGGCTTGGGATATTTTTAAGAAATTGTATGGTCAAGTTGATGAGATTAAGGGCTACAAGCTTGATAGTGAACTCACAACTTTAGATCCCAAGGATTTTGATACAATCCAAGATTATGTCACAAAAGTAACTGAGCTAAGAGAAAAGCTAAAGGATTGTGGAATTGACAAAAAAGATGCTTAATTAGTTTATAACTTGTTGGACAAGCTTCCTTCAGAGTATGCAGCCTTTGTATCTAGCTTTCACACCCATAGGTTAGCTCAAGGTTCCTCATACACTTCTCCCTCATTTGATTCATTCACGGAGATGTTGATACTTGAGCAATCTAAGTTGACCACGATGGGGATTCTCAAATCTTCAAAGTCACAAGCTTTGATGGCTAACAAAGGGAATCAAAGTAATCAAGGAAAAGGAAAGAATCAAAAGCAACCTAAGTTTAAACCACAACAAGATGGAGCACAATCTTCCTCTCCACAACAAGGTGATTCACCATTCTCACCTAAGAGGAAATCATATAAGGACAATCTTTTTTGTGGATATTGCAAGAAGCTAGGACATGATGAACATCATTATTATAAGAAGGATATTGATGAGTTGAAAAATATTCTTGAGAACAATAGAATCAACCTACCTTCTAGAATGTTTACATTGGCTTCTTCTTCCAAGGATAAAGGATACGATCACTCTTTTGGGACAGATAAAGGAAAGGGACAAGCTCTTTGTGCTACTACAAGTCATGATTCAAGGAGATGGCTTCTAGATTAGGGGGCTTCTCATTATATGGCATCTTTGCAGTCTATGTTTTCTACATTTGAGCCTTGCCACATGCCGTAGATTTTGATGGGCAATCATACATACATGGATGTGATTGGGAAAGGATCTATTCCCATTGGGGATAACTCCTTCAATGATGTGTTGTGTGTACCCCACTTGACAAATAATCTTCTTTCCATCTATCAAATCACACATGGGGAAACTAGGAAAACTATGGAGTTCACACCTGATTCAGTTATCATTAGAGACTTGGAGAGTGGAGCTATCATTGCGACTGGGGTGGTTGGTCATGCATCGCAGTTGTACTCTTTTTCAGATTTTGGTCCTATTGATAAGGTTGGTTCTTCCTATGTTGATGATTCAGATTTTGAGGAGAACTTTGGGCATTTGAACTTGGGGATTCTGACATGTGACCCCATTCTTGAACCTTGCATTTCATCTCCTTCTATTGATATCATAACACCTATTGCACCTGATGATGTAGCTAGTGCGACAGTTTTGCCTTCTTATGATTCAGTGCAACAGGATATTTCATGTCTTCCAGCTTCAATTGATTGGGATGCCTACTTGACAGACATTGAAGGTTTGTTTGTGGACTCCTACAATGCAGATTTGGGAGACACCATTGATGACATTCATCTTCTCTTTGATGAAGATGATCCTTCTTTGATTGTTGTGAGGGATCATTCTCACCCTCTTGTGCATTTTCTACATGATCAATCTTTAGAGGTTGACATGATAGTTGATACTTTTGTACAACACTTGGAGGAGGTCTCTTTATCTTTTGAGGATACATATGAGTCTTTGGATATTGTTCTGTAGACACTTAAAAATAATTATTTTAATTATTTTTTAATTCCTCACATAATTAATTAATTAATTATGTTAATTAAAATTCTTCTCAATATTAATTAAATATAATTAATATTGTCACTATAGCATATGATTGATTTATTTAATAAATCAATCCCTTTCTTTATTCTTCTAAAAAATCAAATCCTCACAAATCTTCCTCTTAGCTAATTAATTTCAATTAATTAGTTAACCTACATGATTCCTACAAATCATCTTCTTAATTCATCATTAACCTAATAAATTCTTCTAGAAACTCCCTAAACTCACTTAACATTATTCTTTTAGTCAAATTCTCCTACAAATATAAATCCCACCTAACATTTCCTCTAATTCCCCTCCTAATGAGTCGTTAATGGCTAATCATCATGATTAGCCACAAAGTCAACTCTTTGTCCTTTCATCCAGCCACTAGCTTTAAATGCTCTTTTTCTAGATGAATGTAAGATTTTCCAAATCTCACATTCCTCTAGGCATTTCCCTCTCCCAAGGAATTTTTAATCCTTTTTATTCTTCTAATCCCCATAATATCCATTTTTGGAGAATTTTTAATTCCTCCAATGCATCTTGTAGAGTGTGGAGATACGAAATGTCTTTAAGGCATTTTTCTTGGTCTCCACACCCTCTCTTGGACCTTGTGTGACCTCACAAGTAAATCTTAGCCCTTCATCTCGAATTCATCCTAGCCATCCATTTTCCTCTCCTCTTCCTATAAAATAGGGTTTCATCCCTTCATTCAAAACATCTTAAAATTCAGTAAGCTTATGCTACCCTTTTGAGCCCAAGAAATCATCTTGGCAACTTGATCATCTCATCCTTATCATTCATCCTTATCATTTGTGCACAATGTTGGAGAGCCATCCACATCCAGCAATCAAAGGAGCACATCAAGTGGAGCATTATCAAGGGGCGCCTTCACTTCATCAAGCTCAATCCAAAGGAGAAGGTAAAATAGCAAGGTGAAATGGTCTTTTTTATGATATTTTAGCATTCTGCATGTTTATTTCGTTATGTTTTGATCAGTTTACCTTTCAAATCTATTTTTCCCTCTTCATTTTGCCACGCCCGGTGGGACTCATGTCCCTGAGAACTAATGTTATTGTTTTTTTTAAGGTTTTTGTGAGTTGTGAGACGCAGGTTTCAGAATAGCGCGACTGCAGAAAAAAAAAATATATATATATATATATATATATATCTTTTTCCCAGGTTCCAGAATCGTGGCTCTGCATTTTTGCGTGATAGCTCCTCCTTATTCTGTTCTATTTCTTTCTTTTTTTTCTATTTTTGTTGCAGCATGACAACTCTGTTATCTGATTTGTTATTTGATTTGTTGTCTGTTCTGTTTTAGTATAATCTATGCGAAAGTAGGAGAGTATGCTCTTGTCTATATAGACAATTAGAAATCCAGACTTTTCACTTTTCTATTCTGTTTAGCACAAATGTATGCTCTAACTGCAGGAAAGTGTGAAAATAGGAGAGTATGCTCTTGTCTATCTAGACAACCAGAAATCCGGACCTTTGACACTTTTCTATCTGTGTAGTGCTACTGTCTGCTTTGTTAATTTGTTTGAAAATTTTAGGCGCTAACTGTAGTCTGCATTTAATTTATTTATTTCCTGTTATCTGCTCTGTTTAAATATAATCTATCTGCCTGCAAGAAAGTGTGAAAGTAGGAGAGTATGTTCTTGTCTATCTAGACAATCAGAAATCTGGACCTTTGACATTTTTATTTTATTCTGTTTAGTGCGACAATTTTCTCTATTAAATCTAGGGTTTCTGTCTGCTCTGTTAAATCTAGGGTTTCTGTTTTGTTAAATTTAGGGTTTTTGTTCCGTTAAATTTAGGGTTTCTGTTCCGTTAAATTTAGGGTTTAAAAAAAAAAAAAAGTAAATTTTTTTCTGTTTTTTCGCCATATCTTCTTTATCTTGACTCCATTTCCCTTCAAACTTCACCATATTCTCTACATTGCCATTTTCCACATTTTCTTCCTTGGAGGCCTTATCTCAAAAATCCACTTTTTGAAGCCCAAAATCCCATATTTCTCTATTTTTAGGGTTTGCCATAACTTCTTCCCTTTTCATCCAATCACCTCCAAATTTTTCCCATATTATCCATCTTCAACTTTTTCTTCTTTGTCCCTCTTAGACAAATTTTCCCATTCCTTCATCTCTCCTCCAAAATCCCCATTTTTTCGCTTGCATATCCCTTAGAAAGTGGTAAAAACCTAGTCAAACCCCATTTACCCATCAAAGCTTTCTTCAAATCCACATTTGTCATTAGTAAAAAAGTTTTTATTCATGTTTTTCTATTTATTCCCAAAAAATAAAAAAAATTAATATTTTTGTCATTTTGTTGATTTTTTGCAGGATGCTTGTTGAAGACTATTTTTCCAAACTACTAATCAAGTTGTTTTGCAGGACGCTTTTTGAAGACTCCATTTTTCAAACTACTAATCAAGTGGTTTTGCAGGTTGCGTAGCTAATTCAACCAAATATTGTGCATTTATTTAAATTAGGCACCTAGATATTAATTAAAATGGAATGAACCATTGTCTTATGTGTCTTTAAGAAAAGCGTAAAGGTAGGAAAGTATGCTCTCGTCTTACCAGACAATCAGAAATCCAGACCCTCCAACCTTTTCTTGTTTGATTGTGTGTTTATCTCTAGCGGGCCTGCCCTCCCAACTTGCTCTTTGAGAAGGTAAGAGGGGAACGACCCAAGTGAGTACACCTGGACCTGGGGTTCCCAACTCACTATAATAAATAGGCCATTGACTACGAAAGGGTTAATGGTTGGGGCTGTATGAGAGTTCACTCTCACATTGGGTGCTTAGTAGGATCCTAGAGATCTCAGTCATGCTTGCATGACTACTAAGTTCTTGGTGCTTCGTTGGGCTATAGGCCTCAATTGCGCTTGCGCAACTTCGAAGGGTAGCTCCTAATGGGAAGACTTACTAAACACCTTGTTCATAGTGGCCAAAAACCCTCTAGTCATTGGTGTAGGTGGTCGGACCTCTGAAGCGGCCCATATTCTTACGGCCCTTAGTAGAGACACAAAGTTCACCATGAGGAGTTTTCATGGGAATTGATGCTTGGCTGCCCTAAGAAGTGAGTGCCATGGAGGGGAGCCAGTGGGGTCAAGCATCTAAGTGTTCGCTCTGGGTAAGCGTAGATCGGAAACCAATTGGGATTCAATGACTATTGTCCTTGCCAGCCTTAAGAATGTTGTATATGAGCATGAGTGTTTTTGAGATAATATGCATTTAATCATTGTGTTTGCTTTGTTTGATACATACTTGCCAAGAGTAGACTAAAAACACATCACTATCCCCAAAGAAATTTGCAAAAATATTTGTCAAGACACAAACAAATTGTCCAAGTTATTACCCACACCAGGTTCAAAATTGCGTCAAAACTCCATCCGTCCCATTTTTCATAAGCCTAAGAGAGAAGCTAAGAGTTTATCCTCTACATCAACATTCAAGTTTTTCCTTTGAAACACCTACAATCATCCAAATCAGGGTGGTCATATCCCTTCATACAACTTGCCATTTAAATAGCTCCTTCATGTTCATGCCAAAGACAACCTAGTCATCAAGTTTTCTTCTAAACCATCACTACCATACCTTCTTCATCAATCATCCTCAAATTTCTTAAGTCCTTTCATCCTCAAATTTCTTAAGTCCTTTCATCACAAATTTTTTAAGTTCTTTCATCCACAAATTTCTTAAGTCCTTTCATCCTCAAATTTCTTAAGTCCTTTCATCACAAATTTCTTAAGTCCTTTCATCCTCAAATTTCTTAAGTCCTTTCATCACAAATTTCTTAATTCTTTTCATCCTCAAATTTCTTAAGTCCTTTCATCCTCAAATTTCTTAAGTCCTTTCATCACAAATTTCTTAATTCTTTTCGTCCTCAAATTTCTTAAGTCCTTTCATCCTCAAATTTCTTAAGTCCTTTCATCACAAATTTCTTAAGTCCTTTCATTCTCAAATTTCTTAAGTCCTTTCATCACAAGTTTCTAAAATCCTTCCATCACAAATTTTCTAAGTCATTTCATCACATTTTTCCTAAGTTTTTTCATCACAAATATCGTGTATGGTCGCAACTCGATCCCAAAAGAAAAAGATGGTTGATCAACAATATGGCATGCTAGACATTGGTGTCCTATATGAAGATCCCATGCAAGATCATACACAAAGTGGGCAACCAAGCGATCAAGATCAAAGCCAAAATCTTGACATGGTTAACCAAGATGAACTTTGTCCGGAAGTGCAAACTTTCCTAGCGGATTCTTATAACCAAGAGATGATAGAAAAGTTTATTAAACACAATCCTACTGCACTTCTGAAAACTCTTCTTGAACATGGAGCTCAACTTCCACCTGAATTTAATAGATCTGCTCTCATCCAACAACCACAAGGAGACCTCGCTCCCACACAAAGTGTTGCACCTACTATTCAAACTCAATCAATTGCAGCCCCATCAATCATCCAAGCCCAATCAATGCCACCCTCGACACCTCCCACCACAATCTCCATCCCACCTTCTTCCTCCTTACCATCCATACCACTATCAAATCCAATCTCATCCATTCTCCAACAAACTTCTATACCACCTCCTTCTATTCAACCACATATTTCTATTCCACAAACTTCCCTTTCTCCCAACAATGTTGCAAATTTTATCTAGACCGCATTCAATCCCATCACAACAGTTGGCGGATCGCAACCAACTATCACACGAACCCCAGCAACATCGGTCATCACATCCCACGTTCCCACTTCCTCATCATATCAATATATTGGTGGTGGTGCACCTTCTTTAGTTCATCCAATTCATCAATATCAAAGTCCACAACAAGACCTCATCAAGGAAATTCAAGACATGAAGAATATCATCAAAAACATGAAAGAAAAGACTAATAAAAGGAAAGCTTACTCATTCGAAGAGTTTTGCCCTTGTCCTTATGACCCATCTATATCAGTTGCACCGTATCCCCCAGGATTTGAGATCCCTAAATTCACCAAGTATGAAGGCAAAGGAGACCCCCGCGACCATGTCCGCGAATTCCACATCTTATGCCAAGAAGTCTCCTATAGTGACCTTTATCTTCGCAGACTCTTTCCCAAGAGTCTCATGGGAGACACCCTGGCATGGTTCTCATCTTTACCACAAGGTTCCATTGTCTCTTTTCCAGACTTGGCAGAAAAATTTGTGGCCCACTATGCATACAACATGGGTAATGATGTTTCTATGATGGACCTATGTAATACAAAACAAAGGCCTGGAGAAAACTTCGCCAATTTCCTACAAAGATGGCGACATCTTATCAAAAAATTCCAGTGGGACATGCTAGAACAACATCAAATTGAACTATTTCAAAATGGTGCCTGAACTTTCAAGACCTTTAATATCTCAATGTATCAAATCCTTCCAAAAATTGACCGATAAGGGCCTCGCCCTCGAATGTGTCTTGTTGGAGGAAGGAACCTTGAAACATTACCAGAAGTCATCACAAAGTTCTTCCTCTTATCATAACGACAAGCCAAAATTCTGGGCTAAAAATAAAAACATGGTCAATGATGGTGTAACTGATGTGAAGGGGGTCCAAACCGTGGCCACTCCCCCAAAATCCACCACCAATATTCATCAATTCAACAATCAAAATAATTCAAATCAATCTCAAAAACCTCACAACAATGTCTCAATCCAAGGATGACCACCCCGATCGAATAACAGGACTCCAAGAGATTTCACTCCTCTTGCTGAGCCTATTGAAGTGGTGTTTCAAAAACTTGTCCAAGCAGGTATAGTGGTTTTTCCAATCACTTGCCCGTTTGATCCCAATCAACCTAAACCAAGATGGTATAATGAAAATGAGTATTGTGAATACCATCGTATCAAGGGACATGATACACGAAAGTGTATGAAACTGAAGATCTACATACAAGATCTCATTGATAGAGGTGAGATTGAGGTAGCAAATGCAAAACCTGGTAATAACAATGACAAACTCAAAATGTACCAAGAACCCTTCCCAAAGCATGATAAAGGAAAAGGCTCATCATCTAACGTAATGGATTATGACTATGCTAATCACGTAACCAGTTTTGATTTTTTAGTAAGTCACATTGAACCTACAGACAATCATGTCAATGTCATAAACATCCAAGGAGTTAATCCTCCTTCTTCCCAAAGCAGACCAAACCTGGCTAGAATAGTCATTCAAGGTGCCACGCCTTCCACCTCCGATTTCCAAAATGACTGTAATGCAACGACATGGCGAGGAAGAGTCACCATCCAAGGAGTTCCTCCCCCACCAAACCCTCCACCCATGTGTTCCACCCGCCGATATGACCTCCTTGATCAACTTGGGAAGACACCCGTGCAGAACTCCATTTTGGAACTTCTAAGGACTTCTCCAGTCCATAAAGAAATTTTGGAACAAGCCCTTCTCCAATCACGCGTTCCTAATAACATCAATGCCACCCAATTTCAAACCCTCATTGGAAACCTTGTTGCCCAGCAACACATTGTATTTAACTCCAAAGATGCTCCCGCAGATGAGGACCATAACAAACCTTTGCACATCGAAGCTCTCATCCACAAGCACAAGGTCAAACGTATCCTGATAGACAGTGGATCCGGGCTTAATCTGTGTACATACAAATTGATAAAACAATTGGGAGTTTCTGAGGATCTGATAGACACATCAGGAAGGATCACAATAAAGGCATATGATGATGCAGAAATAATTTCAAAGGGCGTGATCACCTTACCTCTTCAAGTGGGCCCCATTACAATTGAAACCCCTTGCCAAGTACTAGATCTTGATCTCCCCTACAACATTCTCCTCGGGAGGCCATGGATTCATTCCTTGCAGGCCATACCCTCCACCTATCACCAATGCATCAAATTCCCCTATAATGGAAGAGTGATCACTATCAAAGGTGATCCCCAACCTTTTCAATATTGCAAACTATTAGAGGGGAAGCATCCATATCATTTCCCACTAAATAGACCTTCGCCAAAGCTTCCATCTGACACATCAAATGTTGCCTCCACATCATCCCAACCAAAT
The DNA here is from genome assembly GCF_030272615.1 of Cryptomeria japonica. Classification (NCBI taxonomy): domain Eukaryota; kingdom Viridiplantae; phylum Streptophyta; class Pinopsida; order Cupressales; family Cupressaceae; genus Cryptomeria; species Cryptomeria japonica. The sequence goes on from NC_081410.1 coordinate 267,862,317, forward strand.
AATCAAATCAAGATCTTGGATAATGGTTGTGGAGAATACAAATTGGAGGACGTCTTATTAATAGGAAACCTCCCTCTCTCTCCTAAGTCATTTGGCAAACCAAAAGAGCTAAAAAAGGACCCGAAACCAGTCATGCAATGCCAAAGCACCACCTTCCAGCAATGGGGCCCACTTGATAATGAGAACCTCGAAGCAGATATCTCTTCATGGCTGTACCGAGAAGAGGATGATGATCCAACAAGAATATCCAAAGAAATGTATCCAAAAGCATTTTCCATAGTTGAAAAAATGGGTTACAAAGGACACGGTCTGGGACCAGAGGATAAAGGAAGAAAAGCACCCATAAATCCTATCTCCTACAGATACAATAGAGGCTTGGGGTACACCCCAGTGCCTAAGATTACTACCACTGGTGCCCCTTCTAGTCCTTCTTTGGATATCGAAAGTGCTGACGAAGAGGAATTCCATGAAATGCCTTATGAATACGAGAAAGATACCTTCTTCGATGCTTACATCAATACCATCACCCTCGTAACCCCTCCCACTTCACATGAGCTACATCTTGTCCATTCTGAACTCATTGACTGGGGCCAATGAGACAAACCCAATTTAGATATCTACATCGACGATAATGCTCTCATTGCTCTCCTAACAATGCAAAATATGGAAGATGGTAATAGAATTGAGGGTATTCAACTACACAAAAAGGGATACTTTGGTAGTCAAGTCAATGCCCTTATCCACAAAAAAGATAATAAAAGAAAAATATATGATTTCCTAGGTGAAAACCTCCCTGAGGCACCTTTGGATGAACAAGAAATAAAAACAAAGGTCATATCTGAAAGTGAAAACCTGGAAAAGGCACTTGATGATGAGGGATTTGACCTTCCTACCATTGGTTACCTTCCATAGGACAAATCAAATTTGTTGATAGAAGAAACAGATAGCATCAACATGGGCACTGAAGTCATTCCAAAAAGTGTGCTCATTGCCAAATCCCTCACCGAAATCGAGAAACAAGACTTCATCAACTTCCTTATAGAGGTTAAAATCAATTTTGCATGGTCCTATTCCGATATGCCAGGGTTGGATCCTGCCTTGGTGGTTCACAATCTCGCCATCTGCCCAGATGCAAAACCTGTAAAACAAAAACTCCGCAAAATGCACCCGCATATTGCTCTCTTGGTCAAGGCAGAACTTCAAAAGTTGTTAGACGTAGAATTTATCAAACCCATAGACTACATTGAATGGGTCTCCAACATTGTGCCTATCGGCAAACCTGCTGGGGGCATCCGCATTTGCATAGATTTCCGAGATCTAAATATAGCTTGTCCTAAAGACGATTTCCCGCTCCCAAACATAGATATGATTGTGGATCTTACAGTAGGACATGAAATGCTATCGCTAATGGATGGGTTTTCTGGATACAACCAAATTAGGATAGCAGATGAGGATCAGCATAAAACCGCATTCACAACACCATGGGGTACTTTCTGTTACCGGGTCATGCCTTTTGGCCTTAAAAATGCTGGAGCTACATATCAACGGGCAATGACAACAATTTTTCATGACCTCTTGCACAAAATTATGGAGGACTATGTGGATGATCTTCTAGGAAAATCCAAGACAAGACAAGAGCACATCCCTATTCTAAAATAGATCTTCGAAAGATTGGAAAAATACAAGTTGTGCCTAAATCCTAAAAAGTGTGTGTTTGGCGTCACATCGGGAAAACTACTAGGATTCATTGTCTCCCACAGAGGCATTGAGGTTGATCCTGCAAAAGTAAAAGCTAATATGGAAATGCCTCCACCAAAAACTCTCAGACAACTACGCAGTCTCCAGGGAAAACTCTAGTCTGTCAGGCATTTCATTTCACAGCTAGCCAACAAGTGCCATCCATTTGCACATTTGTTACGTAAAGACACAAAATTCAAATGGGATTGCCTCTGTCAAAAGGCCTTTGAAAAATTAAAAGAATATCTAGCATCACCTCCAGTTTTGATGTCACCTACCCCTGGAAAACCCCTCATTTTGTACATATGTGCTACTATAGTGGCATTGGGGGCATTGCTGGCGCAAATAGATGATCAAGGGAAGGAACACGCCATTTACTACATCAGTCGGACGCTAGTAGGATATGAACTCAACTACACCCCCATTGAAAGAGCATGTTTGGCATTAGTATTCAACACACAGAAACTACGACACTATATGTTAAACAACAAGACAAAATTAATTGCTAAAATTGATCCACTTAAATATCTCCTGTCAAAAGCTGCTCTCATTGGCAGAACGACTAAATGGGTCATGCTCTTAAGTGAGTTTGACATTGAATATGTGAACAAAAAGGCAATCAAGGGAAAAGTCATTGCAGATCAACTGGCTGAAGCTCCACTTCTAGGCGACCATCCTCTTCTCACAGAATTACCAGATAAGTTCATTATGACTGTTACCACATCCTCCACATGGAAATTGTATTTTGATGGCTCCTACACTCAAAATGGATCGGGGGCAGGAATATTATTGGTCACACCTCAAGGAGATGGCATCCCCAAATCATACAAGATAGCCTTTGCATGTACTAATAACATAGTAGAATATGAGGCCCTCATCACAGGTTTATGCTTGGCTATCCATTGGAAAATAAAGGAATTACAAGTCTATGGCGATTCCCAACTCATCATAAAACAAGTCAATGATGAATACCAGACAAAAGATGATAAACTCCTTCCCTACCATACCATGGTTGAAGATCTTAAGCAACATTTCATGGCAATCAAGTTTGATCAAATCCCACGAACAAACAATAGGGCTGCAGATGCAATGGCCACCATTGGCTCCCTCCTTCAAATGCCAGTACATAGTCAGAAGTGCGAGTTCTTGGTTGAGCAATTGTTTATACTAGCATATGACCTACTAGAATATGAAATGGTGTGTGTTCTCACTGGTCCAGAGTCCCCTTGGTACCAAGAAACCTTCGCTTTCCTCAAAGACAACACCATTCCCCCACATCTCACCAAAACCCAACAACAAACTTTCATCTGCCGATGTGCCCATTACACCATCCTTGCAGACACCTTGTTCAGAAGGCATTTTGATGGTTCCCTCCTAAGGTGTTTAGATAAACAAGAAGCCGAATGGGCATTACGCGAAGTACATGAGGGCATCTATGGGGCACACTCAAGTGGACTCACATTGGCTAAAAACCTTTTGAGAATAGGATACTATTGGCCTAAAATGGAAGAAGATGCATACAACTATGTGAAGAAATGCATCCCTTGCCAGCAACATGGTGGCAAGATTCATGCACCATCACAAGAATTGTAGCCATTCATTACACCATGGCCCTTCTCGCAGTGGGGGCTCGATCTCATTGGGAAAATCCACCCTTCATCTTCCAACGGACATAAATTCATTATCACCGCCACTAAATACTTCACCAAGTGGGTAGAGGCTATCCCTCTTACTTTCACCACCGGCAAGCAAATATCCAAATTCATCTTGAACTACCTAATCTGCTAATATGGCATCACAGATAATGGTAAACAATTTAAAAACTAGGATGTCAAAGAACTCTGCCAAAAATTCAACATCCAACACCGCTTCTCCACTCCATATTATCCCCAAGGCAATGGCCAAGCTGAGGCTTCTAATAAAACCCTAATAAAAATCCTCAAAAAGATAGTCAATGAAGCGGGTCGTGATTGGTACCTCCAAATCCATCCTGCATTGTGGGCCTACCGCACCTCCATCCGCACCCCCACAGGCGCCACTCCTTATTCCCTAGTATTTGGTTTTGAAGCTATCCTTCCCCTTGAGATCGAGATCCCCTCTCTAAGGGTATCACTACAAAACATCCTACCAGAGGAAGAATATAGAATTTCCCGCTTACAAGAGCTAGAATTGTTAGATGAAAGGCGCCTCAAGGCCTTGAATCATCTCCGGGTATATCAAAACCATCTACACATGAGTTATCATAAAAAAGTCAGAACCTGAGAATTCCAAGTTGGTGTTCTTGTCCTCATAGAGAATCAAAAAAATCTACAAGAACGAGAAAAGAAAGGCAAGTTCGAGCCTAACTGGCTTGGACCATATGTAATCACAGCGAAATATGGATCAGGAGCTTATCAGTTGGCTACTCTTGAAGGCAATCCTTTGGATGATCCGATGAATATCATGCACCTCAAAAGGTTTTATGCTTAGTCCTCAGAAAGTCTTAAATTGTCAAAAAAAAAAAAAAATGAAAAAAAAAAAAAAGATCCTGAAAAAATTGTCACTTTGGTGCAAACCTGGCAAACAGGCACCTTATGATACAAAAAAATTGAAAAAAAAAAAGAAGAAAAAAGAAAGAAAAAAGAAATAAAAACAATTTGTGGTGCTATGGGCAAGTATCTTGGTGAAAACCTCTATGCGGGTGCTAAGGTAAATAACCGGATCCACTATCTATCAGGTCGATACTACAAATCATCTGCCATCCAGCCCACCCATGCACAACATTCCTTCTTTTCCGCCTCCCAATAAAACATGCGTATGATGATGAGTCTTCGCCTAAGTCATGAACAAGAAATGTCCTAGTGAAACTGAGCTTTCATGCCTCTGTATAAGCTTCAAGAAGTCTTGAGAAACAATCCCAAGTCCATCCTAGTTCTACTCTTGGCAAGAGGTATCATTTGGTCGCAAGGAAGAGACTTGTTAGATTTTGTTAGATTTTTTTCATATAGGCTTGCATCTTTTGCCCTACAAATGCCACTATTTACGACTGCCTGGGTTCTTCCATATCCAAGTATGTTATGATAGGTGCATACTGGGGCATATTTCATAGTATGGCATGTTTTGGATCCTTCTTGTATAAACCGGCAACCTGGTACTAGTGTTTATCAACACTTACCTTCTCATATACAAGAGGTATCAGTGTGTTTGAGGGTTTCCTTGCACAAACCCACAACTTTGTATTAGTGTTTCTTAACACTTGCATTGTTGTGTGCAAGAAATTCCCGTTTGTCTACAGAGTCAGTCCACACCTTGGGTTTCTCATGGCATATTGATTTCTATAAGCAGTGGTGCAAGTCACTCAGGGCAACATCAAATAGGTTGGCTCTCCACATTTGTTGTACACAAAATCTCACCATCATTCCATCAAATCCTAAACTCAATAATCCCAGGGAGTTCTCAATTGCCCCCATTTTCCTCCATGGTCTTGCATCTCGTATTCTTCTTTCCAAATACCTCATGACTACTTCATATATCTTCCTCATTTATCCCTTCCACCCTAATTTTTCTTCCTCTTTTTTTTTTTTCCTCACATAATCCATTCTGATTCTAATCATGTCTTATACAGGATGAATCCTTCCTGAAACCAGACATTGTGATCTGATCATGTCTTATACAGGATGCATCCTTCCTGAAACCAGATGTTGTGATCGATCATGTCTTATACAGGATGTATCCTTCCTGAAACCAGACGTTGTGATCTGATCATGTCTTATACAGGATGAATCCTTCCTGAAACCAGACATTGTGATCTGATCATGTCTTATATAGGATGAATCCTTCCTGAAACCAAACGAGCTAATCATGTCTTATACAGGATGAATCCTTCCTGAAACCAGACACTCTGATCATGTCTTATATAGGATGAATCCTTCCTAAAACCAGACATTCGTTGTGATCGATCATGTCTTATACAGGATGAATCCTTCCTGAAACCAGACGTTGTGATCAATCATGTCTTATACAGAATGAATCCTTCCTGAAACCAGATGCTCTTATCATGTCTTATACAGGATGAATCCTTTCTGAAACCAGACGTTGTGATCAATCATGTCTTATACAGGATGAATCCTTCCTGAAACCAGACACTTTGATCATCTTTGTCTTATACAAAATGAATTCTTCTTGAAACCAGACTGAATCTAGATCTTATCAATCAAATCAAGTCAAATCTATGGGAATATCAATTTCGCAAAACTCCAAAGATCAAATACCTCAATTGATCTCATGAGGGGGCATCACTATACCGTAATCTATAAATCAAGAGTCGGGGCATCCTATCAAACCAATATCAACATCAAAACAAGATTATTCTTTGAATCAATGCATCATCACACCTCACTTCAAAGAGGGGCAAAATGTAGACACTTAAAATAATTATTTTAATTATTTTTTAATTCCTCACATAATTAATTAATTAATTATGTTAATTAAAATTCTTCTCAATATTAATTAAATACAATTAATATTGTCACTATAGCATATGATTGATTTATTTAATAAATCAATCCCTTTCTTTATTCTTCTAAAAAATCAAATCCTCACAAATCTTCCTTTTAGCTAATTAATTTCAATTAATTAGTTAACCTACATGATTCCTACAAATCGTCTTCTTAATTCATCATTAACCTAATAAATTCTTCTAGAAACTCCCTAAACTCACTTAACATTATTCTTTTAGTCAAATTCTCCTACAAATATAAATCCCACCTAACATTTCCTCTAATTCCCCTCCTAATGAGTCATTAATGGCTAATCATCATGATTAGCCACAAAGTCAACTCTTTGTCCTTTCATCCAGCCACTAGCTTTAAATGCTCTTTTTCTAGATGAATGTAAGATTTTTGAAATCTCACATTCCTCTAGGCATTTCCCTCTCCCAAGGAATTTTTAATTCCTTTTTATTCTTCTAATCCCCATAATATCCATTTTTGGAGAATTTTTAATTCCTCCAATGCATCTTGTAGAGTGTGGAGATACGAAATGCCTTTAAGGCATATTTCTTGGTCTCCACACCCTCTCTTGGACCTTGTGTGACCTCACAAGTAAATCTTAGCCCTTCATCTCGAATTCATCCTAGCCATCTATTTTCCTCTCCTCTTCCTATAAAATAGGGTTCCATCCCTTCATTCAAAACATCTTGAAATTCAGTAAGCTTATGCTGCCCTTTTGAGCCCGGGAAATCATCTTGGCAGCTTGATCATCTCATCCTTATAATTTATGCACATTATTGGAGAGCCATCCACATCCAGCAATCAAAGGAGCACATCAAGTGGAGCATTATCAAGGGGTGCCTTCACTTCATCAAGCTCAATCTGAAGGAGAAGGTAAAATAGCAAGGTGAAATGGTCTTTTTTATGATATTTTAGCATTCTGCATGTTTATTTCGTTATGTTTTGGTCAGTTTACCTTTCAAATCTATTTTTCCCTCTTCATGTTCTACATTCATCTCCACTAGCTCTTGGAGTTCCTTTTTCAGCAATGTGGCACAGTTTACCACCTTTGGAGGAGGTTACTTTCGGCATCAACATGGGGACACTTGAGCAGTTTTCAGAGATTCCTTTCATCATGAGTATTTTTCTTTCATCTTCCCTTCATGGTTGGGGAGACTTCATGGATACACCTTTGGCTTTGTTTCTTCCTAAGGGGAGGAATGATGTTTGACGCTCATGGAGCAGTTTCTTCATTCATCTTCGAGCTTCTATCATTGGTGCAGATTCCAGATTGAGGGGGGGCTTCCTAGTCTCTCTTCTTCTTCTCTCATATGGGGGGGACTTTTTCCTCACATGGGGTTTTGTCCTTCACATACTTCTATGAGAGTTCTTTGTATCTAGTTTTCATCTCTCTTTTGGGGGAGGGTTTTTTCCCATTGGGTTTTTCTCTCTTTCCCTACTTTGTGAGAGATTTCCTTGCATTGGTTTTCATGCATTTGCATTTGTACATGGGTACCTAACATGGCCTAGTAGTCGGGACCCATCTTACATTGCTTAGTTGCATTGTAGACTTAAATGCATTCCCCTAAGTTGCACTTAAGGGGGGGTGTTGGTGTAAATAATTATTCATCTTGGATATTATTACACCTTACTTAAGTTTACTTAGGAAATGCATTTCATAGTAGTTTGGGTATGAGACACTTGGGTGTTTGTGCCAACATTGGGATAGTGTGTGTAGGAGAATTTCCACCTTTTATGGTGTGATCTTGTTGTTACACTCCACATTCAGTGGGTGATCCACCTCATGTGGACTATTATATTGTTTCTCCTACCTACCCACACCTATTTCTTACCTACCCTTGTTTCTTATTGAGCCACATGTCATGTTTGTGTGCTCACATATCCATTTAGCCTTGCCTATATAAGGAGGCTCATATTCATTGTATGTAACAATGCTTAATGATCCAGTTGATCATATTTTTCATCTTGATAGAATATAGTTTATTCCTATCATCTATTTTGTCTCTCTTATTTGTGCTTTCCATTTCCTCTAGATCTTGGCAAAATCTCACATGGTATCCGAGCTGGTCCATGTCTCACAAATATTCATCATTCCCCAAAAAAAGGAAACTTCCTTGGAAGAAAGGGAAGATAAGAGTCTTTTGAGTCAACATGAAAGAGACCAAGAAAAGATCTCAATGCTTTGCATCATCCCCAAATAGATATTAAGGGGATAATAGAAGAACAGGGATACACATAGAAAAATAGCCACAAAAGAGCAAGAGAGGAGAGAGAGAGAAGATTTACAGTGCTAATATTGCTAATCTAGCATGACATCCACCTCCCGATCTTGCTGATCACTATTTTGGGAAGGCGAGAAACATACCAGAGGAGCGACATCAAGCACAATAGATGGAGCTATCACAAGATCCAAACAAGGACTATGCTCATGTTGTAAGTCTATTTGTTCGATTCTAGGAGCTAGGTTTAGGGTTTGTGATAATTTAGTTGATAAATGCTTATCCACATCAACATATTCATACTCATTATCATAAGCATTGGGAGTTGTATTTCCATTATGAATAATATTTTCACCCATCTCTTCATCAAAGTTTAGAGAAAGAGGTGCAAGAACACGAATAGGAGTAAAGCCATCATATGTTTTGTGCAACTGATGACTTGGAGATGTAGGTTGAACATCTTGCTTAGGAGAAAAGGGAATCATGTCAATTGTTAGAATTATAGGAGATTGAGTATTTTGATGGATAGCTTCATGAGCTTGAACACATCATCTTCATTGGTGCTCTTCGCACAAGGATTTCATCGTGTCTTAGTAGAAGGCCGAGAAGGAGGAGGAACACTTGAAAAAGTAGGAAAGTTTATCTCCTTGATAGTTGAAGGTTTAGGTTGAGGTATTTTACGTTGAACAAGAGGAGAAGTATGCATCTTCTCTTGATAAGTGGAAGGAGGTGGAACTATGCCATACAAAGGAGGAATATTAGGTGTAGGAAGGAGACCAGGTCCATCATGAGGAGGAGGTATAGGTCTAACCTTACGAAGAATATTGTTGTACTTATTAGAAGAATGTATAGTCACATCCATAGGAATAGGTTGACGATATTCCTTAAGAGGGAGATTAGTTCTATCCATGAGGGGAAGAGCTTCATCTTGAAGAATGATAGGAATGTGAAGTGTTGGGGATCTAGTCTGACTTAAGGATAATATCATATCTTTCTTCCATTTTTTATAAGATTGAAAAATAGCATCACTCCTTGATGGAAGAGATTGAAATTGTTTAGGCCAAAAGAAATCAATAGGAACACAAGGGATTCTTTCAGATGGATGAAATAAGCTATGGTTCATAGTTATGATTTCTCCATTGTGAGGAAATTTTAGACACTTATGGATTAGAGAAGAAATAGCCATCATGGAATATAGCCAAGGATAGCCCAACTTGACATGAAATTTCTCAGAAGAGGGTATGATAACAAAGTTGACATCCATGGATTTAGTATGAAATTCAATAGGAAGGGTGATAGAGCCAATGGAAAGACAAGAGAATTCATCAAATAACTTCACAACCACATTAGAAGCATTATATATTGGTTTATGCAATCGTAAAGTGAAAATATACTCTTTAGTTATGACATTAACCATGCAAGAGGGATCAATAAGGGCACCACGACAAGGTATATCCTTAACCTTCACAACTATGTATAAAGGGCCATCGGGTGCTCTAATGGTCTCACTGGGGTCAAATGTAATACAAGGATCCTTAAATGTATCTTGTTTTTCTACCATATTTACCAATTTCGGAGCCATAGAGGGGAATTCCTCAGAAAAGAAAGAAGTAGGCACAATATCAATAACGTTAGAGGTATGACAAGGCAAAGGAGCAGTGAAAATCTTAAGATTTTGATTAGGAGGAACTACTAATTTATTCCCTTTATCAATCACACCTGCCATAGATATAGTATTATTATCAATCAAATCTTGAATCTTATTTTTCAATGCAAAACATTTCTCAGTATCATGACCAGGATGACAATGAAATTGACAAAATGAATTGTTATCAAAATAAGGGGATGCAAGTTTAGAAGGATCAACTGGTTTTATAGGAGGAAGTTTGCAACAATTGAGACATAATACTATGTAAAGATTCATTCAAAGGAGTAAATTGTCTTTCTCTTTGGAAAAATCTAGAAATAGGAGACACACTTGTTGTATCATTCACATTATGGTTGTTGATTGTATCATTGAACTTGATGAATCTTTTTGTTAGTTTGAACTTCACAAATGGTTGTTCAACACTCTTGCCCTTATCACTCAGAGCCATAGGAGTGGATTGCTCCATTTGACTCACAAAAAGTTGATAATTGTGGAGTATTGCACACAAATGTGGAAAGGAAGTAAACTCAAACAAAAGAATCTTTTCCCTAATATCTTTTTGTAAATTAGAAATGAAAATTAATTGAATATCATTATCTGATATAGGAAAAGAAATTTGAGCACACAAATGCTTTTATCTACCAATGAAATCAATCACTTTTTCTTTAACACCTTGTTTACAATGCATTAAATTAGTCAAAGTTATTTTAGGACCAATGTTGTTTTGAAATTGTTGGATGAAAGCATTTTCTAGTTGTTGAAAAGAAGTGATAGAATAAGAAGGCAAAGAGAAATACCATTGAAAAACCTTATCTCTTAGTGTTCTTGTAAACAATTTTGCAAGCAATCTTTGATCGTAAGCAAAATTGGTACACAAGGTTTGAAATGTTTTGACATACGTAAGAGGATCAACTTTTCCATTATAGAGTTCTAATTGAGGGACCTCAACATGTTTAGGTGTCATGAATTTAACAATATCAAGAGAAAGTGGGCTTCCAATATCAAAGGTGGGCACACTAATCTTGGATTGAGTCATAGAAGAAATTTGTTGTTGTAAGGAAGACACGGTTTGAGCAAGATTGTTAATTGTCTCTTTGGTAGAAGAATTGATGTTAGACAGTTTATTGAGAAGGTGGTGTGATATTATTGAAAGAAGGCATGGATTGAGAATAAGGTGGTGGGACATTATGATAAGTAGACATAGGTGATGATTAGGTAGGAAAAGGGACACTTAAAGGAGGAACAAAGTTGTTGAAGGAATTGCCCCCTTGTGTCACATTGATTGGTTGAGGAATAATAGGAATACTTATGGAAGACATAGGTAAAGATGGAGGATTAAATGAAGAAGAAGGATTGCCCCAATGACCAATGTGTTGGCATTGTGTTGTCATTGATGTCAACCAGTATAGGATGGCTACCAGTATAAGAGATGTATATGCAGTAGTGTCATTGATGCATACTGGATGTGATGTCTTTGATATCACCTAGTGTTGCAAGCCACCAATAAGGGAGAGAATGTCATTCAATACAATGACCATTGGAGTTACTAGTACACAAGTTAGTGTTTGACTTTTGTTGAAGATATGGACAAGAGACCGGTATGATATAACAACTGGTAGATGATGGCATCTATGAGTGCGTAAGATGTTGGGTTGTTAACTGTGATGAAGATGTGGAATGCCATCAAGAATCACATACTAAAGGAGAAGTATGTATAGGTCACCGGTATGTTGTGTGGATGTGAATCAGTAGGACTCACACCGGATAAAGATGTAGTCACTAATTGAAGGGAAGACTGCTAGTGAGTGTGCCCAACTGGATCACATGTGCCTGTTTGATGATATGTTGCTTGAATAGGGAAGCCATATTGGTGCATTGCAGGATGCAGATGACAAAGATCCGCTCCCACTGATAAGTGCAACTTATCTCCTATTATGCAAAGTGTGCATCATAGTTCTGTGAGATAAGACATAAGAGTTAAAGGAAAATGTTTGAAGTCTCACACCAGATCTAAAAATGAACCATGAAGATGCCTCAAGTGCATGAAATCAAAAGATATGCACTGGACCAACAGAGAAGGCACAATGAGGTATCAAAATAGTTGAAGTATGATGGGTTTGTCACCTTGACAAACCGATTGAGATGAGGTCTAGGTTGATGATGAAGAAGGCAGAGTTGAGCAACTGTAGATAGAGAGTGCAATCGGTATGTAGATGCCTCAGATGGAAATAGTTGAAGGTTGATGACATGGTGTCATCAAGGTTTTTACCAGTAAGTATGTCCATCGGTAATGCTAAAAATGTGCCAATGTAGAAGACTCCCATATGATGAGGATGTGCATAAGGTAGGTTAGCAAGTGTGCTAACCGATTGAGTGTTCCATCGAAAGAGAAGCAGAGTACAAAGTTGATTGCAGAACGGTTAGGGTATAACTGGTAGGGTTTGTGAGCCAGTAGAAGAACCCGATAATGGAGTTGGTCGGTTATCCTATCCAAACCGACACAGATGACCTAGCAAAGGTGGATGCTGACAAAGGGGATACATGGAGTTGAATTGGCATGCATGCACAAGTTAGCTTGTTGAGTTGGTAAAGTGCCAGGCGACGAGTAGAAGGTGACAGGTTGACATTTATGTCTACTGTGAGATTCATGGGATGCACAACAGAGGTTTGCGGCTCAAGGTCAAATGAACAACAAAGATCTAGAACATATTGTTTGAGAAGATCGAGGTAGGTAAAGGAAACCGTGAAACCATTCTTGGTGATAGACCAAGAAATCTACTGACAAATTAAATACAGACTGCTAAATGAGGAAGGTGTGTTCTAGAAGGCACAATAATGGCAGGATCAGATCGGATGAGATCTGATTAGATTTGGTTTTCCTCAAGGTCAATGGGGAAACCCTAACCACCTAAAGTTTGAATTGGTTTTTGGCAGGAAAACCAATTTTTAAATAAGCAAGCCAAAATCGATGAAGGTTGCCGCTGAATGAGGGAGTGTTGCTACATGTGAGAAGAAATCAGTCAAGTGCTCAATGAGTATCAGAGAAGAGACCGAGTGTGAGAAAGAGAGAATCAGTTGAAGGCGTTCAACTGGCATCACTGAGGCTACCAATAGTCAACCATTGATTCTGACAGAAGAGTGAACCGACATCGACCAAACCAATAGAGAAGAGTTGCAGAAGATTACTGGGAAGGCAAGCAAAGAACTAACAAACTGTAGTATTGGTGGAGAGTAGAAGTGTAGAAGAGAGAAGAGGAACTGATGGAGAGAAGAACCAACAGAGACCAGAACTGACAGAGAAGTAGAGGAGATAAGGCTGTAGTAGTGTGAGGGTGATCAGACAACCGACAGTGAAGTAGATAGAAGATCTAGTAGAGAGGTTTACAGAAGAGTTACAAAATTCATTTGTAACAAGACTATTACTTTTTTAATTGAATATGTTCATTCAAGACCACCGAGTTGGAGCTTGGTGCAGGGGTTGTAGCTCCTTGGGTTGGTGCTCCTTGGGTTGGTGCCCTAGACATTATAATCAAAGATTCATTGTGAGGCTGGATTGGAGTAGTAGACTCTAGAAGCATTTCTCACCAAGGTTTTTACCATCTTGGGTTTTCCTCGTATATGCTGGTGTTTTGTGATGTCTCCTTCATGTGTGAGTGCATTTGTGATTGTCTTCCATCTAACCAATAAGTTTTCTTTCTGTTAGAACTGATAATCGGTATACACACATAGGATAGATAAAGGGAAAAGTTTGTGAACAACTGTTTCACCCCCCTCTCAATGGTACATTGTGTCTAACACAATGGTTGTAGGAATGACATTTTGAGTTGATGTATCCATAATGTTGGAGGTAAAAGTAGGAATACTAGTCATAAGAGTAGTCAAAGGAATTGAAGGATTGACTTGTGTTGAAGGTTATCAATAACCTAGGGTTTCGACATAACTCTTGATAGGCATGACATTAGAATCAGCAATATGTGCAATGCCACGTAATATATCAATTTCATTCTTATCACTTTGAATCATGCATTTAAGACCTTTAATTAATGGAAGAGCTTCACTATTAGGGTATTCTTGGGACATCCATTGTTGAGAGTTATCAAATTGATTGTGCAATGTGGAAAGTTGATTTATAGAGACCCTAGTTAAAGTTTCTTCTTCATCATGGGATTCATCAATGGGGTGAATAGGCACATGATTAGGATGTGAAGAATTAGCATGATCCTCATTAAAGAAGTCACCCAAATTAGGCTCCATTTCCTTGGTAATTAAACCTTGGGAGACCTTAATTATAATGCTTCGTCTAACAGGGATAATATAGGTAGGACTAATAGTGGTAAAACTCATGCACTAGAGGGAAAATTTGAATTTTGAATTTTGGAACAAAGCTTACAAAATTGATTAATGCAAAATTTAATAAAATACTGATTAAACAATTTGAACTTTTTTGGAAGAAGAGGATGACACAATTTCCAAAAATGAAAGGAAATTGGAATTTTAAAATTAGGGCCAAGGGAATACCACTTAATTTTCAAATCCTAATTTTTAAAATTAGGTCAGACTATAATTAACCTCTTAATTTCAAAAAAATTCTTGAAATTTGAAATGTTGAATTTTGAAGGTATTTTTTATTCTAGAGGGATTAAAAATCGACAAAATCAGCCAATCTTCTGGATTTAGGCTATTAACTACAGTCATAACACTCTCCCAAAATTTTGAGAATAAAGCCGAGGACCGTGGCGGGAATGCACATGGTCCGATCAATTTTTTTTAAATGTTCGAGGATGAATATTACAATGATTTCAAAGCTAACCCCCCAAAATTGGTGAATTTTACAATTTCTAGATGGGCGAAATTAAGGTTCAAATGGAAAAAATAGGACCCTATTAGGGTTTTGAAGAAAAAGAGGAATTGAATTGCAAATTTGAAAAATGTCAAACCTAATGGATAGGGACACCATGAAAAATGTTTAGAAATCTGAATTGGAATGAAATTGATTGAAATTTGCACAAAATCCAATTAAATTTGAAAATTAGGGTTTTATGACCTAACCACTTAATTTTGAAATTTGAATTTTGGGAAAAATGAGGGAAATTGAAAATTTGAATTGTAGGAATGAAAACAAGTCTAAGAACAATCAGGAATCCAAAAATTAAATGGAAATCCAATTTTTTGCACAAGTTCAAGATGATTTTTGAAAATTAGGGTTTTAACAAGTAACCACTTAATTCTATAAATTTGATTTACAAATTGAACAAGACAATGAGGAAATTTAATTTGACAAACAAAACAATTTTCAGATCTAAGATAACCACAAGCAATTTTTACAAATCACAAGTTCAATTTTAATTTTAAAAACTAGGGTTTTTAATGATTTAACCACTAAGTTTGCAGAAAATTTAAACTTACAAATGAAAAATATGTAATTTTGTTCAAAGGAAAGCATGCAAGATGTCGGGTTCACCAAAATGTAATGGTGGGTGAAAAATGTGTGAATGAGAGATCAAGAGGAAAGCTACCCTTTCCCTACTACGGATTCCCTTCAAACACTTTTCAAGCATTACATTGGAAGATGTGGGGGGGGGAATTTACTAGATTCAACCTCCAAAGAAGAAGATAGAATTTTGAATGAAATGGGAATGATAAGTTAATCCCCTCTTCTATTTGGAATGGAAAGGAATTGAATGAATTATGTATAGAGACTAAGTGCAAAAGTGACAAAGAACTGGTAATAACTCAAGATCAGAGTGTGGGATGAAGTTGTGCACCTAGATTTGGCAGTAATATGTCGAGATGAAGCCGCCCTGCAAATTTGAGGAAAAGTTACTTGGACTGTGGTGGGAATGTACATGGTCCTCCAAAAAATCCGCAAAATGAAAAGGGTTTTTTCGGCTCTGCAAATGGAGTCCAAATCCAAAAGTATAGCTATGCACCTACAACCTACACACAAAAAGGGAGGAAAATGGGTTGGGATTGGGGATTTTCCTTCAGGTCAAACCCCATTTTTGGAATTAACCAAGTAATAAAAGAAAGTACTTGCAAGAAAATGTAATTGAAAGACTATAATGTAAATCACCTTGAGGGAGGTTGTAGATAGAATATATGTAGAAATACTTGTATGAAGTTGAATGTTGGAATGAATCTCCTCCTCAATGGTTGAATCCTTGACTTCAATGCAAAACCTAGCCTTGAAGGGAGACTTGAGAATTATCAATGCTAGAAAATAATGCTTGAATGCTCTTGAATGCTTGAATGTGTGATTTCATGTATCAGTCTTATGCAAAAATGAAAGGAGAAATGCGACTTTTATACTTGTCAATTAGGGTTAATGAATCTAATTTTCA
This sequence comes from Cryptomeria japonica, assembly GCF_030272615.1. Taxonomy (NCBI): domain Eukaryota; kingdom Viridiplantae; phylum Streptophyta; class Pinopsida; order Cupressales; family Cupressaceae; genus Cryptomeria; species Cryptomeria japonica. Next base: position 267,878,752 of record NC_081410.1, read on the forward strand.
TCACAGGCCGACATCGTGGAAGTTTTCCCGCTCACTACACAACCTTCAATGTAGACTTAGGAAGGGTCCTGCCCTTTTCTCTAGGACAGAGTGCAGATAGGGTGGTGCAGAGGGCAAGGGAGAAGCATTTTTCAGGGGTTGAATAGTCTTTGATCTCTGATTGGGCTAGGGGATTCAATTTCGCATGTATGAGGATCCTCATGTGGTAAAAAATTGCTAGGGTCGCAATTTATGACACTACAACATACAATATATGAATGAATATCTTACCTCATAGTCCTGCAATATATGACTAAATAAAGAAATTGGCTTCTCTTGACCCTCTTCATTTTGCTGATAGAGCATGGTTGAAATGGTATCAACACCTCCAAAAGTATATAGTATGAAGTCCTTCTCATAATTTGGATTAATAAATGTTGGGGCTAATGTAAGTACCTCTTTGATATCTGCAAAACTTTTGGTACCTTCCTTGGTCCATTTGCAAATTGCATTCTTTTTAAGCATTGTTGTTAGTGTTAGGATACCCAAAGATACTGAGAGGGGAGGGTGAATCAGTATCTAACCGGTTTTATAATTTTCTTAACTTAAAACATGTAAAGCATATCAGTATTGTATATCGATAAACAAAAAGTAAAGCAATAAATAGAGATAACATCAACCACATGAAAAGAACACCATAACATAGTAGTTTAACAAGGAAAATTAGTGTGGGAAAAACCTCGGTGGGATTTGTGACCCGCAATATTCACTTACTGACCAATAAGAGAATATTACTACTATAATAGGGGCCTGCACATGCAGGAAGGCCAAGTGCCTAGAGCTCACTGCTCAATTACAAAATGGGAAGTCTCACTGACTTAAAAAATTGATTATGCAAATCCAATGTCTTGTACTACTTCAAAATAGCATCTACTATGCCAGATCCAGTACCGGTTTAAGCTCTTCTTTATACATAAACCCTTAACCTATAATTCGCATAATAGGTCTGCCTTATTTCGCCTATCTTCTTCCTTACAAAATGTTCTATGGTGATCTCATACATATATGAGTCATTTTACAACTTGCCAAGTTGGCTTATAATGATTTTACAATTAATTACAAAATATATTATAAACAAAATTCATGTCAGCCTGGGTGTCGGTATACTTCTTTTCACTGTAGGTGTTCAATGTGCCGGTGTAGAGTCTCTTGTTGCTGGTGCCGGTAAATTGTCTTGCCAATGTCATAGGATTGCGAGGTTTCCATCAATGACAAAACCTTCAATCACATACAATATCTCATTGGAGTGTGCATTTGCCAACAATCTCCCCCTTTGGCATTGATGGCAACACCCATGAGAAAAATCCAATAAGTGTCATAAAAAAGAATCTGCCAGAATTGTCTTACCAAAACTTGTGTAACAAATAAAATATGTGCTCCCCCTGAGCTGATGATCCATTTGCTGATTATTTTTCTCATTTCCACTACTCCCCCTTTGGCATCAATGATAAAGGTTGTCAAAGTGTCAATTGAGTGTGGTTTCTAGCTTTATCCTTGTAACTGGTTGGTTATAATCTGAAAAAGGTCTACCAATACTAGATTTAGGCTCTCAGTGAACCGTTTGCTATCTTTTAATGTGGCCTCTATCCTCTGAATTGTACCAGTGAGGTGTTGCATTTGCTATGCCGGTGTTTTCTATCCTTGAATTAAAGCCTCAGATATCTCTTTTCTTAAGGAGGCAAGGTAGTCTAATTTTGGACTAAGTCTCCAGTTTAGATCTTTTGCCTTTCCTTTTCTCTTTCCAACTTCAGAAGTTCCTCCTCAAAACTTGTTATTTTCTACTCAAAAACTGATAATGGTTCAGATGAATTAATGAAATTATCAGCTAGTTGATTTATTTCTTCCTGTACCTTGTTGATCTTCTTATCTATATCTACTGTCAAGAAGTTTGTTTTGCATGTATCTCTGTACAAAGTTTTAAATTCTTTTAGTGTAAAACATAGTTCCAGTAAAAGAGTGTCAAATTGTCTCATGCACTTCTTTAATTCCTCTTCAAAGAATTTGTGTTTTTCCTTCTTTAGTTTCTCCTTGAATGCTTCCTCATTTATTTGTTCAACTGTCATAGTGTTGTCAGTAATATACTTAGACAATGTGTCAAGTTGATTTAAAGAATCTTTATTATCTATATTACACTTGGGTGCTATCATTTTCAAAATTGGAATTGTATCATCAATTGCTTTGTATGCTTGTGAACTACACTCTGTTATCTTCTTGATAGAACCCAAAAGAATTTATGTCACATTTGTTGGTTTGAATTCTACATTGGAAGAACCAACAATCTGTATTCTACTGGTGGGAGCAATTTATTTGCTTGTGGTGAACTCTGGTAGGTCCGTTTATGTTTGCATTTCTTTAAACAAAGGTTTGGAATGCTTAGCTGTTGCTGGTGGCACTACCTTTACATGAACCTGTTACTGTGAGGGAGCCTATTGCTCTAAGGGAGCTTGTTGCTCTGCCTGTTTCTTAGTGTTGTCACCTGCTGGTTTACCTTATGTGCTATCTGTTGTTAGTGCCTCATTTTCCACATCTATTTTCCCTGTTGAATCATTATCTACCACAATATTGACTTTCTGAGTGTCAATGTTCATTGTATATAACACCTCAGAATCGGGATTTGTATCCTAATGTGGTATGTCCATACTCTCACTAGCCGGTTGATTGTCAGTAGTAACTACCAGTGGAGTATCTAGAGGTAGTGGGGATAAGTTATCTATTTTTTTTATGCTAGGTGGTCCACCAAACTTACCTTTTCCCTTATCCTTTTGATATACCAAGATGGGTTTAGGGCTTTGATGCTCTTCCTGCTTTTCCTTCTCTACAAGGAATATGTCCCATGCATTAGCTGTTTCTTTTGTTACCTCATTCACTCTCCCTGCCATTAGTGCTACATGCCGATGAGCAGTTGAAAATACTAACCGGTTAGCCTCTGAGATCAATTTATCTATCTCATCAGGTGAGTTGATAGGATGTACAACAAGTAATTTTTCAATTTTTTATTTTCTTATCAAGTTCAATAATGCCTACTCTCCTAGCTTCATGTCTATTGTAGAGATCTGTTGGTATTTCATCAACAACTTGCATCAAAAAATTCTTTAAAATATCTAAGTGCAATATTACACTGTTCTCTACTTTATCTTTGCCATCATCTGATAATGTGTTATACATTTTGCTGATATTTTTCAATTTACCATCCTCTGTAATTTCATCTAGTAATTTGTCAGTAGGAGCTATAGACTTCTTCTTAGGAGTCACCTTTTTCTTGTTCGAAGTTAATTTCTTTAGTGGGGGCCTTACTACCTGTTGTTTTTGTCTTGTTCTTCTAGGAGAAGGTGAAGATACTGGTGAAGATTTCCTTTTTCTCACAACTCTTTTGAATGCAGCTGGTATGTCACTTTCTGAAGAAGTTCCAGCCAGTGAAAGGTGAATTTCTGGTTGAAATGCTCCTAACTCATCTTCAGTAATACCAGTTTGTTTAAGTACATCTTCCTTAATAGCTTTGCTTGCCTGGATCCTTTTCTAACTATTGCTTCAACCTTTTTAACATTTTTCTTTGATTGACTTTTTTTTTCAATAGTCTCAGCACTGCCAAATACTTCTTCTTTGGGTTCCTTAGGTGTTGCTAGGAGGGATTTTGCATATGTTTCTATTATGTGGTCATTAGTTTCAAACCCAATTTCAGTAACCCAAATGGTTCTTGGGATAACCGCTTCCATCCAAATTTCATCCTTCTTTATAACAAAATAGATTTCATCTTTATACTTGTTCACAATTGCTTGTGACAATCTGACTCCGGTCTTCATCCGAGCATTTAGTGTCTAAAAATACTCATTTATGTTCTTTTCTCTGTTCTCTCCCATGTTGTTTAGTAAATTTGCCACCTGTTTGCCTATCGGTATATCAAAACCAAGATTTTTGTTACCGATACAAGGTACTTGTTTTTTTATGTATAGCATTTAGATAGACAAGTAGGTTTCCAAATCAGCATGTACCCTTTTTGTCTTTCTTTATCTTTCCCAAATTGTCAATTAGTTCATCTTTAAGCCATTCGCACACATCTATTTTTGCATTATCATTAACCATGTCATAGGCACTCTTTATGCATAAGCTAGAGATTGAGTTTAACCTATTTGCATGTGTGGTTTTGTAGCCTAAGATCATACTGATGAATCTGACATTGATATTTGTTACATCATTTACCCTTAAGGATCTTTTATCAGATGTTGCAACAGTTAGGTTAATCACTAGGTCATTTGAGACCTTCTTTGTTTTATCAGGCCTATTACCGGTGGAAGGTAACCTTGTCATAGCCTTTACTACTTCTTTTCTGATTTTGTGAACTGATTCCAACTAGAAGAATGCACCATGTACCCTGCTTAGTACTATCCTTATAACATCCTTGGGAAAATCTATGATACTGAGAATTTCAGTGAAACCTAGGGTTTCTACTATCTTGTGTTCAGGTTTGATATTTCTGGATTCATCACAAATTACAAATTTATACATATTCTTAATTTCTTCATCACCTAATTCCTCTATATGACAATGTATATATATATATTCTAGGGTCTTCAAAAAAACCTGCTCCTTTAGGGATTTGGGAAAATGTACCAATATTATCATCTTTCTTGGTAATTTCAGGAATCAATTGGAATACAGGCCTAGGGCATTTAATAACTTCAACAATAGTAGGGTTTGCAATGAATTCAGGAATAGATGAAGAAGCCATGGTTATAAATACCTTCATCTACCTTAAGGAATGATTGCTTGATGAATTGCTTCACTTCTTTGCTTGGAATGTCTTCGCTCAGGAATTTTCGCGCTCTTGAAGATTTGAATGCTTGGTGAAATGAAAATGGAGCCAAAACACTTGTTTTATAATGTTAATTTTGCCAACCACAACATTTAATGCTTGCCGGTTAAGTAATGACTTAACTTATCTGCCGGTATAGAAGTAATTTCAACTTCTTACCATCAACCGAGGGAATAATAACATGTTTCACATTTGGTTGCTAAAACCTCAAGGGAATTTTGTTTAGTTAGGTGAAGAGTCTCCTGCCGGTGGAGGAGAATTCTTATCAACATTTAGATCTGACTTTTTGATCCATTGTTTTGAGAATTCTTTCTTTACCTCTTCAAACTTTTCTTTACATTTCAAACTAGCACCTTTATTACTTGTCGGTGATGCCTTACTTCTACAGAATTTTGCAATATGTCAAATCTTGTAATAGGCATAACAAGTCACATTATTTTTCTGAATAGCTTTCCCATATCCTATGTTGGTTTGTGTTCTACACTGGTTAGATAAGTATCCAAATTTTCCACAAACATAACATCTTACATTCATTCTATAATTTTCTGAATTATGACCAACTTTGTTGCATTTGGAACATTGACTGGTGGGTGTATTAGTGCTCTGATAATTTCTAGATCTACACTGATTTGCTCTATGACTATATTTGTTATAGTTAAATCATTTGCCATAAAATTTATAAGCAGTAGGTTGTCTTACCAGTTTTCTATGATCATGTGTGTTTGCAGTACCAGAGCTTTCACCAGCTTCAAAGCCAAGGACATTAGTGTCACCATTAGGTTTCTGACTTTTCAACAAGTCACCAAGTTCTTCTGATCTTTTCTTGAATTTTTCTTTGTGCTGATTTGCAGTATCCAGTTCTCTTTCCAAGATACCTTTCTGTCTCATGAGTTCATTTGAGTTATTTTGTGCATGCATGAGATCTGTCTTCAACATATCATTTTCATAACTAAGTCTTGTGTTTTCATTTGTAGCATCATTCAGTCTTCTAGTCAAGTCTTCTTCATTCTTCTTTCTATTTTCAATTTCTTTACAAAATCTCTTAGTCATATCCTGCATCTCATTCTTTGTTGTCATGTTTTCTTGTTTCAGCTTATTCATCAGATCACTAAGAGTTTCCTTTTCATCATTCTCATTTTGCATCTTTTCACAAAGTTCTCTTCTCTTGTTCCTTGCAATGGAGAGATTTTCTTGAAGTGCTTGAATAATATCCTGTGCATCTTTTAGATCATCTTCAAGTTTGATATTTTTCAACTTTATTGTATCATAGTATGAGAGAGCTGCTTCTAATTGCTTCATCAAGTTTTCCATCTCTACCAGTGTCAAGATCTTCCTCAAGCTGTTAGGCTTCTAAAAATAGAGGACCAAGCTTTGATACCAATTTTTAGGATTCCCAAAGATACTGAGAGGGGGGTGAATTAGTATCTAACTGGTTTGATAATTTTCTTAACTTAAAACATGTAAAGCATATCAGTATTGTATACCGGTAAATCTATTTTCCCTGTTGAATCCTCCTCTACCACAATATTGACTTTCTGAGTGTCAATGTTCAATGTGTCATAGGATTGCAAGGTTTTCATCAATGACAAAACCTTCAATCACCTACAATATCTTATTGGAGTGTGCATTTGCCAACAATCTCCCCCTTTGGTGTTGATGGCAACACTCATGAGAAAAATCCAATAAGTGTCATCAAAAAGAATTTTCCATAATTGTTTTACCAAAAATTATGTACCAAAAAATATATGTGCCCCCCTTGAGCTGATGATCCATTTGCTGATTATTTTCCTCATTTCCACTACTCCTGCTTTGGCATCAATGACAAAGGTTGTCAAAGTGTCAATTGAGTGTGGTTTCCAGCTTTATCCTTGTAACTGGTTGGTTACAATCTAAAAAAGGTCTGCCAATACTAGATTCAGGCTCTCCGTGAACCGTTTGCTATCTTTTAATGTGGCTTTTGTCCTCTGAATTGTACCATTGAGGTGTTGCATTTGTTGTGCTAGTATTTTTTGTCCTTGGATTAAAGCCTCAGATATCTCTTTTCTTAAGGAGGCAAGGTAGTCTAATTTTGGACTAAGTCTCCATTTTAGATCTTTTACCTTCCCTTTTATTCTTTCCTTTTCTCTTTCCAACTTCAGAAGTTCCCCCTCAAAACTTGTTATTTTCTACTCAAAAACTGATAATGGTTTAGATGAATTAATGAAATTATTAGCTAGTTGATTTATTTCTTCCTGTACCTTGTTGATCTTCTTGTCTATATCTACTGTTAAGAAGTTTGTTTTGCATGTATCTCTATAAAAAAATTTAAATTCTTTTAGTGTACAACATAGTGCCGGTAAAAGAGTGTCAAATTGTCTCATGCAATTCTTTATTTCCTCTTCAAAGAATTTGTGTTTTTCCTTCTCTAGTTTCTCCTTGAATGCTTCCTCATTTATTTGTTCAACTATCACAGTGTTGTCAGTAATATACTTAGACAATGTGTCAAGTTGATTTAAAGAATCTTTATTATCTATATTACACTTGGGTGCTATCATTTTCAAAATTGGAATTGTGTCATCAATTGCTTTGTATGCTTGTGAACTACACTCTATTATCTTCTTGATAGAATCCAAAAGAACTTCTGTCACATTTGTTGGTTTGAATTCTGCATTCGAAGAACCAACAATCTGTATTCCACCGATGGGAGCAATTTCTTTGCTTGTGGTGACCTCTGGTAGGTCAGTTTGTGTTTGCATTTCTTTAAACAAAGGTTTGGATTGCTTAATTGTTGCTGGTGGCACTATCTTTACATGAAACTATTGGTGTGAGGGAGCCTGTTGCTCTAAGGGAGCCTATTGCTCTGCCTGTTTCTCAGTGTTGTCACATACTGGTTTACCTTCTGTGCTATCTGTTGTCGGTGCCTCATTTGCCAAATCTATTTTCCCTATTGAATCCTTATCTACCAAAATATTGACTTTCTGAGTGTCAATGTTCATTGTATATAACACCTTAGAATCAGGATTTGTGTCCTCATGTGGTATGTCAATAATCTCACTGGCCAATTGATTGTCAGTAGTAACTATCGGTGGACTATCTAGAGGCGGTGGGCATAAGTTATCTGTTATTTTTATGCTGGGTGGTCCACCAACCTTACCTTTTCCCTTATCCTTTCGATATACCAAGATGGGTTTAGGGCTTTGATACTCTTCATGCTTTTCCTTCTCTACAAGGAATATGTCCCATGCATTAGTTGTTTCTTCAGTTACCTCATTCACTCTCCCTACCATTAGTGCTACATGCCGGTGAGTAGTTGAAAATACTGACCGGTTAGCCTCTAAGATCAATTTATCTATCTCATCAAATGAGTTGATAGGATGTACAACAAGTAATTTTTCAATTTTTTATTTTCTTATCAAGTTCAATAATGCCTACTCTCCTAGCTTCAAGTCTGTTGTAGAGATCAGTTAGTATTTCATCAACAACTTGCATCAAAAAATTCTTTAAAATATCTAAGTGCAATATTACACTGTTCTCTACTTTATCTTTGTCATCATCTGATAATGTGTTATACATTTTGCTTATATTTTTCAATTTACCATCCTCAGTAATTTCATCTAGTAATTTGTCAATAGGAGCTATAGAATTCTTCTTAGGAGTCACCTTTTTCTTCTTCGAAGTTAATTTATTTGTTGCGGGCCTTACTGCCTATTGTTTTTGTCTTGTTCTTCTAGGAGAAGGTGAAGATACCGGTGAAGATTTCCTTTTTCCTACAACTCTTTTGAATGCAGCTGGTATGTCACTTTATGAAGAAGTTCCAACTGGTGAAAGGTGAATTTCCAGTTGAAATGCTTCTAACTCATCTTTAGTAATACCAGTTTGTTTAAGTACATCTTCCTTAATAGCTTTTGCTTGCCTGGATCCTTTTCTAACTATTGCTTTAACCTTTTTAACATTTTTCTTTGATTGAATTTGTTTTTCAATAGTCTCAACACTACCAAATACCTCTTCTTTGGGTTCCTTAGGTGCTTGTAGGAGGGCTTTTGCACATGTTTCTATTATGTGGTCATCAGTTTCATACCCCATTTTAGTAACCCAGATGGTTCTTGGGATAACCGCCTCCATCCAGATTTCATCCTACTTTATAACAAAACAGATTTTATCTTTATACTTATTAACAATTTCTTGTGACAATCTGACTCCGGTCTTCATCCGGGCCTTCAGTGTCTGAAAATACTCATTATGTTCTTTTATCTGTTCTCTCCCATGTTGTTTAGTAAATCTGCCAACTGTTTGCCTACTGGTATATCAAAACCAAGATTTTTGTTACGGATACCGGGAACTTGTTTGGTTATGTATAGCATTAGACAGACAAGTAGGTTTCCAAATCTGAATGTTCCCTTTTTCTCTTTCTTTATCTTTCCCAAATTGTTAATTAGTTCATCTTTAAGCCATTCACACACATCTATTTTTGCATTATCATTAACCATGTCATAGGTACTCTTTATGCATAAGCTAGAGACTAAGTTTAACCTATTTGCATGTGTGGTTTTGTAGCCTAAGATCATACTGATGAATCTCACATTGATATCCATTACATCATTTACCCTTAAGGATCTCTTATTAGATGTTGCACCATTTAGGTTAATCACTAGGTCATTTGAGACCTTCTTTGTTTTATCAGGTCTGTTACTAGTGGAAGGTAACCCTGTCATAGCCTTTACTACTTCTTTTGTGATTTTGTGAACTGATTCCAACCAGAAGAATGCACCATGTGCCCTACTTAGTACTATCCTTATAACATCCTTGGGAAAATCCAGGATACTGAGAATTTCAGTGAAACCTAGGGTTTCTACTATCTTGTGTTCGGGTTTGATATTTTTGGATTCATCACAAATTACAGATTTATACATATTCTTAATTTCCTCATCACCTAATTCCTCTATATGAAAATGTATATATATTCTAGTGTCTTCAGCAAAAACTACTCCTTTAGGGATTTGGGAAAATGCGCCAATATTATCATCTTTCTTGGCAATTTCAAGAACTAATTGGAATACGGGTCTAGGGTGTTTAATAACTTTGACAACAGTAGGGTTTGCAATTAATTCAGGAACAGATGAAGAAGCCATGGTTATAAATAACTTTATTTGCCTTAAGGAATGATTGCTTGATGAATTGCTTGACTTCTTTGCTTGGAATGACTTCGCTCGGGAATTTTCACGCTCTTGAAGATTTGAATGCTCGGTGAAATGAAAATGAAGCCAAAACACTTGTTTTATAATGTTAATTTTGCCAACCACCACATTTAATGCTTGTCAGTTAAGTAATGACTTAACTTATTTGCCGGTATAGAAGTAATTTCAACTTCTTACCATCAACCGAGGGAATAATAGCATGTTTCACATTTGGTTGCTAAACCCTCAAGGGAATTTTCTTCAGTTAGATGAAGAGTCTCCTGCCGGTGGAGTGTTACTTTATTCTGCCAGTGGACGATAATTCTTATCAACATTTAGATTTGACTTTCTGATCCATTGTTTTGAGAATTCTTGCTTTACCTCTTCAACCTTTTCTTTACCTTTCAAACTAGCACCATTATTACTTGCAATATGTCCAATCTTGTTACAGGCATAACAAGTCACGTTATTTTTCTTAATAGCTTTCCCATATCCTATGCCGGTTTTTGTTCTACATTGATTAGAAAAGTGTCCAAATTTTCCACAAACATAACATCTTACATTCATTCTGCAATTTTCTGAATTATGACCAACTTTGTTGCATTTAGAACATTGACCGGTGGGTGTATTAGTGCTCTGATAATTTCTAGATCTAGACTAATTTGTTCTATGACCATATTTGTTACAGTTAAAGCATTTGCCATAAAATTTATAAGCAGTAGGTTGTCTAACCGGTTTGCTATGATCATGTGTGTTTGCAGTACTAGAGCTTTCACCAACTTCAAAGCCAAGGCCATTAGTGTCACCATTAGGTTTTTGATTTTTCAACAAGTCACCAAGTTCTTCTAAGCTTTTCTTGAATTTTTCTTTGTGTTGATTTGCAGTATCCAGTTCTCTTTCCAAGATACCTTTCTATCTCATGAGTTCATTTGAGTTATTTTGTGCATGCATGAGATCTGTCTTCAACATATCATTTTCATAACTAATTCTTGTGTTTTCATTTACAACATCATTTAGTCTTCTAGTCAAGTCTTCTTCATTCTTCTTTCTATCTTCAATTTCTTTACAAAATCTCATAGTCATATCCTAGATCTCATTCTTTGTTGTCATGTTTTCTTGTTTCAGCTTATTCATCAGATCACTAAGAGTTTCCTTTTCATCATTCTCATTTTGCATCTTTTCACAAAGTTCTCTTCTCTTGTTCCTTGCAAATGTGAGATTTTCTTGAAGTTCTTGAATAATATCCTGTGCAGCTTTTAGATCATCTTCAAGTTTGATATTTTTCAACTTTTCTTTATCACAGTCTGAGAGAGCTGCTTCTAATTGCTTCATCAATTTTTCCATCTCTATCAGTGTCAAGATCTTTCTTAAGCTGTTAGGCTTCTGAAAATAGAGGACCAAGCTCTGATACCAATTGTTAGGATTCCCAAAGATACTGGGAAGGGGGGTGAATCAATATCTAACCGCTTTGATAATTTTCTTAGCTTAAAACATGTAAAGCATATCAGTACTGTATACCGGTAAACAAAAATTAATGTAATAAACAGAGATAACATCAACCACATGAAAAGCACACCATAACACAATAGTTTAATGAGGAAACCCAGTGTGGGAAAAACCTTGGTGGCATTTGTGACCCACAATATTCACTCACTAGCCAATAAGAGAATATTACTGCTACAATAGGGGCCTGCACATGCAGGAAGGCCAAGTGCCTAGAGCTCACTGCTCAATTACAAAATGGGAAGTCTCACTGACTTACAAAATGGATAATGCAAATCCAATGTCTTGTACTGCTTCAAAATAGCATCTACTATGCCAGATCTAGTACCAGTTTAAGCTTCGCTTTATACATAAACCCTTAAGCTATAATTCGCATAATAGGTCTACCTTATTTCACCTATCTTCTTCCTTAGAAAATGTTCTATAGTGATCTCATACATATATGAGTCATTTTACAACTTGCCAAGTCGGCTTATAATGATTTTACAATTAATTACAAAATATATTATAAACAAAATTGTTGTCGGTCTGGGTGTCGGTATACTTCCTTTCACTGCCGGTGTTCTATGTGCCAGTGTAGAGTCTGTTGTTGCTGGTGCTGGTAAATTGTCTTGCCGATGTCATAGGATTGCAAGGTTGCCATCAATGACAAAACCTTCAATCACCTACAATATCTCATTGGAGTGTGCATTTGCCAACAGTTAGTGGCTGCAATAATGCTGCAATGTTAGGTATAAATCTCCTAACAATGTTAATTCTCCCTATAAAACTTTGCAAGCCCTTTTTATATGCTAGAAGTGGTAATGCTAGAATAGCTGTAATTCTTTCTGGGTCTATTTAAATACCCTCCTTTGACATAATGTACCCCATAATTCTACCTTCATGAACATAAAAAATGCTCTTTTTTGGACTTAGAGAGACTCCAAATTCCCTGCATCTTTTAAAAATCTCTCTTAAATGATCAAAATGTTGATTAACATTCCTTGAAAAGATGGTAATGTCATCTAGATATACAAGCACAAATTTATTAATAAGCCCTTTGAGAGCCATAACCATTGCTGCTCTTTGAAAAGTAGCTTCTGCATTAGACAGTCCAAATGGTATTTTTCTATACACCATTGTACCCCACTTAGTTGTAAATGCAGTTTTAGGTGATCATCTTGCTTTACTACAATTTGATTATAACCTGAATATCAATCTAGTAAAGAAAATATCTTAGAACTAGAAACCACTTGCAAAATCTGCTCCATGGAGGGCAGTGGATAATGGTCCTTGAGGGAAGCAATATTCAGATCACAGAAATCAACACATAACCTTATTTCAACATTTTTCTTTCTAACTGGTACTAAATTAGATACCCATGAAGTATGCTTAATAGGTTAAATGATGTTACCTTCAATAAGTTTGTTCAATTTAGCTTTCATCAAGTGTTCAAGCTTGGGGTTCAGGGGTCTTTTCTTCTGCCTGATTGGTTTTGCATTTGGCTATAACTCAATAGTATTTTGAGCAAGTGTAGGGTTAAAACCCTTCAAGTCTCCACACTCCCAAGTAAAAATGTCATTAAATTATTGACAAAGTGAAATAAAAGATTTCTATTATGAACTATTACATACCTTTCCAAGCTTAAGCAGCTTGTTATCATAGATTTGAATTTGCTCAAAATGATCTTACTTGATTATCATGTTATTTTTATCTCTTCTAGCATGATCATTAGAACTGAAAATTGATTCTAGGGTGACTAGACCCTTCATTACTTTATTTGTTTTCAGCTACATTATCTGATCATCATACTATTGTTTCCATTTTTTTCGATTACCTGTAGCAAATTTTCCTTCCTGCATTAAGAAGTTGATGATTTGTTCATCACTATCAAACACTTGCCAATTTGTTATATTGTCTGGTATAGATGGTATGACTACTACTACTTTGACATACTATTGTACATGCACATTTTCTAAATCAGAAGAAACATCATATTGAGCCCCTAAAGAGGGTAATATATCAACATGTTTATTTTGGTTCCTTAGAATTGACAACAAATAAAAGCATCAAAATCCTCTATTAAATCTCATGCTCTATGCTTGTACATCTTTAACAAATTATTTTTTGTTACATGGAGATTTCTAATCTGATTTGTTACTAATTTGGAATCACAATATATTTGCAAGCATTTAATACATTTCTTTCTAGCCCATTCTAGGCCATGAATTAGAGCTTCATATTCTGCATCATTATTTGTTAGACTGAAAGTGAATCTGAACACTGAATAGTATCTTTCTCCCTCTGGTGATATCAGTATAGCCCCTCCTCCTACACCATTTTTACTCCTTGAGCCATCAAAATATAATTTCCAAAGCTGATTACCTTGTTGTTCTAGTTCTTTTACCTTCTTAATTAGATTTGGTATAATTTCATCATGCTCATGAATCATATAGACTACTAGCTCAGCTTGTTCTATGTGAATGAGAGGACAATTTTCATTATTTTCAATTGCCCAGCTGTCTAAATTGATATCTAATATATCATCAATGGGTGTATTAGGTTCTTTAATTAGAATTGGCTCTTCTTCCTCTTGGATAACTAGATTTGCATTTATGGGACTTGGTACATATGGTTCTAAATGATCTTTAACTAATGGTTACCTTGGTACCATATCTAGTTCTGAAAAACATATGAGACCAATCTGATGATAGATAGCCATCTAATTTGGCCATAAAATCTCTAGATAAGCATGTTCCAAAATAAGTTGGTAAGTCTATCACATAAATATCTTGAGGAATTGAGAAATTGGGACAAGCATGCAATGCGAGTGACAGATCCTTAATCACACTGCTTGACTTAATTTATGACCCATCTAACTGAACAACACCTTTTGACAAAGGTTCAACTATTAACCCTAGTTGATCAACTAACTACTTGGGCATAATTGAGCTACTATCTCCTGAATCTATCATGCAGTTATGCAATAGATGATCTCCAATCACTAGGGTAACATGGAAAGGTGGTGGCTTAATTTCTTTGGCTACTTGAACTTTTTGATCATCATTAGCAAGGGCTATACTTGGCTAATCTAAATCAACATCAGATATTGTAATTTTGGCTATAGCCTCTTGCAATAAGTCAGTTTGCCTAGGAATTTTCAATGCATCAAGCATAGTAATATTGACAGGCGTTTTCTTCATCTGATAGACTATATTAAATACATATGTACCAACATTTTGCTGCACTCTTGGAATATTCTGAATCTTAGGAATTTGTGCTTGAAGTGGTTGGGTCCGTCCTCTAGGTAAAATTTGAACATTTGGGATCACTGGAGTTGCTTTATTAGCTTGTTGTCTTGTAGTAGCAGGTTGTTTGCCTTTATCAACAGGTTGTTTGGAAGGACCAACTTGGTGTCCTGCAGTACCATCTTGTTGTCTGACATCTAGTGCTCTCCTTTTTGATCTAGTAGTCACTGCTATTGTTGTAGATGACTGATTTTGTCCTTGAGTACCATTCATGCCACAAAAATCATTAGTTTTCCAATTAACTAATGCAATATTAGGCTCACCTTGTTGATTTTCTTGACTCATTTCATCTTGAGGCTTAGGCTGATTCCCATAGGTGTTTTATAGTATTAAAGCCTTACACTGAGCTGCCTAAGGACATATCAATTGATTATGGGGTTGATGACATGTAAAACACCAATCAGCATCCTGAACCATATTATTTTGAATTGGAACAATCTCTCTAGAATTTGAGGCAGTATTTGGATTATAGGGCTGATTAGTCCTATTGTTATAATTTATGTTATGATAAAGCTACCTATTCTACTGATTTTGTTGGTAAGGAGGTTGATAGGGTTTAGAATTCTGCCCTACTTTATTTTTAATATTGATCAATTTATTACCAAAGCCCTACAAAGTCTTTTGAATCTACTGATTATTCTCATTTAAATTATTCAGCATCCCTTTTAACTCCTGGAAATCATTATTTGGGACTTGGGTAGGGATAAAAGATGGAATTTGTTGGTTTTGCTGATTCAATTAAGATGAGACAACAACTATAGTAGGGGGTACAACTGGAATATAAGGTTGTAATTCTGTAAAAAAGGGCATCAAGGGCCTTGGGGCTATTTTCCCCACTTGAATCAAACTATTCTTAGCCCTCACAACTATATCATAGGCATTAGGCAAAGAAAACCCTCCCATTGATTGAATCATTATAGATATATCACTATTTAAGGCTTTTAAATAATAAATAAAAGCATGATAATTTGTAGGCCTTACCGCTTGTGGGATGTGATTCAATGTCTTCTAGAAGCGATTGTTGAAGTTAGTCGTATGGTCATAAGGTGCTCTCTTGATAATAGTAAGTTGCTCAATCAGAGAAAAAAAAATTGATTTGTCTTCAAAGTGCTGATTTAGAGCAACTCCCAACTGATCCCATGAATTAATTGATGCCACTAGCAATGATCTAAACCATTCCAAGGCTTTCCCTTTGTAACTTGTTTCCAATAGCTTGATTTCTACATCTTCATGTGTGATTTGATGAAATCCACATAAAGTAGCTATATCCCTTCTGTGTTCAACTGTTGTTACCTGATTTTCTCCAGTAAAATTTGGCAATTTTTTCATAACAGCAGTTGGAATATCATGATACTTAGCCAAAATCAGAGGATTACCTTGGTTAAATTCCACAAATAGCTAGTTCCTTGGTGGATTGAGGGCCATTTGAGCCAGTTGAACTGGTGGTATTGGCTGCACTACCAAAACTATTGATTGATCACTTGAAGAATCTGATCCTTTAGATTGATCTGCAAAAAGGGGGTTTGAAAAGGCTGCAACTTCTTTTGTATTTATGAAATTTTTAGAATTCACCTGGCTGGTAGAACTATCAGTAGTTTGTAGTGCTTTAACCCTCTTATTGATAGTTGGCAATTGTGCGTGTTTTGCAAGATTAAATTTTGATCTTGTTTGTCTCATAGGCTATGGAAAAATAACACTGATATGATTTCCTAGATTTTCAGAGTCGCCGGGTACTTGAAAATTAACCTCAAAAAAGCTATATAAATTGTTGTAAGTACTAGAAAAACATATTAAATGGTATTCATATGAGCTAAAACAACTAAATGAGTCCCACTGGGCATGCCAAAAACTTTTGTCATGAAGGATGCACCCGCTTCTGCAAAGAAAATTAGTACTAGGGCTTATGCAATCTTGTGCAACATAGAAACAAAACTCAAGTTGTGGGTAAAATTAGAAAGAGAAATGAATCTTCGAGTTTGATAAATAAATGATGACCAGTTAGTACCAAACTAGTACTGAGAGGGGGGGGGGTGAATCAATATTGATAAAAATAGTTTCTCTTGAACCGGTTAGACTGAGAACCCTGCCCTTTGACTGGCAAGCAATAACACCGGTCTAAACCAGATTACTATTGGTTAAGCACAGAGAAAGACATAAATTGGTAACTCAGCTTTCCACACAATCTAACATCTTATTTTCACTTCACCCATATGCATACACTAATAATACTTTAACAGGAATGTAAAGACTTACAGGTTCAACATGCTTTACCGCTTAACATAGAATAACAAAGCATCATATGAAAAGCATCACACATATTTTTCACATGGAAACCCAACTGGGAAAAACCACGGTGGGGATGAATACCCACAAGCTCTTCTTTGAACCCTTTTGAAGTTCGCTTTGTTAGGAGCCTAGTTTGGTTAAAGACTTTACAATAGGTTTTGTTAGGAACCGATCCTGCTAGGGATCACCCAGTTAAGGGATGGCTAACATACCCAGTTAAGGGTTAAACCCGATTAAAGGTTACCTTGTTAGAGGATTTTTAGAACTCAATGATTTTGAGTCACCCTGTTAAAGGATTTACAGCAAGCCGATTAAAGCTACCCTATTAAGGGATTTTCCAACTATTGAAGTGGTTAGAGGTCAATAGGTATTACAATGATCTGGTAACAACACTTAATGCCAATGCAGATCCGCTTCAGTTCCTTCCTTCTACACTCACACTCTATAGGTATCTATTCTCATATTTGGTCTAGCAAGAATCATGTATCTTTGCACTTAGATACACACACAACATTTTCCAACAACCTCAACATGAAAAACAACATCAACCTTATAGGAAACAGATAGGTAGGTAGCATAAACCCTAAACGCTAAACATTTAGGTTAAGCAATTCAGTCGGTTCAATCCTGACCATTGAACACTTTGCTTTGAATACAATGGTCTTGAACAGATCTCAAGACATTCTCCATCATTTGTTCTTCACCGCATCTTGGAGGCAATAACCCATCACGTGTTCTCCATCATTTGCAGAGACTTCGCACATTCCTGAGGTAGATAGGATCAATCTCCTTCATGCAAGATCCTTTACGTGCATAGAGCTGATGTGGCAACACAATATGTTCTTCATTACAATGCTAACACATCACACAATGTCATCGGTTGACTCACATAGTCATAGAACACTTCAACCGAAAACCCTAAAGCTAAGACTACCAACCGATAGTCATACCACATGAAACCTTGATACAAAACATTCCATATACCGGTTCACATTCCAACATACCAGTTCTTCTTGGACAAACATACCACTTCACTTGTTCACATATACCGGTTCACATTTTCACATATACCAATTCACATTTCAACATACCAGTTCACTTGAACAAACATACCGCTTCACTTTTTCACATATACCGGTTCTCTTGCAAGTGCTTACTTCAATATACCAGTTCACTCTTCATCATATTGACATCAATGACAACAAACTTTGCACATATGCCAACAGAGTTATGGGCTAACTACCTTAGAAATACCTCCTAAAACTAATGATGGGTATGGAAAAGAGTAAAGATTGATTGGATTGTCTTAAAACTGAAACAATTATAGGAGGTGATGCACCAAACTTGTGATGATAAAATTGTCATGATTCACAAAAATCTATCAGAATTTATGCTTACACAATATATTAACTTCCTTCTCACATGAGCATTTCTCAGAAAGGTTAAGTAATTAATAAATTTGTAAGGAAAGTTAATTTCTCAACACAAATTTACCAAAAATTGCAACACAAACTAAGACCCGTGATTCTGAAAGAAGTAATGATTCATGCACACTAAGGAAATAGAAGATTCAAGGTTTCAGATGAAACACAAAAATACTTCTATCAAATCTATCATGAACAAACATAATTATGAAGGCAAACTTATGAAATTATGCAAATAAAAGGAATCTTGCTAAAAACATATCTCTAAAAAAAACTATTGCAAATCTCTATATATCAATGTCTGAGCTACAAAGATCTGAAATCCTCTTAAGGAAAGAGAAAAGAAAAGGAAAGAACTTAGGAAAAAGATAAAAATATTTCCTTTATATACAATAATAAGGCATGCAAACCCTGAAAAATATGAACTGCACTCCTAAAAAGGTGAACTCCAGTCTAAAATCCAAGCACAAGGAAAAATCCTAAAAAATAGGTGTCAAATCTACATGAAAAGATGTAATAATGCAGCCAAATAACCCTCAAGTCAATGTGTAACCCAAAAAGACTTCGAAAATAGCCTTAATCTACTGATAACTGCCTTAAACCACCTCCTAACTGCTATCGAGCTGACCCACTGTCTGATGCATGTGGGAATAAGGGGAAAATAGATTAAATATTAAAATTAGTCAATAATGACTTAACTCTTAATATTCATTACATATATGTAACTCATCCCTTATTTTTATATGATAAATATTATAAGTGATTTCATTATACTATCACTTTAATATTTATTTTATTTTTCAGTTGTTCATGGATGCATTAGAAAAACTTAAGTGCCACTCTTAAAGTAACTATTTATTTAAGTAAATAGAAGTTTCTTAATAAACATTATAATAATCTTTATATTACCTTTTGTTTCACTTCTATTTATATGAAGAAAACAATTAATTATTTATTGTTATATTTATTATATTAATAATGGCATGTGCATATATTTCTTTTTTATTATTTGCGATTATTAGTAAATTAAATATAATAATAATAAATAATAAAGTCATAAAAACAAAGGGTTTTAAGCCTCCTACGACTGTTAAGGACTAGGACTTAAAGTCCATGTGGGGAAGCTCATGCTCGACCACCACATTACAATTAATTGGTAACTTCAAAAACAAAAAGTGAAAAAAAAGCCCATAAAAATTCCAAAAGGAATTAGGGCATAGCAAGGTAAACGGAATTTGAAACCCTAAAAGATGAAAGATGTTCTTTCACTTTGAATTTGCTCATGTCTTGTTGGAGAAGACTATCTGTTGTGCTTTCATTCATCTATTAGGTGGAGCTCAATTAATTGGGGCTTGAAGTGAGGGTTTCAAGGGCTTTGTGCATGAAAATATGGCTTCTTCAAACCATGGTACGTGCTTGCCTCTCTTTTGCACTAAAAGTATATTCACACTACTTGCTTTTGTAAAAGATGTTTGGTGGTAAAGCTTATTTTTGTTCCTTGTTCTAGAGATTATTTGGATAGACTGCATTGATAAGGTTGTTCACTGTGCTTGCAACTAATCTTTGGTGGTTGTGATGATCTTTTATCTTTATTTTGGCATTTAAACCCTTGGATTTGAAGCTTTATTGGTAGTCGTATAATGAATGTGGTATTTTTAGAATATTTATTTACTGCTCTTAGATGATTGGGTATTTGTTGTAATTATGAAACCCTTATTTTTGTGCATCTTTTTATTAAAAATCCACATCATTTAAGGTTTTACCTGAATCCCTCTCTACATACACTATAATCTCTGTACTTTTTGTGTTTGGATGGTGTCCCTCTCCTTTTTAACTATGTAGAATGTATATTCCATTGTCATGCTGAAGAAATCCTTTGAACCATAAATACCAATTCATTGTCATTTTTCTATCAAAAACCTTGTTCCTTATGGCTGTAGCTACTTTATACACCTATATGAGACTGTTGTATCTTGTGATCTTTTACCTTTGGACACATATCATTTTAAGTTCATATACCTCTCATTATTTGACTACCCATGTCATGATTGGGTGACATCTTCTTGTAATGACTATACAAGGCTAATAATTCATAAGGAATACAATTTATGTTAGGACCCAGTCACATGTTTATCTAGATGCATCTCTGTCTTTTTCTATGACCAATACCATAAAGTCTATGCCTTTGGTGAGGAATACATATTGCATTAAGTTGCTCTTATCATGACTGACTATCTTGCATCTTTGGTGTACTTGTTGTCATCCTGACTAGATTGACATGAAGGATCAAGTTCTTTTAGTACATATTACTATACTTCCTTGAATTGATCTTTGTTTGAGTATATATCCCTAGATGATTGTTTGCTTGGACATCCTCTTTCAAGTGTGTTAGTCACCATGACATGGTATTGTGTATGATTGTCTTTCTATTGACCTTTTCATGAGTATTTCCTTAAAACCATCTATGAATTTTCAAACAAGGTATACTTACTTGTAGGCACTGTTATTCACTTTCCTTAAGAATCTGGAAACTGTGAATAACATTAAAACTTTTGACTACGTTGAGTGCTCTTAATGCCTCTATCTTAATCACAATGATCCCCTTTTATTGTGTATACTAGCTTTTTCTTTTCCTTTGTATGTTATTATGCCTTCTAAATCTCTCTATTGAGGGTTGTGATTTTCTGTTATTGTGAAAGTTCTGAGAGCTCTGAGACTATCTTCTTTGATAGATATGAATGCACCCTTACACTATTATTGCACCATTATTTCATGGACTATTTACCATCTATGTGGCTTGTACTACTGATTCATATTCTTTGACATTTCCTATAGGATTTAACCTTTATTGGTATGCCCACTTACAATGTTAATACAATGTATCACTGACCTATTCCTCTATCTTTCCTTGTTCATTTGCACTTAGCACCCAAGGCTTCTCTTACTGAGGCTTGATTCTTATCTATTCCCTATGACATGGATCTTCAAGGCTATACCATTGTAAAAAGATTCTCATAATAGTTGAAGGTTGGTTTACCTCTATGAATGAACCTTGTGTCCTTATTCATGCCAAATAATCAGTGATTAGTACCATAATTGTTTCAAATCTATTTTATCATGAAATTGTGACTCTGATAGTTGTTATAGGTTGACAACTAGCTGCTAAATATATGCTGAATGTCTTTCTTTTCTATTTTATCTTGCATTTATGAATATGTAGTAGTCATTTACCCTTTTATGATCACTTCCATTAATCTTTGAAAAGACTGTACTTGTTGGTGCACTATGTTTGGTGATGATCAATGAACCTTTGTTGACTAACCTTGTTGCTGCTCATCATGACTGATACTCATATTCAAGCCTTTATGACTGTAATTCTTTGATGCTAGACTATTGTAGCTACTTCCTTGAATACCATTGATAAGTCTATGTATTATTAGTACTATCTTTTGACTGTTCTTTTGAATCATGCTCTAAATGCTTCTGTTAGTTCACTCTTCCATTTGTCATACTTGTAACTTCAATCTTGACAATTTCATTGGGGGTGCTCATGTAAAGTTATTGTTCTTTTGCTTGTATATTCATTGCCCTTCTTAACTCAAGTTGACTGCTATTATATTTATGAATTATTCTTTGTGATGCATACATAGTGATTTGTTTAAGCCTTCCATGGATTAATTTAAATGAAATTTGTTATCTCCATGGATTCACTCTATGTATGAAAGAGATACACCTGCACTTTATGATATTAGCTTCTTTGTACTATGAATAGGGTTGCTGCAAATATATATGTTTTGATAATTATCTTTGTGATGTAGTATGATTACTTCATACTTCTTTCCTTAGAGAACTATTGCAATGGACTATATCTTTCTGCTATTTACATCACAAGGATTGTCTTTAAGCTCATATTGGACTATCCATTAGGCTGCTTTGGGACTACATATACACAAGTGTGGGAAATTAATCATTGTATTTGCTCGATGCTCTTAGTTCTTTGGTCTAAGAAAAGACTGTCAATTCTTGTATTTGTGTATTGTTCTATTATTACTAATCTTTGTGCACTAACATGACTTCTCATGGGGACTGCTCATTTAGTGATTGTATATGCACTTATTTTCTTTCATACTGTAGGTTGCTATGAATGGTTATTGCTCTTGTAACAATGAAAATTTGACTGAGGTGAAGTCTGATTTGGCATTCTTGTCTTTGCTCATGTAGTAGCTTTAGTCACCTGTTGATTAGGAAACATAGTTTTGTTCATTGTTATATGTGTTGACATTGGATGGTAGCTTTAAACTATCATTGAATGCCAATATATGGGACTGTGGATGCAACTGTGTTTCATGTTTGGTAGCTAATTAATGACACCCTATGAGTGATGACTAGTATGATGAGCTCAACCCTTGTGGGAGCCCATTTTAATCCACATACTTGATACTTTAAGATGGAAGCCTTATACCTATACAATGAACAAACAAGTTAGAAAAACAAGAAGCTCGTGAAGCTTCTGACGATTGGACACTTCTGATCTCCGATTTACTTGTTGTTCTATTATGATTCTTTTCATTTGTAGTTCTATGTATATGTTTATGAGTATATTAGTTAGAGAAACTAAGATCCTGAGCTCTAACACCTCTATCATTCACCTCTTGCAAGCATTCTAGGAGCATTAGAACCATGAAGATATAAGATGCAACTTGATCACATCAACGGTTCATCATTGAAAGGCAATGACAGATCCCCTTTTCTCTCTTATATGTTTATCCATTTGTATATAATTTTACTCATTGTACATTCTTAGTCATACCCATGGCTTGTGTAGGTCCTTACACATTTATGTAAATGAAAAGTTTCTTTCATGTGTAGTTTTAACTGTACATTATTGAAATGCATTGCATTCTGAAAAGAATTCTTCATTTGTATATTCAAATCTGATAATGATGAAGTATAAAGATTTTTTTTTTTTTTTGTGTACCTTCCTTTCATTTGATGTGTAAGGTCGATCAAAGGCCTATCAAATTTTGATGATTCAAAATTTAGATAACTGTATTATGATCATACACATTCATTTTTTTGAGATATATATAGGACATGATTTGTGGTGGCACATGCATGTGCACTTTATTATGGACTATTCATGGACTTTGATTTATATGTGATTGATGTTGATTTATGATTTGATTATATGATTATGCATGTGGTCTGACCTATTTGTGTTGCGGGATGGATGCATATGTAGTCTATGCTATGTTCCTAACAAGTTTGTGGATGCAGGATGGATGTACGCTATATGATATCCAATTTTTTATTTTTCGTGATGTATGTTTATGGATGAATGATTTATGCTATATGGATATTTATGATGTATGTGATGAAAAGATGTGTAGGGGAAAAAGTGATACTAAGTATGGAAACCCTAATCCCACTCTCATACACACTCATAGAATATGAAAGAGCCTAGGGAGGTAACACACATTAGCTAATTCTTATGATAAAGAGAGAGTCATGAATTACCTCTTAGGTTTTCTATTCCTTTGTTGTAAATGAGAGAGATGAATGATGCAAAATACAATCTAACCTAGAAAGCAAGTAAGCAAGAAAACCCTAATTTGAGAATGCAGATCAAAGAACAACTGATACACTGTTGCAAAGTATAGATTAGAAGAAAAAATTAGAAGTGCACCTATGTCTAAAATCTAAGCAGAAATGTCTAGGACCAAGGTGCCACACCACTGTCTTGATTGTGCAATTCTAGAGCTACAATTGATAGGAGGGATTTTGAGACATAAAGTGTTTTTCTGCCAAGTCCTATTGACAAAGGGTAGGACCATGGTGCCACGCCATTTTCTTGGGCAAGACAAGGGTGCCAAACCCCTATTCTTGGGGTTTCTGCTAAGATCTACAACCCAGAACTATCCCAGTGTGCTCTTATGGTCCCGAAACCTCCAACAACACTTGGATCTGAACCTGTACATGCAACTAAAAAAGAGAGATTGTGTGGCTATATAGGGTTTTCCCTTAGTCAAACCCTCATGTTGGTGATTTCCACCTCCATGAATAGCCAATAATGTATTGAAAATGTGTGCGTAAGAAACTTGTGTGTGCACAAGATCCTAAGAATGAGAGTAAACAACCTAGAGCAACCCTAAAGAGTAAACCATAATTGCTTATAATTGACAAAGTAAATTCTCTAAATCCACAATACAAAGTGATCTAAAGTATGAATGTGAATCAAAATGAAGCTTATGCAAAGACATGAAAACAACATGAAACCATACCCAACCCCAAGGGAGAGGTACAAGCCAATCATCAGTCGATGATCTCCTATTGTTCTTCTACATATTCAAAAGCCCCCAATTGATGAAATGATGCTTGATGAATGTTTGATAAATGAATATTGAATGTTGTTGAAGACTTCAAAGATCTACTCTTTCATTGCAAAGAAGGCTCTAATACTCCAAAACCTGCCATTAGATTCTTCAAAGAAGACCCCTTCAAATGAAGAAAGAGAGCTCTTAAGTATGAAACCCTAGATCTTAATTTCATATTTAGGGTGGCCTAGGATTTAAATTTCTCACTGATATTTTGGGGTTAAGCATTATTATATCATAGGATTCTGTTCTCAAAATTTTGTGGAAAAAGTCACGGACCATGTGCATTCCCGCCACGGTCCGACCAACTTTTTACCAAATTTTTGGGGCCATTAGATATGATGATATTAGAGTGCATCCTAAACTTGCAGCTGATTTTGAGATGTTTTGGTATGCGAAATCGGGCCTAAACAGTCAAAATAAGACATAATTAGGATTTATGATTAATGATTCGTTGAAGGAATAAGATGAAAAGGGGCACACCTAGGGTAAAGGGCCCAACTTTAGAATATGTAAAATGATGAAACATGACCTTAGATTTAATTAAATCAATTAATTAAATTCTTAAAGGGGAATTAGAAATGCAAGATGCAAGACACACTAAGGTGGGTGCTAACCTAAGTGTCCAATTGTACCACGCTAACAAGGGTGTACAATTTACAGCACTAAATTTATCCCCCACTTTAGTGGTAATATGACACTACGTGCATATGAAAGCTAAATTACAAAAAAGTAAACATCATTTGAAAAAGGATATATCTATTAGGACCCGGAGGTAACTGAGAGGGGGGGTAAATTAGTTGTCTATTAGTTTCAGCCCAAATATAACTTAATCAAACTTGATACTTAATACCGGTAGACCAAACTTAATGCTGGTAGATAGAATAGAAATTAATATTAATACCGGTGAAACTCAATGCATATAACAGAAATAGAAACAACATCCACAACACATAACATGGAGATTTGTACATGGAAACCCTGTAAGGGAAAAAACCATGGTGGGAAATCTTACCCACAATCAAATGATACTACTATAGATAGTATATGTAGACAAATGGGGTCTGCACATGCAGAAAGGCCAACCTCCTAGAGCTCACTGCTCAATCACAAAATAGGAGTCACACTGACTACAATTGGATGATTAAATCCAATGATAATGTACTGCTCAAAGTAGCATCTCTAATGCTGGATTCAATACCAGTTAAGCTTTGATAATCACCTTCAAACCTTCCTTGAACCTTCTCTATGGTATGCTCATATGATCTTCAATATTTTCACATACCATGTTACAATACCATAACCATATAACATCTCTCTATCTTCTTTTTATCTCACAAATGAGATCTTACATATATACCAAAACCTAAGACCAAATGTGTAGGTCAGCTAATTAAGAATATTACAATTATATCAATTATAGATAAGTCAAGATACGATGCATCATGTTGTCTCAATACAGTTATAACAATATCTAATTAATTAAATCATCTCCATAACGTGTCATGATGATCTGGAATAGATAATGCATGTCGGTCCATAACCTAGACCAATTTGTCGGTAACAACAAATATATCAACCCGATTAGACCAATACCAAAACCAAGTGTCTGAACCATGTCTTTGACATAACCAAGTGATCTCCAGATGGTAACAAGTCATCCTCAATATCAGTGAACAATATAACCTATCGGTGAGTGATATACCGATGACTGTGCATAAGTCACTGAACTTGCCAGTGAACATAATGTGCTGGTTCAACATAACCAAAGATCTCTAGAAGGATAAGTGTTGATAAGTGTTGACATTAATGACAAAACCAATGCAACACATCCATAATAACAACAATCTCCCCCTTTAGCATTGATGGCAACACAAGATGGAAAAACATCTAAGTGCCAAAACAGAATGCCAAGAACCAACAATCTCCAGAATAGATCAATACTAGAAATCAAAATACAAATGTAGAAAGTATATATCACTCCCCCAATAAGTATGCAGAAAGTATATATCCATAGATATCTCTCCCCCTTTGACATCAAATTCCAAAGTAGTATAAATACTAGATACAACCAATTCATAGAACCAATTCCAATAACCAATTTTTATATCCAACTACTCCCCCTGAGAAGTAGCTCTCCTCCATCAAAACCAAAAAAAAAGTTTCTCTGTAAATTCTACCAGTTTGATGTCAATCATCAATTGTCTACGTCTCTATCAATGAGGGTATAACCCTAAGCTTCTCTCTGAGATATTCAAAAGTTTCCTTAGGTAAAGGCTTAGTAAAGATATCTACAATCTACTCTTTAGTATTCACATAAACCAAACTCACTTCTTTTGATTCAACATTGTCTTTCAGAAAGCTATATTTGATAGAAACAAGTTTAGTTTTAGAGTGAAATACCAGATTCTTAGATATATCAATTGCTGCTGAATCATTACAGTAAATGATTATAGGTTCTTTGCATTTTACCTTTATGTCCTTCAACATTTTCTTAATCCATAGTACCTGAGTACAATTAGTTGCTGCTGCAACATATTCTGATTCTATTGTTGATAATGATGTACACCTTTGTTTCTTGCTCAACCATGAAATCTTTCTGCTACCAAGAAAGAATCCCCTACCGGTGGTGCTCTTTCTTTCATCTACATCTCCTACCCAATTTGCATCAGTGTATGCATATAAATCAAAATTTTCATCTTTAGGATACCATAAACCAAGATTTGTTGTGCCTTGTAGATATCGGAAAATCTTTTTCACTGCTGATTCATGATTTTCTCTAGGATTACTCTGAAATCTTGAAACAATACATACTGCATTCACTATATCAGGTCTTGTTTATGTCAAATACAATAAACCTCCAATCATATATTTGTATCGTGTTAGATTAATAGGAGTTGAATCATCCTTTAGTATCAATTTATCAGTTATAGTCATAGGAGTACTTACCAGTTTAGAGTTTTCCATACCAAATTTCTTCAGTAGTTCCTTCAAGTACATTGTTTGACATATGAATATACCTTTATCAGTCTATAAAATCTGCAATCCTAAAAAGAATTTTATCTCCCCAATCACAGACATTTAAAATTCTTCCTACATCTTATTAGCAAAGTCTTTACACAATCCATCTTCTCCTCCAAAAATGATGTCATCAACAAAAACTTCAATAACCAAGATGTCTTCATTAGTCATTTTGAAATATAATTTGTTGTCAGCATTACATTTGTTAGGTCCTAGAGACAACTAAGAGGGGGGGGTGAATCAGTTGTCAAATAAATCCAAACCAAAAACAACTTAACCAACCTTAATGCTTAATATCAGTAAACCAAACTTTATGCCAGTAGATAGTTTATCAGTTAATTGAAGTACCGGTAAAGATTAATGCATGAAATAGAAAGACAACATCCACAACACATAACACCAATATTTGTATGTGGAAACCCTGTAAGGGGAAAACCACGGTGGGAAACCTTACCCACAATTAGATGATACTATTGTAGATAGTATGTGTATACAAATGGGGTTTGCACATGCAGAAAGGCCAAGCGCCTAGAGCTCACTGCTCAAACACAAATAGGAGTCACACTGACTACAATTGGATGGTTAAATCCAATAATGATGTACCGCTCAAAATAGCATCTTCATATGCTGGATTCAGTATCGGTTCAGTTCTGATATGCCTTCAAAAATATTGTTCACCTTCAAATGATGTTTGCGTGTATAGCTCTACTTATTCTCACATATACCTTCTTACAATTCCTTTTCCCAATCGCATATCGATCTTACAAATAAGATCTTACATATATACCATAACCTAAGACCAATTTTAGTAGGTCGGCTCTAGAAGATATTACAATAAAATAATTTACAAGTAAATCAATAACCGATGCAATATCTGATTCAACATGTTGGCTTAATGCATTTACAATAACAACAAATTCATCTCCAAAGCGTGCTGTGCTGATTTGGAATAGATAAGCTTGCTGGTGCTTATTCTAGACCTATTTGCCGGTAACAGCAAATATGCAAGCATGAATATACCAATCAAAAACATCCAAGACAAAGTTTCCAAGCGATGTCTTTGACATAACCAAGCGTTTTTCATGTCATTTCAAGTGCCAATGAACAATATATCCTGCCAGTGTACCAGATACCAGTGACTGTGCATAAGTCACTTGCTTGCTGGTGAACATTGTCAATCCTCCAAAGTGCCAGAGTTGATAAGAGTTAATAGGTGTTGACATCAATGACAAAACCATATCAACGTATCCAAAATACCAACAATCTCCCCCTTTGGCATTAATGGAAACACAAGATGGAAAAACCATCAAAGTGCCAAAACAGAAATGCCAAATACCAAAAACCAACAATCTCCAAAAAGAGATCATAACCTGAAATCAAAATTCAGATACAAAGAGTAATCAATCTCTCCCAATGTAACAATCTCTCCCAAAGTCTCTCCTCCTAGGGGTAACATGTGTTATCCTTGTGTTTTTCCATATCAATCTCTCCCCCTACAAAATACCAACCAATTCAGTATACCAACTACTCCCCCTGAGAAGTAGCTCTCCTCATCAAAGCCAGAGTAAAAGATTTCTCTGTTAATTCTGTCGGTTGATGACAAACATTAACTATCTAAGTCTCTACCGGTGGGGGTATGACCCCAAGCTGGTCTCTAAGATATTCAAAAGTCTCCTTAGGTAAAGGTTTAGTGAAAATATCTGCAATCTGCTCTTTAGTATTCACATAAACCAGTTTTACTTCTTTTGCTTCAACATTCTCTTTCAAAATATTCAATTTGATAGAAACATGTTTAGTTTTAGAATGTAGTACCGGATTCTTAGATATATCAATCGCTATTGTGTTATCACAATAGATAGTTATAGGTTCCTTTCATTTTACCTTTATGTCCTTCAACATTTGCTTAAGCCATAATACCTATGTATAGTTAGTTGCTGCTAGAACATATTCCAATTCTGTTGTTGATAAAGATGTGCAACTTTGTTTCTTACTCAACCAAGAAATTAATCGGCTTCCAAGAAAAAATGCTCTACGAGTGGTGCTTATTCTGCTATCCACATCTCCTGCCCAATTTGCATCTGTGTATGCACATAATTCAAAGTTTTCATCTCTAGGATACCATCAGCCAAGATTTGTAGTGCCTTGTAAGTACCAAAAAATCCTTTTTACTGTCGATTCATGATTTTCTCTAGGATTACTCTGAAATCTTGAAACAATACATACTACATTCATAATATCAAGTTGTGTTTGTATCAAATACAGTAGGCCTGCTATCATAGATTTGTACCTAGTCGGATTAACGTGTAGATTCATCCCTGAGTGATAATTTGTCATTTGTAGTCATAGGTGTGCTTACCGGTTTAGAGTTATCCATCCCAAATTTCTTTAGTAACTCTTTCAAGTACTTGGATTGACTCAAGAATATACCTTTATCAGTCTGTGAAATCTACAATCATAAAAAGAATTTTATCTCTCCAATCATAGACATTTCAAATTCTTGTTGCATTTCAATAGAAAAGTCTTTACATAATCCATCTTCTCCTCCTAAGATTATATCATCAACAAAAACTTCTATAACCAAGATGTCATCATTAGTCACTTTATAGTATAAGTTTTTGTCAGCATTACCTTTAGAAAAACCAATCTTCAAAAGATATTTATCCAATCTAGCATACCAAGCTCTTGGAGCTTGCTTCAACCCATACAAAGCTTTCCTTAACCTGCAAATCATATCTTTGTGATCTGTCAAAGAAAATCCATCAGGTTGCTCAATGTAAACTTCTTCTTCAAGATCTCCATTAAAAAATGCACATTTAATATCCATTTGATATACTTTGTAGTTCTTGTGTCCTGCAAAAGCCAAGAATAATCTGACTCCCTCAATTCTAGCTACCAATGCAAAGGTTTCATTATAATCAATTCCTTCTTTCTAAGAATATCCCTTACACACTAGTCTTGCTTTATTTTTGATTACCTTACCATATTCATTAAGTTTGTTTCTGAATACCCATTTTGTTCCAATTACATTTTTGTCTTTAGGCCGGGGAACTAATGTCCATGTGTTATTCTTTTCAATTTGTTCTAATTCTTCTTTCATATCTTTAATCCAGTGCTTATCTTCACATGCCTCATTAATTGATGATGGTTCAATTTTAGAAATAAGACATACCTCTTCATTTTCTAGTCTTTGTCTTGTCATAACTCCTTGGTACTTGTTCTCAATTATCTAATTTTCAGAGTGATTCAGTCTTACATACTGGGGTGTCTTTGTTTGTTGTTGTTCCTAAGTTACAGTGGAATTTTCAGATGATGCTAGTGTAACTAGATCTTCATTCTATACCGTTGGGTTCAATGTAGGTTCATTTGTCAGTATCTCTATTGCTAGTTTAGAGTCTATATACCTTGAAATTCCTCTAAAATGTCCATCAATCTTCACATTTGTACTCTCAACAATTTTTTGCAATCCCTTGTTAAAAAATCTATATGCTTTTCTCTTAGATGAATAACCAAGAAATATTCCTTCATCACTTCTAGGATCAAACTTGCCAATATACTCATCTCTCCTAATATAGGATTTACTTCCAAATATTCTAAAATATTTAAGAGTAGGAGTAACCAAACCATAGTTCATGAGGGGTCTTACCGATTTCACCTTTGATGTGAACTTTGTTGAATGTATAGACCATTGTGCTTACTACCTCTCTCCAATATACATGTGGTAGATTTGCTTCTGACAACATACTTCTAGCTGCATCCAAGATAGTTTTGTTTTTCCTTTCTACAACTCCATTCTGTTGTGGTGTCCAGGGTGCTGATAACTATCTTATGATTCCATCCACTTCACAAAATGTATTAAATTCCTTAGATGTGAATTCACTTTCTTGATTTGATCTCAGACATTCGATTTTCTTGTCAGTTTCATTTTCTACCATCACCTTGAATAGTTTGAACTTCCCAAGTGCTTTTGATTTTTTTCTGAGAAAAGTAACCCAACACATTCTAGAATAGTCATCAATGATTAGCATGAAATATCTATCACCTTGTAAGCTTTTAGTTCTAGGTGGTCCACATAAATGAGTGTGAATTAAGTTAAGAGCATTATTGGATTTTTCTGGAATACTTTTAAAAGATGCTCTAACTTGTTTTCCAAATTGACATTCCTTACATACTAGATTGTGAGGTTTAACAATCTTAGGTAAATCTCTAATTGCCTTAGTTGTACTGATTTTCACAATGCAATCAAAATTTACATGACAAAGTCTCTTATGCCATAGCCAAATTTCATCAATATGTGCAATTAAGCATGTCTTTTCACTTTTATTCAAATGAAAGATATTACCTCTAGTTTGATTACCGGTTGCAATTTCCAAACTAGTTCTGTTCATAATTTTGCATTTTCCATTCTTGAATTGTAACTGAAATCCTTTCTCAACTAATTGACCAACACTCAAAAGATTATGCTTCAAGCCTTAAACATAGTAAACATTATCAGTATTATGCTTACCATCAAGAGATATAGTACCTTTTCCTTTGATCAAACAAGCTTTATCATCTCCAAATCCTACCAGACCTCCATTATATTCCTGTAAGTTCAAGAATTTACTTTTGTCACTAGTCATATGATGTGAACATCCTGAATCAATGATCCAATCATTCTTAACTTCAACTTTAGCTGCCAGGGCTTGCTCTACTAGTTGAACAATAGGTGTCAGTTGATCTTCTGTTATAGCAACAAATACCCATCCATTTTCTATCGGATCCTCATCAAAATCATTAGTGACTCCTTCATCAGCAAGATAACAAGATTTGTCTTTATTCTTCTTAAATCTGTATCTTTGATATTCAGGGTTAGGCTTGTATGTTCTTCTAGCTTCTTCTCTTAATCTAGCATGTCTATCAGGGCATTTTGAAGCCATATGACCAATCTTATTATAGTTAAAACATTTAAAGGGTGCTTTACCTTCATACTTACTTCCAACTAGACCTTTAGGCATTTTCCTTGCAAATAGTGCTTCCAGTGCTTCAAGTTCTTCATTTTCTCTCCTGCTTTCTTCAAGTTATCTTGCATAAAAGGCTTTCCAATAAAACTTGTCAAATGATGGTGCAAATGATGTTGATGCCTTAAAAGCTAAATCTTTCTTTATAGTAGCAATAGGACCAAATTCCTCAATTTCAAAAGCTGAAAGTTTTCCAATCAACGTGTCCCTAGTTATTGATGTATTAAGCATTGTTCTTAACTCATTTATAGCAGTAAATTTTATTTTATATGCCGGTGGAAATCCTCTTAAAACTTTTGAAACAATTTCATCTTCACTTAAGGTTCCTCCACAACATTTAATACCCAAAACAATTTCATTTACTCTTTCCATAAAAGCAGAAATCCTTTCATCTTCTTCCATTTTCAGATTTTCATACCTGACCCAGAAGCTTTCAAGTTTTGCAATTTTGACTATGGAATCTCCTTCATTCAATGTTTCCAAATGGTCCCAAATAGCTTTAGCAGTAGATCTATCTGATAATCCCATGATTTTCTAATCTGATAATGTGCTCAAAAGTGCTTCTCTTGCTTTGCAATCATTTTCCTCATCTTTTCCTAAGGTAGGTGGATTAGGTTGACTTTGTGTAGGAGAAATATAGCCGTTCTTTGTAACATCCCAGATGTCCTTTCCAATGCAATTTAGATGTGTCTCCATCCTGATCTTCCATATGCCATAGTTGGTTCCATCAATTTTAGGACTGTCCTTCCTGAAATAGTTTATAAGCATTGGATCTCCTCAAGCTGTTAAACTTCTACAAAAAGAGGACTAAGCTCTGATACCAATTGTTAGGTCTTGGAGACAACTAAGAGGGGGGGGGGGGGGGTGAATCAGTTATCAAATAAATCCAAACAAAAAACAACTTAACCAACCTTAATGCTTAATACTGGTAAACCAAACTTTATGCTAGTAGACAGTTTATTAGTTAATTGCAGTACCGATAAAGATTAATGCATGAAATAGAAAGACAATAACATCCACAACACATAACACCAATATTTGTACGTGGAAACCCCGCAAGGGGAAAAACTATAGTGGGAAACCTTACCCATAATCAGATGATACTACTGTAGATAGTATGTGTATACAAATGGGGTCTGCACATGCAGAAAGGCCAAGCGCCTAGAGCTCATTGCTCAAACACAAATAGGAGTCACACTGACTACAATTGGATGGTTAAATCCAATAATGATGTACTGCTCAAAATAGCATCTTCATATGCTAGATTCAGTACTGGTTCAGTTCTGATATGCCTTCAAAAATCTTCTTCACCTTCAAATGATGTCTGCATGTATAACTCTGCTTATTCTCACATATACCTTCTTACAATTCCTTTTCCCAATTGCATATCAATCTTACAAATAAGATCTTACATATATACCATAATCTAAGACCAATTTTGGTAGGTCAACTCTAGAAGATATTACAATAAAACAATTTACAAGTAAATCAATAAACAATGCAATATCCGATTCAACATGTCGGCTTAATGCATTTATAATAACAACAAAATCATCTCCAAAGCGTGTCGTGCTGATCTGGAATAGATAAGCCTGTCGGTGCTTATTCTGGACCTATTTGCCGGTAACAACAAATATGCAAACATGAATATACCAATGAACAAATCTCCAAGACAAAGTGTCTAAGTGATGTCTTCGACATAAACAAGTGTTTTCCATGCCATTCCAAGTGTCAGTGAACAATATATCCTGCTGGTGTACCAGATACCAGTGACTGTGCCTAAGTCACTTGCTTGCCTGTGAACATTGCCAATCCTCCAAAGTGCCAGAGTTGATAAGAGTTAATAGGTGTTGACATCAATGACAAAACCATATCAACATATCCAAAATACCAACAACCTTTAGTGTAACCAAGCTTCAAAAGATATTTGTCTAATCTAGCATACCAAGCTCTAGGACCTTGCTTCAATCCATATAAATCTTTCCTTAATCTACAAACCATATCTTTATCATTTGTCAATGAAAATCTATTAGGTTGTTCAATGTAAACTTCCTCTTCAAGATCACCATTCAGGTGTGCACATTTTACATCCATTTGATATACTTTATAGTTCTTGTGAGATGCAAATGCAAGAAATAATCTAACTACCTCAATTCTAGTTACTGGTGAAAAGGTTTCCTTGTAGTCCATTCCCTCTTTCTGTGAATATCCTTTACACACTAATCTTTCTTTGTTTCTGATTACCTTACCATTTTCATTAATTTTATTTAT
The DNA here is from genome assembly GCF_030272615.1 of Cryptomeria japonica. Classification (NCBI taxonomy): domain Eukaryota; kingdom Viridiplantae; phylum Streptophyta; class Pinopsida; order Cupressales; family Cupressaceae; genus Cryptomeria; species Cryptomeria japonica. The sequence goes on from NC_081410.1 coordinate 267,913,917, forward strand.
GAATACCCATTTAGGTCCAATTACATTTTTGTCTTTAGGCCGGGGAACCAATGTCCATGGATTGTTCTTTTCAATTTGTTCTAATTCATCTTCCATAGCTTTAATCCAATGTTTATCTTCACATGCCTCAATAACAAATGTTGGTTCAATTTGAGAAATTAAACATACCTCTTCATTTGCCAATCTTCCTCTTTTCATAACACCTTGATACTTATTCCCAATTATCTAACTTTTAGAGTGATTTAGTCTTACATACTTCGGTGTGTTCACTTGATGTTGTTCTTTAGTCACTTTGGAATTCTCTGATGATGCCAGTGTGACTGGATCCACATTCTATACCGGTTTACTCTATATAGGTTAATTTATGATCATCTCAACTATTAGTTCAGAATCCATAGACCTTGAATTTCCTCTAAAGTGTTCATCTATCTTCACATTTGCACTCTCAATGATTTTTTGCAATCTTTTATTAAAACATCTATATGCCTTGCTCTTAGATGAATAACCAAGAAATATTCCTTCATCACTTCTAGGATCAAATTTGCCAATATACTCATCTCTCCTTGTAAGCTAGGAAATCGGAAATCATCAAAGCAAGTATCAAATTAATAAGCTAGCTCAATCACGAAAGCTCAAATGCAATGATCAATCCTAAACACACTCAATAAAGACATGAAAGCAAAACATTCAAGATTAAAAGCTAAGCAAACCAAATGCAGATCTGAATATCTCCTTCATGTGGCTCCATTGTCTTTCTTTCTTCTTCAAATAGATTTTGTTTGTGGATCTCACCTTCAAGTGCATAAACCTAAGGTGAAAGCAAGATTGACAATTAGCGCAAGAGTACTCAAAGCGTGATTGATTCGACAAAGTGATTATTAGATCGATAATGTGATTTGTTCGATAATGTGATTCGAAAATGTGATCAATTGGGGATTTTGATTGAAGAAATTCATCCAATTTATAGATAAGTTGGAGAGAAGACAAGATTAGCATGAAAGTGATTCAAATAGAAATTCAAATCAAGAATAGCAAAAATGACAAGTGTATGACAAATTGCTATGTAAAAAGTATGACGCATGAGAAATTCATGCTTCCACCGAAGCACAAAAATAGGGAGAACTAGAGAGAAATTAATTAGGTGGAAATTAAATTTGACAAATTAGAAAATAGGTGGAATTTAGGAATTTAGGAAAATTAGGAAAATTAGGAAATTAGAAAATGAGGAAATTAGGAATTTAGTGAATTAATTAATAATTTTTCATTTATTAATTAATTCACAAAGAGGGAATTTAGAAATTGATGAAAAATTAGGTAAATCAATTAATAATTTGTCATTTATTAATTAATTCACAAAAAGAGGAATAATTAGTTAGCCAATTAAATAAACATTTAATTGTGACAAGAAGACTTAGGATAAATAAATAAATTATTTAACCTAGAGGGAGAATGGAGAGAAGATGACAAACAAGTTTAAATGAATAAATCATAAAACCCTAGAAGCCAAATTAGAAATGCAAGGACGACAATTAGGTCTTGATATAAAATTGATTTGATGTTGATTCGATCATGATTTCTGACTTGATAAAAGACCAATGTTGACAAACGATGTGATTGATAAATGCGCCAATTGACAAGGAACAATGACAAATTGATCCAAATTGACATGATTGAGAAAGACAACGATCAATGACAAATCGATCGCAAAATGACAAAATTGACAAGAAGACAAGGATCGATGACAAAATAGATTGCAAAATGACAAGATTGAAAATGACCACGATCAATGACAAATCGATCGCATGATGACAAGATTGATAAAAGGACAAAACCCTAATTAGGATTGACGATGTCTGAAATGATGACAAATGAATACGCACATTGATGCGACAGGATAAGATTGACCAAAATCATGACAAAAATTGCTATCAACAAGACCAAATTCGAGAGAGAGATAAATGAAGAATGAAGAAGAAGGACTCGATGCTCGCAAATGATAAAGACCAAGTGTGTGACATAGTAGAAAATGTTAATGCGACGCAAAAACCTAAAATAAGGCAATGCGCAAATGTTAAAGTACGATTCCACAAGCGTTGACCATTTTTAGGTGTCTACATTTTGCCCCTCTTTGAGACAATGCAATTTTAAGATTTGTTTCAAAGAACAATAATGAAAATGCCCCAGACAATGACAATGACATATGCATGCCCCCTCGAGGAATTGGTCGGAAACATGTAGAGAAGAGGCCAATTGATCGATAATAATGATAGAACATGATAGGAGCAAACAGAATGACAATCGGAGACCGGATGCATGAAAGACAAGCAATTGAAGACGCAAAAGACCATGACTAACATGAGATGGAGAGAGTGCACGTCCATCTATGCACTGACAAAGATCTATAAATGAGACAAAGAGAGTGAAAATTGCTCATTTGCACTAGCCAAATAGGAGGATTTGTTGCTCTGGAAAAGGACACTTGCAGAGAGATGGCAAACATTCCAAGGATAGATCAACTCAGAGAACATGTACGCACATACAGATGATCGGATGGTGTGGGAGCAATGGTATGTATCTCAAAAACCCATGTTTTCAATTTGAGGAATTTGACTTGCTTGCGGGACATTGCGGGGCCCATAAGGAATGCAGAAACTAACTTCTACGCCTGTGTAGGGAGAATCTTGTGCTTGTGTAGGGTCTTCTGCACTTGTGTAGGGGACACAGGCACAGGTTATGTTACACAGACGTAGGACTTATCACACAGGCGCAATTGTGCATTGGCAACCCTAATTTGGTCAGAAATGGCATGCGAATGATCCAAAAAGGGGGAATAAGAATAGGATAGGTCAGAATAGATAAAAAACACCCGGATTTGGACATGAACATAAGGAAAGGCAGCCCATAGGAGCAAACCCTAAAACTGACAAAATGTGCCCCAATTGTGATGCAGAGTCGACAGTATCTGTTGATCACATGGGAGAACCGACCTGACTGCTTCAGGTTACGACATAGACTCAGGAGCATAGACAGAGATACATTAGCAGGACTTGGGATAGGAGGGACATCATCCCTGAGACATGGCAGGGATGAGGAGGATAGAGGGAGCACCCAGTGACAAAGGCACGTGCTCCTTATGACAGACAGTGGACATTATGTAGTGTGATATTATATAGTCAGCTTGTAGGCCATACTTAGGACAGACAGTCCAATTTTATACTCCGATATTATTTGGACATATGATATGATATGCATTGATATGATGGGATGCAATGTGTTATGACTTATAGTTGTTTTCTATTTATGGATGACTTATGCACTGTTTATGTATTATTGTGGAACATGTATGGATATATATTTTTATGTGTTTTTTATGCATTTATAATATGAAATGGATAAAATGCTTGATGTGAGGCTTGATGTGATGCAAATGTACTAACCAATGAATGCAGGATGCAACATATGTGTTTGGGGAAATCGGAGCACTAGACCGAACTGACTATCCGAACTGACGGAAGAAATGTTAGTAAGAAGAAATGAAACAGAGGACAGTTAGAGACGAAGAAAAACTTGCTTTCAGTAATGCACTTTGTAGGTGAGAACCTTTATTTAATGTAGCAAAATGGATGCGTAGCATCATGGCATGGAAGGCCAAAGCTGAAATGCAACCCTTTTTTGCAAAAGACAAACACATCGCAGACAAACAACAATCACAACAAAAAGGAAAAGGACCATGAACCATCCCGGTCACTCTAAATCACTCAGTGACATCATCGAGCAACATAGGAACATGATCGAAGCCAAAGATAAATCAGTAAAAAGATAAGATGCACAAATTCCAACAAATCAAACAAACATCTTGATCTTCATTGTCAAAAGTTGAAAGTGCTGATAGGATGATCATGCTGTCTGGTTTCAGGACATGCGGTACCCTGTCTAAGACAGGACACAGTCTGGTTTCAAGTATACCACACCCTGTATAAGACCCATGATAGTAGAGACAAGGACAAATGATTTTGAGGTTGATTGATATGACAATTTTGATCAGTTTGAATGTCTGGTTTGATTGAAAAGTTCATCTGTTAATGCGTGATTTCATTAAAGCACAGTGTTTGATTAATTGTCATTGGATGTATGCTCAGCAATCTGTCTTATGCACAAAAGGGATATTTGTTTGTTTTGTTTTGCTTTTTGAGTTTTTACAATTTTTTTGTTTTCATTTTTTTCAGGACATTATTTGACTTTTTAGGGATTTTTTCAGGACATTTTTCAATTTTTTATGATTATTTCAAGACATTTTTCAATTTTTATGATTTTTCCCCCAGTGTCTAGCAAGACGAGGAATATGACAAGTGAATAAATAGGCTTGCTGAAATGATGGTGGATAGAGGGAAGACAAAGGCCTTTTAGTATGGAGACAATACAGATGCAATTTTCAAGGGCTATTGCATGTTGGGACAAGAGACTGGATATGACAATGTAAAGTAGTAACATGGCATGAGGGACATGTCAAGAGGTTTTTGAAACTATGTTTAAATTTTGCGTCCTTATGTTAGATCAAGATCAAGGAATGAAAAAGAGTGTATGGATAGTGATAAGATCTGGATAGAATAAGCAAGACCAAGAATGGATAAGGGACATGGACTGAAAGTCGGGGTAGGCTAAGGGATAGTGGCCGAAAGTTGCAATAAGACAAGGAATATGGATGAAAAGTTATAATAAGCAAATGGATAAAGACCAAAAGCTATGATGGACTAAAAGCTGCAAACAAGATGCATGATGCTCATGAAGATCGTCAGCCTTGTCAAGATCAAAGGTGGAAAGGGAAAATGGACATGAGGGATAATAGGATATGAAGGGTAATGATAGGGGTTCAATAGGATAATGGAAGGGCAATAGGATATGAAGGAGGAAACCTACCCCCAAGTGTGATGTGCAAGAAGTTCATAAATTATGCATGACGCCTATTTGCCAAGTTTTCATCATGGTACTTGCCCAAGGCGCCTATTTACCAGGTTTTCACCAGTGGACGAATTATTTTTGCTTTACTTTTTTTTTTTCTCTTTTTCTTTTTTTTTCACTTTTTTTTTTTTTTTTTTAATTTTTTTTTTTTTTTTCGGGTTCACCAATTAATGTAAGCTAGGAAATCGGAAATCATCAAAGCAAGTATCAAATTAATAAGCTAGCTCAATCACGAAAGCTCAAATGCAATGATCAATCCTAAACACACTCAATAAAGACATGAAAGCAAAACATTCAAGATTAAAAGCTAAGCAAACCAAATGCAGATCTGAATATCTCCTTCATGTGGCTCCATTGTCTTTCTTTCTTCTTCAAATAGATTTTGTTTGTGGATCTTACCTTCAAGTGCATAAACCTAAGGTGAAAGCAAGATTGACAATTAGCGCAAGAGTACTCAAAGCGTGATTGATTCGACAAAGTGATTATTAGATCGATAATGTGATTCGTTCGATAATGTGATTCAAAAATGTGATCAATTGGGGATTTTGATTGAAGAAATTCATCCAATTTATAGATAAATTGGAGAAAAGACAAGATTAGCATGAAAGTGATTCGAATAGAAATTCAAATCAAGAATAGCAAAAATGACAAGTGTATGACAAATTGCTATGTAAAAAGTATGACGCATGAGAAATTCATACTTCCATCAAAGCACAAAAATAGGGAGAATTAGAGAGAAATTAATTAGGTGGAATTTAGGAATTTAGGAAAATTAGGAAAATTAGGAAATTAGAAAATGAGGAAATTAGGAATTTAGTGAACTAATTAATAATTTTTCATTTATTAATTAATTCACAAAGAGGGAATTTAGAAATTGATGAAAAATTAGGTAAATCAATTAATAATTTGTCATTTATTAATTAATTCACAAAAAGAGGAATAATTAGTTAGCCAATTAAATAAACATTTAATTGTGACAAGAAGACTTAGGATAAATAAATAAATTATTTAACCTAGAGGGAGAATGGAGAGAAAATGACAAACAAGGTTAAATGAATAAATCATAAAACCCTAGAAGCCAAATTAGAAATGCAAGGACGACAATTAGGTCTTGATATAAAATTGATTTGATGTTGATTCGATCATGATTTCTGACTTGATAAAAGACCAATGCTGACAAACAATGTGATTGATAAATGCGCCAATTGACAAGGAACAATGACAAATTGATCCAAATTGACATGATTGAGAAAGACAACAATCAATGACAAATCGATCACAAAATGACAAAATTGACAAGAAGACAAGGATCGATGACAAAATAGATTGCAAAACAACAAGATTGAAAATGACCACGATCAATGACAAATCGATCGCATGATGACAAGATTGATAAAAGGACACAACCCTAAGTAGGATTGACAATGTCCGAAATAATGACAAATGAATACGCACATTGATGCGACAGGATAAGATTGACCAAAATCATGACAAAAATTGCTATCGACAAGACCAAATTCGAGAGCGAGATAAATGAAGAATGAAGAAGAAGGACTCGATGCTCGCAAATGATAAAGACCAAGTGCATGACATAGGAGAAAATGTTAATGCGACGCAAAAACCTGAAATAAGGCAATGCACAAATGTTAAAGTACGATTCCGCAAGTGTTGACCATTTTTAGGTGTCTCCACTCCTAATGTAGCATTTTCTTCCAAATATTCTGAAGTATTTAGGAGTAGGAGTATTACCAAACCATAGTTCATAAGGGGTCCTACCGGTTTCACCTTTGATGCGAACTCTGTTAAAAGTGTAAATCATTGTATTCACTGCTTCTCTCTAGTACACATGAGGTAGATTTGCTTCTAGTATCATGCTTCTAGCTACATCCAAAATAGTTATGTTCTTCCTTTCCACAACTCCATTTTGCTGAGGTGTCTAGGATAGTTTTCTTCTAATTCCATTCATTTCAAAAAATGTATTAAACTCCTTAGATGTAAATTCACCTCCTTGATCTGATCTTAAATATTTTATTTTCTTACCGGTTTCATTCACTACCATTGCCTTGAATAATTTGAATTTCCTAAAAGCTTCTGATTTCTCCCTGAGAAAAGTAACCCAACACATTCTAGAATAATCATCAATGATTAGAATAAAGTATCTATCTCCCTGTAGACTTCTTGTTCATGCTGGACCACACAAGTCAGTATGAATTAAATCAAGAACATTATTGGATTTCTCAGAAATAATCTTAAAAGTTGTTCTAACTTGCTTTCCCATTTGACATTCCTTACATACCGGATTATGAGGTTTTACAATCTTAGGTAAATCCCTTACTGCCTTAGATGAACTAATCTTTATAATGCAATCAAAATTCACATGACAGAGTCTTTTATGCCATAACCAACTTTCATCAATATTTGCAATTAAGCATGTCTTTTCATTGTTATTCAAATGAAAGATATTCCCTTTAGTCTGATTACCGATTGCAATCTTCAAACCAGTTCTATTCATGACTTTACATTTACCATTCTTGAATTATAACTGAAATCCCTTTTCAACTAATTGACCAACACTCAAAAGATTATGCTTCAAACCTTCAACATAATAAACATTTTTAGTATTGTGCTTACCATCAAAAGATATAGTGCCTTTTCCTCTAATCAAACAAGCTTTGTCATCCCCAAATATTACTAGACCTCCATTCTATTCCTGAAAGGATAAGAATTTACTTTTATCACCAGTCATATGATGTGAACATCCAAAATCTATAATCCATTCATCCTTTTCTTCAATTTTAGTTGCCAGGGCCTGCTCTACCACTAGAATAGTAGGTGTTGGTTGATCTTCTTTTATTGCAACAAAAGGCCATCCATTGTCTATTGGTTCTTCATCAGAATCATCAGTAACTCCTTCATCAACTTAGTAACATGATTTGTCTCTATTCTTCTTAAATTTGTATCTTTGATATTCAGGGTTAGGCTTATATGTTCTTTTAGCTTCTTCTCTTAATCTTGCATGTCTATCAGGACATCTAGATGCCATGTGACCAACTTTATTGTAGATAAACATTTAAATGGTGCTTTACCTTCATACTTACTTCCACTAGGACCTTTTGGAATTTTCCTTGCAAATAGTGCTTCAAGTTCTTCCAGATCTTCATTTTCCCTCCTAAGATCTTCAAGTTCTCTTGCATAAAGTTTTCCAACCTCAAGCTCAAATGTTGAAAGTTTTCCAACCAAGGTATCTCGAGATACTGAAGTATTAGGCATTGTTCTCAACTCATTAATAGAAGTTAATTACATTTTGTATGCCGATGGCAATGCTCTTAAAACTTTAGAAACAATTTCATCTTCACTTAAAGAACCTCCATAGCATTGTATTCCCAAAACAATTTCATTAACCCTTTCCATAAAAGAAAAAAATCTTTCATCTTCTTCCATTTTCAGATTTTTATACCTGACCCAGAAGCATTCCAGTTTTGCAATTTTGACAGTGGTATCTCCTTCATTCAATGTCTCTAATTTATTCCAAATAGCTTTAGTAGAAGATCAATTTGATAATCCCATGATTTGTTGATCTGACAAGGCGCTCAAGAATGCTTCTCTTTCTTTGCAATCATTCTCTTAATCCTTACCCAATGTTGGTGAATTAGGTTTATTTGGTGTAGGACCAACATATCCATTCTTTGTAACATCCCATATGTCTTTTCTACTGCAATTTAGATGTGTCTCCATTCTGATCTTCCATATACCATAGTTAGTTCCATCAAGTTTTGAACTATCCTTCTTGAAAAAGTTAGTTGCCATAGAATCTCCTCAAGTTGTTAAACTTATGTAAAAAGAGGACTTAGCTCTGACACCAATTGTTAGGACCTAGAGGCAACTAAGAGGGGGGGGGGGTGAATTAGTTGTCTATTAATTTCAACCCAAATATAACTTAATCAAACTTGATACTTAATATGGTAGACCAAACTTAATGCCTGGAGATAGACTAGCAGTTAATATTAATACCAGTGAAACTCAATGCATATAATAGAAAGAGAAACAACATCCACAACACGTAACACATAGATTTGTACGTGGAAACCCTTTAAGGGAAAAAACCATGGTGGGAAATCTTACCCATAATCAGATGATACTACTACATATAGCATGTGCAGACCAAATGGCCAACCACCTAGATCTCATTTCTCAATCATAGAATAGGAGTCACACTGACTACAATTGGATGATTAAATCCAATGATAATGTAATTCTCAAAGTAGAATCTCCAATGCTAGATTTTGTACTAGTTAAGCTCTGATAATCACCTTCAAACCTTCCTTGAACCTTCTCTATGGTCTGCTCATATGATCTTCAATATTCGCACATACCATGTTACAATACCATAACCATATACCATCTCTTTATCTTCTTTTTATCTCACAAATGAGATCTCACATATATACCAAAACCTAAGACCAAATGTGTAGGTCAGCTAATTAAGAATATTACAATTATATCAATTACAGATAAGTCAAGATGTGATGCATCGTGTCATCTTAATACAATTACAACAATATCCAATTAATTAAATCGTCTCCATAACGTGTCATGCTGATCTGGAATAGATAATACATGCCGGTCCATAACCTAGACCAATTTGCTAGTAATAATAAATATGTCAACCTGATTAGACCAATACCAAAACCAAGTGTCCAAACCATGTCTTCAACATAACCAAGTGATCTCCAGATGATAACAAGTCATCCTAAGTATCGGTGAACAATATCACCTAATGGTGAGTGATATACCGGTGACTGGGCATAAGTCATTGAACTTGCCGATGAACATAATGTGTTGGTTCAACATAACCAAAGATCTCCAGAAGGATAAGTGTTGATAAGTGTTGACATCAATGACAAAACCAATACAACACATCCATAATACCAACAATATCCATAAGCTGTCAAATGAATCTCCCATCGGTTTCCGTAGTACATAGTTAGGAACCACACCCTACAAAACCACATGTTAGATCCCAAAATCACCTAATGATTACTAAAGAAGATGGTGAAATTCGTGGGTAGCTATATGCCCCCCCTATTTCAACTTTCTTATTAGTGAAGTGAAACAGGGTATCATGTTTTCCACAACAAAGTATGATAAATATTTTGATGAAGGAATTTCACAACAAGGTGTGATTGCTCACGATTCCAATGCTATTGATTTTGATGAAGGAAGTCCAATCATATTATGGAACTAATGTGGAGTGAGAGGAAAAAATAACGATTCCAACACCACTGATGGTGCAAGAATTGGAGCTTCCTAGCTCAAGATATGATAGATTGAAGAAAAAGTGCAAAAATTAGGGTTTTAACTTAAAAACATAAAGTTGAAAATTGTATAGCACATAAATATGAAAGTGACACCTTCATTTGTCAGTTTCTAACTTTTTGGTACTATTCAATGTAGAGGATCCCACATACAAGCCATCATGTCTTGACGCTGACCTGAATGACCTATGTAGATGGAGATCCTGCACCAATTCATACTCATTAGCCGACCACTCAATGAGGTGAGTTGACCTTCCATTGACTGCATTTGACTTTTTCATGCTTTCATAGTTTATAGGAATGATGATGTCATCACCTATTTTGGGCTCGACCCCCTCTTTGGACACCTAGGGGTCCTAGGGTGCCCTGGTCCTCCTAGGGTGCCCTGTACCTATCTGGGCACCATGGTCCCAACAGGGCACCCTAGTCTACTCAGGGTGCCTTGGTCCCTATTTGGGGTGACCAATGGTGACATGGGATCAGATGATGAATGTTAGAATTGATAGAATGATTGCATTGGTTAGATGAGAGTGATTGATTGATTGTTGATGATAGATTGCTTTGCATTTTGTAGACACTACGATACATCCACGTGCATACTACCATTCTCACCTTTCAGAGCCTTTGGGAGAAGATCCCAAGGCTGATAGCGAGAGAGAGGGATTTTCTACATGCAGTGGGCTTGTGAGATGAGATGACCATGTGGTCCATCTAATTCCATTATGCGATGTTGATGGCACTGATGGAGAGGTGGGATGCAGACACCTCAATGTTCTCACTACCTATGGGGGAGATGATGGTCACCCTTTAGGATGTATACCACATTCTCCCCCTTCCCATTAGAGGAGAGACCATGAGATATCGATCCGACCGGACAAAGGAGGATTACAAGAGAGAGTAGGTGTATGTTGTGGGGAGAGTGATATGTAGCGAGATGAGGGGACACATTATGGTCAGTTGGCTCCTACACCCTACTAGAAAGGTTCCATTAGTGAGATGACTCATAATTGCAACCCTTGCATTAGCTATGTGCGCTAATGGGCACAACACACATATGCATGGAGGACTCATCTATGCTATCTGAGTGATGGACAAACATAGCAGGGTATACTCTTGGGGTCAGAGCATGTTGGTGCATCTCTATCATGACCTTGGGGAGCATATGTTCGAATAGGGATGCAACTTGATGACATGCACGCTACTACAGGGGTGGATCTTTGAGCATATTACCTGCACTAGGCCTGGTGGAGACCCCATAGAGCTAGTCCCAGAGAAGCCTAGGGTATTTTCTTATCCTCTTACTCATGAATGGTGATTCGATGATCTCCTATATTGGAGGTTGAGATTGGATAGATTGATAGCGGGAAAAGTCATATGGAGACCCTACCTTAGGATATACATATGGGAAGGGATACACAGGTAGATGTTCAGCATGCAAAGGAACCATCTACTAGAGGGATGATACAACCACATATTCATTCCCTTATACTTTGACCGAGTTGGGTGGAAATTCGGGTTTGAGTAGTGTGTTCCTTCTAATGTTCCTATGTACATCCAACACTCACACATGTTGCCGAGGCTAGGAGCCATTCCTAGGCCTACCAGTGATGAGATCGACATCACATATTCAGATGGGTTAGATCAGGACATAGCGATATATTATAGAGATGATTCAGGCGTGTATCGACAGTACATCACATGGTGGGGGAGGACATACCCTGGAGCCATCTTCTCTGTAGATTTCCCTAGAGGGAACCCCAGACCATGGAGATAGTCAAGAGATGGAGAGGGATCCAATACATTCAAGGAGGGCTTAGATGATCAGGATGATGACATTGGAGAGCAGGAGGCAGGCAGAGATGATCTTGATACCGGAGAGGGAGATGAGGATGGAGATGATGAGGAGGATGGAGAGGAAGAGGATGAGGATGAGGAGGACAAGGAGGGCAAGGAGGATGAGGAGGACAAGGAGATCAAGGAGGAGGATGAGTCAGATGTAGTTCCTCATCACTCTAGGGAGGATACCATAGCCCTAGATCCACTGAGTCTCCCACTATGGGTGGAGAAGGACCCTATAAGGGGTCTTGATCCTAGTCCCCATCGGCCCACACCCACTATACAGAGATAGTATGAGCACAGAGAGCCTAGCGGGTCCCAATCTCAGGCGGTCGTTATCCACGATCCCTATTGGTGAGAGGGAGATCCATGTAAAGTGTCCTATTACTGATTAACCTATGTATCTTACTTGCTTTAGATATGATGATAGAGAATGTTACTGATGAAAAATATTCTCTGATTCAGAATGCAGTGACAAACCTCATTGTGACTGTGCACATTCTTAGTTCATGAAAGATATCGCATAGATCCCAAAGGAGTGCAGGATGACACAAGGACCTTTTCTCTCCTATTCAGATAGAAGTGGAGGGTGTATGAAAGAGATTATGATAGATAGAGCGTGATCTAGAAATGTCACAGACAAAGGCAACCACATACCATGGGATCATGATGGAGAGGGATCGCAGGAGATCCTCGCGGAGTCACTCGCAGTTTGTATCACGATACACCCCCATGAGGCCACCCCCATGGCCAGATCAAGAGGGGGCATCTATCCACCATCCTCCAGCTACTATTCCTAGGGATAGGAGATGATTTCGATGTATTGATGTATATATGATGACACTCATATATGATGTATTATATATAATGTATATATGATGTATTAATGCTTAAACACTATATGCATTTATTAGATTAGAAGTAACATATTGAGTAATGAACATGTATGTCTAATTTTAATTCCATGTGATTGATTTCTCAATGCTTCATGATTAAAATGATACATGTGTGATTTAATTAAATAATCGAGTATTTAATAAAATGCTTCTTTGATGATGTAAAATAAAAATGTATTAAGCCTGAGAACTATATAACAAATGTGATTTAATTAACTTTAATTAAACACGACATGATATAATTCTTCTCCAACACATAAGAAATTGCATAACATGCTAGCAAATATGAAATGTAAATCAATTACATTTGACATAAAAGAATCCAAGACAATAAATAAAGTAATGAAACATGCTTGTCAAGAATGAATTAATGTAGACCAAACAATATAACATCATTCCATCTTACATACTTTAATGAAGACATGCTAACATATTACCCAATTTTGAAGGAAAAGATACATAAAGAGAGAAGGAAGTAGACTAGAAAGAGAGAAAGAGAAAGAAATATATAACTAGGCATAGTATATACGAAGGTGCATAGCATTTATGGGTTCCTTGAGAGTCATACCTTCAACATCTTCTATCTTGTAAGCACCTGATCCATAGACCTCAACAACAATGTATGGTCCAAGCCAATCAAGGCTAAATTTTCCTTTCTCCTCCGGTAAGGCATTCACGTTGCGTTGATTCTCATAAAGGACTAAATCCCCTATTGAGAAGGAACATTGAATAACCTTATCATTGTAGCTTCATTGCAAGGTTTTATGATATGCTTGAATATGCTTGAGGGCATTTATACGCCATTCATCGAGCATCTCAAGTTGTTGAATTCTTTTCTCTCTATAGGAATCATCATCCACTATGCCCCTAAGAGAGACTCTGAAAGAAGGAATATGTAACTCCAAAGGCATAATGGCATCAACACCATAAATAAGATTATAAGGAGTACAACCTATAGCAACATGTACACTCGTGCGATAAGCCCATAGAGCATAGGTTAATTGAGTATGCCAATCCTTACCATGTTTGTTTACAGTCTTTCAAAGAATTTGTTCAATTATCCTATTACAAGACTCAACCTTACCATTTGATTGAGGATAATAAGGTGTAGAAAATTCATGTTGAATATGATATTTCTCGAGGAACTTCTTCACGTCCTTATTTTTGAATGACGTTCCATTAGCTAAAACTAAGGTGGAAGGTATCCCAAATTGAGAAATAATGTTTTTCAAAATGAATTGACAAATTATTTCAGCAGTAGTGGATAAAAAAGGAACAACTTCCACCCATTTCGTAAAGTAATCAATGATAGTTATGATGAAGGTATGTCCTTGAGATGTGGGAAGAGATATTTTACCAACAAGATCCAAACCCCATGTAGAAAAGGGCCAAGATGCTACCTATGATCAAAGTTCTTGGGTAGGGGCATGGATCAAATTTTGATGCTTCTAACATTGATGACATCATTTAACAAATGCAAAGGAATCCTTTTCCATGGTTTGCCAATAATATCCCATTCAGAGCAATCTTTGAACTAAAGACCTACCCCCAAAATGCCCCCCACAGGCACCTAAATGTGCTTCCTCAAGAGCAATAGGGATTTCAGCCTTGTTTAAGCATCGAAGAAGAAGACCATTATAACCCCTCCTATAAAGAACATTAGAAAGGATAATGTATCTAGCAGCCAATTTGCAAACCCTAGCCCTAGTATTCTTATTCGCAGAATTGAGAAAGGTACCATCACTCAAATATCTCACAATATGCAAGTACCATTCATCAGAATCTATAATGGAACACTATGCCACATCACTAGGATTATCAGCAATAGCTGGGGTAGTGAGGTTGTGAATAGTGAATTGAAGATCTACCAAGGGGTCCTTTAGAGACATAAGAGAGGCAACACATGCCATCGCATCAGCATGTCAATTATCTTTTCAAGGAACAAGCTCCATGGTATAAGAATCAATTTTTTGCAACAAGGATAAAGATAGATCTTTATATTGTGATAGTTTGTCTTGCTTAGCTTGATAAACTCCTTTTACGTGTCTTATGATTAGTTGAGAATCTCCATAAATATGTAGATGTTTTTCACATTCAATGCCAAGGCTACTTTAATTCCATCTATAAGAGCTTCATATTCAACAATGTTGTTGGTACATAAGAAATTGAGATGATATGATAAAGGAATATGCTTCTTTTCAGGAGAAATTAAGACCACCCCTGCCCCTAATCTTTTACAACACTTAGAGCCATGAAAGTACAATTCCCAAGTCTCATCAACCTCAATGGAAAGAATGTATTCATTAGGAAAAGACTCTAGATTAGGTAGGGAGAAGGGTGAAGGAGCATCAACTAAGTGATTAGTCAATGCTTGACCCTTTATTGCCTTTCATGAGACAAACTTAAGGTCAAACTCAGTCAACATCATAACCCACTTAGCTAGACATCTGAAAAGGTCAGTTTTGGAGAAAAGATATTTAATAGGATTGAATTTAATGATAACATGGATCTCAACATTCAAGAGATAATGCCTCAACTTTTGTGTTGCAAAGACTAAAGCAAGGCACTATCTTTCTATTGTAGAATATCAAACTCCATAATCGAGTAGAGTGCAGCTTATGTAATAAACCAGGAATCCTCTACCATCCTTATCACATTGTGCCAATAAGGCTGCAAGAGCTTGAGTGGAAGTGGTGATTTACAAAAGAAAAGGCTTAGTAGGATTAGTAGGTTGAAGAATAGGAGGATTGGCCAAATAAGTCTTTAAGTCTTCAAAATGCTTGATGACAATCCTCATTCAATTGGAAAGTGATATTATTTTTAAACAATTGTGTGAAGGGAAAGGTATGACCCCCAAGGTGAGAGATGAACCTATGAATAGCTTGGATCTCTTGTAAAAAATTTTGTTGGGAAACATTCTTAGGAGGTGGCATGTTAACAATAACATCTATCTTCTTTGTATCCACCTCAACACCGCAATGTGAAACTTTGAATCCTAATAGATTTCCACTATCCACACCAAAAACACATTTTTACGGATTCAAATGCATGTTATAATTATGAATTCTCTCAAAGATTTGATGAAGGATCTTAACATGATTAGTACGAAGAATGGATTTGGCTAAGATGTCATCAATGTAATCTTCTAAGGTTTTATGCATATAATCATGAAAGATGAGAGTCATAGCATGCTGAAAGGTTGTGCCTACATTTTTTAATCCAAAAGGCATCACAATCCAACAAAACATGCCCCAAGGAGTGGTAAAAGAAGTTTTATATTGATCTTGGGGATTGATGATGATTTGATTATATCCTGAGAAACCATCCATAAAGGATAATAAAGCATGCCCTACTACCGAATCCACTATCATATCGATATTCGGAAGAGGAAAGTCATCCTTTAAAGAGGCCTTGTTTAAATCTCAAAAATCCGTACACATCCTAATCTTGTTTTCAACTTTAGCCACAACCACAATGTTTGAAATCTACAACTAGCGGTAGCATATGCTACCATAAGGTAGTAGTGCTACCTATGGTAGCAGTCCTACCGGCAGTAGCACATGCTACCGTAGGGTAGCATGTACTACCTATGGTAGTATGTGCTACCGTGGGTAGGAGGGAGTTTATTGATTTTGTGTTTCCCTGTGTATACTTTGGACATGGGCACTTTCGGTTTTCGTGCCAGGGATGTGTAATTTGGTTTTTTGTTCATTAATTTATTATATATAATATGTATTTATATATAAGTTGTTTTTTTATTATGGGCATTATATTATTTTAGTATTATTTTAATACTATGAAAATTAATTCATGAGTTTACATATATATTTTGTAATATAATTATAAGATTATAATATATATACCATGTATATATATGTATTCATATATATATATACATATATATATACATATATATATATATATATATATATATATATATATATAATTAATTCAAAGTTTGGGTATTTTCAGGAAATCTTGTAATTTTTAGATTTTATATTTATGCTTGGAAACACATTAGGAGATTAATTCATATGTGAATTTATTTAACCTTATTGGACAAATGACAACATTTATTTCCTTGTATTAATATAGTTGTATTTTCTTATTTTCTGGAAAATATTTAATTGCAAGTTATTTATTCTTTTGGTTGTTTAAAGAAAAGATTGTCTGTATTAGGATCTTGTGTAAATGGTGTTTGCAGTCAATCTTAATTTCATTGCAATTCTTGTTGAATTGCCATTATGTCATATGTTGTTATATCTCCTTGGTCAGGTGTTGTTGTATAACCCCATTGATGTGAGCCATTGTGTGTTTTGTCCAAATGGTCAATCTTGGGTTAGTGTTTGTGTATCCTTCACCTGTGGTTTGTAAGGATTAGATATGGTTGTCTATTTTGCCATAGAGTTATCGTAGAGAGAGACCTTTCCTATTAGTGTCCTATGAGAGAGAGCGGCTTTCGAGCGGAGGCTGTGCCCGAAGTGGATGGCAGGATAACCCATCAAAAGCCAGTTAAAAAGTGATAACTTAATTATTGATTAGGGAGTGGGTATTTTATAATATTAATCAAGATAATGTGCCTCGCACATGGTTGAGTGCTTGTATAGGCTCGGGATGTGGTGAGAAGGCTTAGAATGGAAAACTTACCACCTTGTCTTCACGAAAGGATTGGTAGGGTCTGCATGAGACTTAGATGGAGCCGGAGGTTTGAGAGAGGTTACCAGGATAACCCAGGATGGGGGTCGGGACCTATGGAAGCCTACCATGGTAACCACCATAAGCCATGCGATGACACTCTCTCCTTAGAGTCACTAGTGTTTGTGAGTTGAGTCACATGGATGTTTGCGGAGTCATGTAGTTCTTTCGTACTTGTCTTATTTTTCTTGCTTGAGGGTTTTCTACTATCTCCTAGCACGGTGGGGTAGTTCCATTTTGGGATCACATGGTTGGGTGGTAGTGCCACTTCCCATCAGATGTTCTAGATTGTATCTTCAGGTGAGGAAAGGCTTCACTGGTGTTTCTTGGTTTGTGGTTCATGTACCAACTCTTATTCATGATCATTGTTTAGTTGAGACCTTATGGTCATTGTATCAAAATTTTATGTAACCTTAATATTGTAACTTTTGGAATCCGTGGTATTATTGGAAGCCATGTATTTATGGATATTGTAATATTATGTTAGTGGAATGTATGTTAATTCAGTTGCTTTGGTCTTTTGTATAGATGGTTTATGGATAAATAAATACATTGGAATACAATGATTCTTTTGTTATGGAATTTAGATGTATGTGTAGTTTTAGTCTTAAGCATTTAAATTCACCTAATTAAATGGACAATTGGATTAACCATGGTGTTAATATAATCTATGAATTAATCTTCGTTGGTAACCCTTAGGAAATCATGTGTTAGACTTCTGTTGTGTTATTAAACATGCAGTTGTTATAATTAATGCACTTAATCTTAAAAAAAAAATGTTTCACCCTTTAGTTGCCTAGTTGTGTTGTTTTCCTTTAGGGTTCCTGGCGGGGCATTACATTTGGTATCAGAGCCAAGTTTCAACACTGGGTACTCTGGGTTTGTAGTGAGCCTTTTAGTTGACCATCTTGCTTAGGTCTTAAAGTTTGTTTTTCTCTTGTCTTATCCTTGCCATAGATCTGAACCATTTTCTCTTTTGTGGTGCTAGGTCATGGCTAGGAAAGCTAGGGGAGGTGGCCGTATGGGTGGCCACAAGGGAGGCAGAGGTGGAGGATGGGGCTATGGTTCAGACAGTCACAACCCTTCACCACCACCCACTCATGTGAGTGTTGAGCTAGAACAATCAGTTCATCAGGATCCTCAGCATGTAGGAGAGCATGTTCTCGAAAGGGAAGAGCTGAGATAGATGTTTCAGAAGGTTCTAGCTAGGTTTGGCCATAGGCTTGAGTTTGAGCAGCCTATTCATGCTCAGGTTGAGGAGCTGCATCAGCAGGTTCCAGAGGAGAGAGAGAGGGAGAGATCACCCAGGAGGAGGGAGATGCTAGCTGACCGAGATCCACCTTCTTTGGGTCACATAAAGGACTTGATGAGGTCCAACCCTCCTTACTTTGATGGTATGGATACCGGTCTCGAGGCAGAGACCTGGCTCATCAGTTTGGACTGGTGTTTTGCTATGTTTCTGTAGACACCTAAAATTAATATTTAATTAATTTAAGCCTATTAACATAATTAATTAATTTAATTGTGTTATCCTTATTCCTCTTAGAATCAATTAAATATAGTTTAATTAATCCTGTCACTATTGTCCAATAATTAATTTATCAAATAAATTAATTATTCCCCTATTCTTCTAAAGTCATCTCAATAATTATTTCCTCTAAACCTACTCAGTTAATTAATTCGAATTAATTAACCTAGTCATGTGATTCCTACAAATCACTTTTCCTAATCCCACTCAACCTAATTAATCCTCCTTGAATCTCTCATAATCGTGCTTATCATTATTCTCCAATTTTTAAGTCCCACTCATGTCACATCAAACTTTGAATCTCTCAAAGAAATTCAAATTTCTTTGAATCCCTCAATGCATCTTTATTTTGGAATTTTTAATTCCTCAAGTTTGAAATTCAAATTTCTCCCCCCTTTTTCCAAAGGAATTTAATATTCCTATTAATTTTCCTAAGGCACCCTTGATCCATGCCTTCTATCTAAAATCAATCTCAACCCTTCATAATCAAATCAATCTTGGCCCTCCATTGGCCTTCTCCAATCTATAAATTTGAGCCTATTATCCTCACAAAAGGATCCACTTCTCATGCATCCTCATGCTTCTCTATTCTCCTCTCATCCTCTTCTAAATCCTCTCTCAAATCTATCAAATTCATAATCCATCACTCAAATCCAACAATCCAACAATCCATCACTCAAATCCAACAATCCAATAATCCATCCACTTACCTTATTGAGCACAAGGAGAGCAATCCACATCTCTCTCCAACTTTCCATTTTTCAAACTTTGGAGCTAGCAAAGTTCATGGAGGCAAGAAGGACAAGGAAGAGCTACTTGCAATGGGAGCTTCATGAGTATATTTCATTTATGTGGTCTTGTTTTCATGATGTTCTTGTTTAATCTTCCTTGATATCTCATTTTAATGGTTTTTGTGTTTATTGAATACTAGCCATGCACTAACCATCTCATTGTGAGACATTTTGGCACACCCAGTGGGACCCACGTCCTGGATTTAACAAAATTTGATTTTTTTGTGAAGATTTTTTCGCAGGTTCACGCTTAAGCACAAGCGTTTCTGGATCAGCACGACCGCCTCGGGTTCAGCACGACCGCAGGAGAAAATTCAAAAAAAAAATTGGTGGCTCTGTGTTTCAGTGCGACCGCCTTGGCTTGAGCGCAACTACTCTGTACGTTCTTCTATCAACTCCTCATTCTTCCTCTTCTTCATTCTTCTCTCCTCGCTTCTGTTTCTATTTCAACGCGACTACTCTGCAATTAGCACGAGCGTTTTTGTGAAAATTTTAATTTTAATTTTTAGGTGCCAACTTTAGTTGTATCAGCGCGAGTGCCCGTGCATCAGTGCGAGCGCCTGCAAATCAGTGCGATTGCAATTTTCCTTTTTATGTTTTGTTTGTTTAAGTTTTAATAATCGATCTTTTTAGCATGACTGCTCACGCATTAGCACAACTGTCTGCAAATTAGCGTGACCACAAGAATTAAATCAAAAAACCAACAAAAAATTTATTTTGTTTTCCTCCAAACTCCACTAGATCCCCCACAATATCATTTTGCACATTTCCTTCCTTGGGGACCTTATCCCAAATTTCACTTTTTGAAGCCCAAAATCCCACATTCCTCTATTTTTAGGGTTTACCATAACTCCTTCCACTTTTATCTAGTCACCTCCAAATTTTCCCATATTGTCTATCTCCAACTTTTGCTTCTTTGTCCCTCTTGGACAATTTTTTTCATTCCTTCACCTCTCCTCCAAAATCCCCATTTTATGCTTGCCTATCCCTTGCAAAGTGGCAAAAATATAGTCAAACCCCATTTACCCATCAAACTTTCCTCCAAATCCACATTTGTCATTAGTAGAAAAGTTTTTATTCTTTTTTTTCTACTCATTCCCAAAAAATAAAAATAAAATAATATTTTTGTCATTTTTGTTGTCTTTTGCAAGACGCTTGTTGAAGACTTCATTTTCAAACTACTAATCCATGTTTTTGCAGGTTGCCTAAGAAAATTCAACCAAACATTGTGTTTTTATTAATCATTTTATTGTAGGCACCTAAATCCTAATTAGGGGTAAAATAACTCTTGCTTTGTGTGTTTGAGGAGAGTCTAGAGGTAGGAGAGTATGCTCTTGTCTACATAGACAATCAGAAATCTTGACCCTCGAACCTTTTCTTGTTTGATTGCATGCTTACCCTTAGCAGGCCTGCCCTCCCAACTTTCTCTTTGAGAAGTAAGAGGGGAATGACCCAAGTGAGTACACTCGGACCTAGGGTTCCCAACTCACTATAATAAATAGGCCATTGACTACAAAAGGGTCAATGGTTGGGGCTTTATGAGAGTTCACTCTCACATTGGGTGCTTAGTAGGATCCTAGAGATCTCAATCATGCTTGCGTGACTACTAAGTTCTTGGTTCTTTGTTGGGCCATAGGCCTCAATTGCGCTTGTGCAACTTCGAAGGGTAGCTCCTAATGGGAAGACTTACTAAACACCTTGTGCATAGTGGCCAAAAACCTTCTAGTTATTAGTGCAAGAGGTCAGACCTCCAAAGCTACCCATATTTTTATGGCCCTTAGTAGAGACACAAAGTTTGCCATGAGGATTTTTCATGGGAATTGATGCTTGGTTGCTCTGGAGAAGTGAGTGTCGTGGAGGGGAGCCAGTGGGGTCAAGCATCTAAGTGTCCTCTCTAGGTAAGCGTAGCTGGGAAACCAATTGGGATCCATTGAATATTGTCTTTTCTCACCATAGGATATTTTGTGAAGGAGCATGAGTGTCTTTTGAGTCTAACTTATTTTGACCATTGTGTTTTCTTTACTTGACATCTCTTGCCAAGTCCATCCCCCACAACCAATCAATCATCCCTCTTTCAAAACTCCATCTTGTCATCATCCATTTATATCTATCCAAGAAATTCTCCAATCCCCAATCCACTTTTATCCATTCAAACAATCATCCTTCCTCAACTAATATCCATTCTTTCTCCGATCCAATCAAATCTCCAAAATTACAATCCAAATCCAAATCCAAATCCAAATTCCAATCCAAATTCCAATCCAAATCCAAACCCAAATCTAAATCCAAATCCAAATCCAAATCTAATCCAAATCCAATCAAGTCCTAATCCAAGGACTAATCCAATCCAATCGAATCAAACCAAATCCAATCAAATCCAACCTAATCCAACCTAATTCAATTCAATCCAATCAAATCCAATCAAATCCAATCAAATGAAATCAAAACCAACTCAATCGAATCTATTCAATCAATTAACTAATCCAATCAAATCAAGTCCTAATCCAAGGACCAATCCAATTGAACCAATTCCAATCCAAATCAAATCCAATCCAATCCAAAACCTAATCAAATCTAATCCATCACCATTCCAAGCCAAATCCAAATCCTCATCTTCATTTAACATCATCTTCATAATCTTTCCCAATTCCAATCTAATCCTTCACTCTCAACATGACTACCCAAAATTTAAAAGCTTGGTATGAGAAGATGCTCATGGAAATTCATGAACCTACCTACCAAGTTAATCCCATAATCTCCCACTCTCCCATCATACCTTCATCCATCGCACCTCAACACATTACACCCAATCCCAATCTATACCATATTTCTTATCCTTCCTCTACCTTCGACAAGGAAAATCCATCTTATCCCCCATCCATATCTCCATCTTATTCCCCATCCATATCTCCATATTACCCCTCATCCACATACTCCTCTAGTCAAATAATAATACCTCCATCTCCCCCCCCATCGACATCCCAATCCCCATCCTTCTACAATGCATTCATTACCTCTACTCCCCAGCCCAAATCCTTTACTCCATAGTCCTCCAATCATTAGTCCTAATTCCCCAATCCATTATCCTAATCCTCCATGCAATTCCAATCCCAATCCTAATACTCCATCCAATTCCAATCCTCCATCTAATCCTAATCCCCCATCCAATCCCAATTTTCCATCTAATCCCAATCCTCCAAAATCCATATTGTCCACATCCTCCAAATCCATCATCCATAATCTTATCCAAGACATACTAGCAAAGGAGACAAAATCCTCACCTCAAAGAAAAGTGGCCAAGTCTCCTCAAATCCTCCATCCACCCTAATCACATCCACCTCAAAACAAATCCCAATCCCCCACACTTAATGATACCCCCATTTCTCCATCTACTCACATCAAAGCTTTCATATCTTCCTCCATCACACAATCCCCACAACTCCAAACATGCCAAAAGCTTGTTCCAAAGCATGCTACTATAGAAACCTCTCCATCTCATGATGCATCTCCCTCCACTCCATCTAATGATCCCATCCCCTCCACTTCCTCTCACGATCATATGATTTCTCTATCATCGCATGATCCTATCACCCCTCCCACTCCATCTCATGATACCCTCCCTAGTCAAGATCAAAGTATCCCTTCATCTCCATGTCATGATCCCAATCCATCTAAAGATCCTAATCTTCCTTCTACATCTCATCCCCCTCAAAGTTGACTCGCATCTTGTTTCCAAAATAATAAGGGTCCTCAAGATAATTCTTAAGAGGTTGGTACATCCTCTATTCCTCCTAAATCCAAATTTCCCTCATACAAATCAAAATTATGTTATCCCTCATCTTCTGCATCCATTTTGGGACCCTATGTTCCAAAGTTAAACCCTTCATTCCTTCCATCCATTTTGGGCCCCTATGTTTCAAAGCTCAATCCTCCATCTCTTCCATCCATATTGGGTCCTTACATCCCTCCATCCACCACTCCATCACCTCAAATAATCCCTAAGAAAGATCAACAAAGGAACACATCCTTGGATGCCTCCCAACACTCTCTTTCCACCATCCCATCCATAAAATCCATCAATCCTTCATCCTCATGCACCCATCCCATTGCTATTGGAAGCAATTTGGATGCCCAATCTAAAAAGCATAAAGCTCAAAATCCACAAAAATCAAAGGATCAACATGTCCCCTCAAAATGACATGCTCAAAAGAAAAATATGATCTGAAAGAAAGAAAAATCAAAAAGGCCACAAAGGCCCCAAAAGAAAAAATCAAAAACTATGTGGATTCCCAAAGAGACAATGCATCTCAAAGAAAAAACAAAATTGGCATCCAAACTTGCTAATCCAAAATCTCCATCCATTCATAAGTCCTTCAATCCTCCATCTAATGCTCCTCCATCTTCAAAATCCATTTTGGGTCCTTATGTCCCAAAATCCACCATCCCAACTCCTTCTTCTATTTTGGGTCCTCATTTCCCAAAATCCACATATAATCCAAAATCCTCTCCTCACTACTCCACCACCCTCCAAGGTGTGTGCCAATGTTGATCTTCCACAAGTTCTTCAAAACCCCGTCCATTATCCACCATCCACTTTTCACAATCCCATTCAATTAGTCCAATCCTTTCAAAATTCTTATCTTCCATCCCCTATCCATTTCATCTCCCCAATTATTGTTACCAACATCAATGAGCATACCTCTAGTTCAAAGTAATACTAAGGGATACCATCTATGGAGATAGATTCTTGAGTCCTCCCTTCCTCTTTCATAGATCCACTATCTTCCATATCCACTCATCCTCATCCTTATCCATCCAAACTATTCCAAAAATTCAAAAATTCAAAAAAATAAAAAAATCAAGAAAAATGCAAAAAAAAAAAAATAGAAAAAAGTAAAGAAAAATCATTTCATCCAATGGTGAAAACCACTTCTTGTGGTGCCTTGGGTAAGTACCATGATGAAAACTTGGCAAACAAGCGTCATGTGTAATCCCCTCATCCCCTTGCACTCTACACTTGGGGGCAAGCTTCATCCACATAATCCTCCCATCCATCTACATCATATCTAAGTCCATTCTCCTTTCCTATCTTTGATCTTGACTATCATATCCATATCCTCCATCTCATATCCCTCATCCTATCAAAATAAATCCCCCATTCCTATCTTCCATTTTGATCATATAAGAAGCAAAATAATGTATAGGCATGCATGCTTCAGAGAACACAAGCCTTAAATCCTTTACCATCCATATCCATTACATATTATCCTTCAATCTCATACATATTTATCCACCACCCTTGCATCCTTAATTCCACTACCTCTATTCCTATCATTCATTCCACTACCCTTAATGGGGCATTTTTATCTCCTTTGTAGCATAGTCCTTGGGTCTCCATCACCCTACCCTCCATCCTTTATTCCTCCATTTCCTATGCATATCCAATCCACTTTATCCATCTATCCAAACAATATCTTCATCCCTCATCCATCTATCCTTTTACCAATCCTCGTTTCTCCCTTGTCATTGGTTTCATTAAATCCAATCCACCCCATTCAATCAAATCCTATCCACCAATCCAATTTCCAATCCAATTTCTAATCCAATCCTATCTTATCCAATCATATTCTCCATCTCTTCTAATTTAATCAATAATCCCATCCCCAATCCAATCCTATTCAATCATCCATCCCCGCTTTCATCCTATCTAATCATGTATCCTTCTTCCAATCCTATCCAATACATCAAACTGAGCTTTCCCATCTACCTGAGCTCACACTGACTTGTGCCTAATCCAAGCACCCATCCATACTAAGCTAATCAAATAAAAAGCAACAATATTCTCACCTTTAGATCTTGCACATCTAGCTTGTCTTTTGTCATCCATCAATCAATCCATCACCCTGCCCATTAGGATGTATCCTTCCCTAGTCCGACAGTTTATCCAAATCCATGTCCTACTCTTGGCAAGAGATATCAGTTGGTCATGTGCATGTTGTTTGCATGCTTGAGCCTTTTGCTTTTTTTTTCATTGTGTGTCCCAGGACTATACTTGTTAGGGACTGTCGTGATCATCCTATATCTTGGTATGTCTTGGTTGGTGTATAATGGGGCATAGTTTTCATGGCATGGTGCGTTTGAAGGTCTTCCCTGTATGAACCAACAACCCTACATTAGTGTTTATCAACACTTGCATGATTGTGTGCAAGGAATTCCTATTTGACTGAGCCTCAGTCCATGCCTCAGATTTTCATATCATCCTAGTTCTTATAATCAGTGGTGTAGACTATCCATGGCAATATCAAATCTAGGTTTTCTCTCTATACTTGCTCAACAAGAAATCCAATCCATTTATCATTTCTTTGTCTCATTCCATTCACAATAGTATAACTCATCCTACTTCCCTCTTTCATTATCTTAATCCTTTCATCGCTTATTCTTCTAATTCCTTTCAAGAGCACACCCATGTTATTTGAACTCGCATGTCCTCTCGAGGGGGCATACCTCTACTTCCTCATTATCCTTTCTCCTTATCATTCTTCCTCATCCCATGACTGGGGCATCATGCTACTAGTCCTTATCCTTTTCTTTCACTATGTTTTATTTCTTCTTTGATATAACGTCATTTCACGATGCTATATCAAAGAGGGGCAAAATGTAGACACCTAAAATTAATATTTAATTAATCCATGCCTATCAACATAATTAATTAATTTAATTGTGTTATCCTTATTCCTCTTAGAATCAATTAAATCTAACTTAATTAATCATGTCACTATTTTCCAATAATTAATTTATCAAATAAATTAATTATTCGCCGATTCTTCTAAAGTCATCTCAATAATTATTTCCTCTAAACCCACTCAGTTAATTAATTCTAATTAATTAACCTAGTCATGTGATTCCTACAAATCACTTTTCCTAGTCCCACTCAACCTAATTAATCCTCCTTGAATCTCTCATAATCATGCTTATCATTATTCTCCAATTTTTAATTCCCACTCATGTCACATCAAACTTTGAATCTCTCAAAGAAATTCAAATTTCTTTGAATCCCTCAATGCATCTTTATTTTGGAATTTTTAATTCCTCAAGTTTGAAATTCAAATTTCTCCCCCCTTTTTCCAAAGGAATTTAATATTCCTGTTTATTTTCCCAAGACACCCTTGATCCATGCCTTCTATCTAAAATCAATCTCAACCCTTCATAATCAAATCAATCTTGGCCCTCCATTGGCCTTCTCCAATATATAAATTGGAGCCTATTATCCTCACAAAAGGATCCACTTCTCATACATCCTCATGCTGCTCTATTCTCCTCTCATCCTCTTCTAAATCCTCTCTCAAATCTATCAAATTCATAATCCATCACTCAAATCCAACAATCCAATAATCCATCCACTTACCTTGTTGCACACAAGGAGAGCAATCCACATCTCTCTCCAACTCTCCATTTGTCAAACTTTGGAGCTAGAAAAGTTTGTGGAGGAAAGAAGGACAAGGAAGAGCTACTTGCAATGGGAGCTTCATGAGTATATTTCATTCATGTGGTCTTGTTTTCATGATGTTCTTGTTTAATCTTCCTTGATATCTCATTTTAATGGTTTTTGTGTTTATTGAATACTAATCATGCACTAACCATCTTATTGTGAGACAGTTTCCATATAGTAGCAACACCAAGGCGAGATGTGCTATTATGCCTATCAATAATTTTGCTTCAATTTGGTGGAGATTAGAGGAGGAGGAGATCGGTGTATGCATTAACGCTATAACATGGGAGCTATTTCTAGAGAGATTTAGGGCATGATTTCTCTCACCCCAGTGGAGGCAGACTCAGGCAGATGAGTTCTATGCCTTGCGTCAGTATGGTATGACAATAGACTAGTATGAGCATAGGTTCTATGAGCTCAAACAGTATGCCAGGATTGGTAATGATGAGGCTATGCTTGTTCAACACTTCTTGAGAGGTTTGAATGATCGCATCAGTGGAGGGGTGAGGGTGTTTGAGCCACCTTCAGTTGAGATAGCAATGGCGAAAGCCAGATTATTTGAGATGAACCTTAGCCATACACTTGGTGGTCAGTCAGGTGTGTAGATAGGGAGTACACCCTCCAGTGGGAATAGAGCTCAGGGAAATCAGTCCCAGTCAGCTACACCATTTAGGACTCCTCAGGAACCCGCTAAGGGTACACAACAGTAGCAGTAGCAGCAGCAGCAACCATCAAAACTGAAACAGTTCCAGGGCCAGGAAGATGGCAACTCTCAGTATAGGAAGAACATGAACTGGCAGAGGGGCAAACAGGGCCCTATAGGGTAGTCCTCATAGAGTGCATCTCATGCCCCTAGCCAGGGAAGTTTCCAATAGTCTAGTGGGCTGACAGGTAATAGAGGAGCTTGCTTCTCTTGTGGGCAGTTTGGTCACAGAGCCACGCAGTGCCCTCATCATTTCCAAAATACAGGTAGTCAGAGGCCAACAACAACAGAGCCTATAGTGGGAGATGCAGGGAGATCCCATAGAATATTTGCAGCGTGGATGACCACCAAGCTGATCATTAGGGTACAGTTATTGAGGCAATAGGTATGTTGCATGGAATCCCTATCTACGTACTTTTTGATTCTGTTGCTTCGGATTCTTTCATTTCTTCATCCATTGTGGAGCGATGTGGACTCGTGTCTGCTAAGTAGGCAGATAGGTGGCAAGTAGAGTTGGCTACAGGTGTCCATGTCTCTGTAGATGCCTTTATTCCCAGTTGTGAGTTGGACCTAGGAACCATAGTTACCTCAGTTGACCTTCGAGTCATTCCTTTAGGTTCTTATAGAGTTGTGTTGGGGATGGATTGGCTATCATCTCATAGTGCTCGCGTAGACTATCGCAAGAAGATAGTGGAGTGTTTAGATGACCTTGGTAGTGAAGTGGAGATTGTTGGAGTTCAGAGATTGATATCCCTATGTATGATTTCTGCTATGAAACTTAAGTGGTGCATGCATAGAGGGTGTCATCTTTTTGCAGTTACTCTTGAGGATGTGGATGAGTCAGAGAATCAAGAAATCACTCTTGATGGTCACCCTATTCTTCAAGAGTATGTTGATGTGTTTCCATTAGATATTCCTGGTATGCCTCTAAAGTGAGACATAGACTTTCGCATTGATTTGGCTCCTGGTGCAGAACCTATTTCAAGAGCTCCATATCGGATGACTACTCAAGATTTTAGTGAGTTGAAGTTGTAGATAGAGGAATTGTTGGCCAAGGGATTCATTCATCCTAGTGTTTCTCCTTGGGGTGCGCCTGTTATCTTCATTAAGAAGAAAGATGGTTCTCTTCAGTTATGAAATGATTACCGACAGTTGAATAAAGTAACCATCTCGAATAGTTATCCATTGCCTCGTATAGATGACCTTTTTTATCAAGTTAAGGGAGCTAAGGTGTTCTCTAAGATTGACCTAAAATATGGATACCATCAGTTGCGCATTCAAGATGCAAACATTCATAAGACAATGTTTCATACTCATTATGGTCACTATGAGTTAACAGTGGTGCCATTTGGGTTGGCAAATGCACCTTTAGTTTTTATGAGCCTCATGAATGTGGTTTTCCGCACCTACCTAGATCATTTTGTCATTGTATTCTTGGATGACATTCTGATTTATTCTAGATCTATGGAAGAGCATGAGGGTCACTTACGCTAGGTATTGTAGTGCTTGAGGGAGAATCAACTTTATGCCAATTTGGCGAAGTGTGACTTCTTCCAGTCTAAGGTGAACTATCTTGGTCATGTGGTTTTGGGAGAAGGTATATCCATGGATCCTTCAAAGAACCAAGCCATTGTTGATTGGCCAGTGCCGACCAACATTTCAGAAGTTAGGAGTTTTATGGGTTTGGTCGGATATTACCATCGCTTTGTTCAAGGCTTTTCCCGGATAGGACACCTGATTACTTCTCTTCAGAGAAAAGGGAAGAAGTTTGTTTGGTCAGAGTAGTGTGAGGTATCTTTTCAGACCTTGAAGGAACTCCTTGTCAGTGCTTTGATTTTGGCAGTTCCTGATCCATCTAGAGATTTTATGGTATGCACAGATGCCTCTTTGGAAGGTATAGGTGCAGTACTTATGTAGGATGGATGTGTGGTTTCTTATGAGTCTCACAAACTCAAGAACCATGAGTTGAACTATCCAATTCATGATTTAGAGTTGGCATTTGTAGTTCATGATTTGGTTAGATGGCGGCATTTCCTATTAGGGCATCGGTTTGAGCTGCATAGTGATCACCGCAGTCTGCAGTATATATTCATGCAGCCAAACTTGAATGCTCGACAATAGAGATGGATGAAATTATTTTGCAAGTATGATTTTGAGGTTTGCTATATTCAGGGGAAAGAGAACGTAGTGGCATATGCTTTGAGTCATAGATGACATGAAGTTTCAGCATTGTCTCTTGGAGTAGACTTGAGAGAGAGGATTCTTGGAGTTCTTCATGTTAGAGCCGTGATAGAGTCGGGAAGGCCTTTAGAGGGTAGATTTTTTGGATATAACCTTGAGGCAGATGGACTTCTTTGTCACCATGGATGAATATATCTACCTCCTTTGGAGGGTCTTTGCATTTTGATCATGACTGAGGCCCATCGTGCACCTTATTTGGCACATCTAGGTGTCAAGAAGATGCACGCAGATCTTAGATAGATTTATCATTGGGCTGGCATGAAATGTGACATTGCTGATTTTGTGTCGAAGTGTTTGGAATGTCAGCGGGTGAAGACAGAGCATTAGCATCTAGCAGGGCTTTTACAACCTAATTTGGTACCGGATTAGAAATGGGATATCATTTCCATGGATTTCATTATTGGGTTGCCTGTCTCTTCGCATCATCATGATGCTATCATGGTAATTGTTGACAGTTTGACTAATGTTACTCATTTTGTTCCTATTCGAGCTTCCTATACGGCAACAGTGGTGGCACGAGTCTTCTTGGAAGATGTAGTGAGATTGCATGGGATTTTGAGGTAGATCATCTCTGATAGAGATCTTGTCTTTACCTTAGCATTGTGGACCTTACTTCAGCATGCTTTGGGGACTTAGTTGAACTTTAGTTCAACTTATCACCCAGATACAGATGGTTAGACTGAGCAAGTGAATCAGGTTTTGGAGGACATGCTTCGTATGTATGTTATGGACCAGCAGTCACGCTAGGAGGACTATATCTATCTAGTGGAGTTTTCTTATAACAATAGATATCATAGCTCCATAGGCATGTCCCCCTTTTAGGCATTGTATGGTCGTCCTTGCCGCACTCCTTTCAGTTGGGATCGACTAGAGGATAGGGTGCTTATAAGACTGGATATTCTTCAGGAGATGGAGCGGCAGGTAGAGAGGATTCATGAGAATTTGGTAGCTGCACAGGATAGGCAGAAGAAGTATGCAAATGCTCATAGGGTAGATCATCAGTTTTCAGTTGGTGACCGTGTGTTTTTGAGAGTGCGTCTGCAAAAGAGTCTAATCCATTATGGAAAGGGTTCTAAGTTGGTGCCTCAGTTTGTTGGCCCTTTTGAGATCCTTGAGAGGATAGGACCTATTGCCTACCATCTTGCCTTGCCATCGAGTCTATCCCGCATCCACGATGTCTTTCATGTTTCAGTTCTTTGACCTTATCATCTTGATGTGACACATGTTCCTGATTGGAACTCTTTGTAGGTCAAAGACGACCAGCTTTCCATGGAGCCCGTGCGCATTCTTCAGCATAGGGATTTGATCCTCAGGGGTCGCACCATCGACCAGGTAAGGGTCCTATGGGATCCAAATGATGAGATCTCAGCGACTTGGGAGGATGCATCAAAGATGAGGGAGTTGTGTTCTTATTTGTTTTAGGCTTCTAGGAGTAAGTCTAGTTTTGGGGGGAGAATGTAGTACCCCTACTCGTTTGAACTTATTAGACTCATATTTTATTATTGTTTACTTTTAGCGGATACATTACCATGATGTGTTATTCAGACTTATATGATATTATTTCATGCTCTATCTAGATATGAGATGCATAATTTATTTGCAGTATTTCAATACTTATGATTTATGACATTTTATGGATTATTGCTATATACTGACACTTTACTTTATCTATGCAATGTGAAATTATATGTGGTGTGTCTGCGAGTGTATTGGATGTAAGGGGACGATTTTCCTTCACTCATTTCAGAGAGATAGGGAACATCGTGATTCTCCTTCATCGGTGTGTATGTTGTGTTTTCTATATTGTATATATGCATGTGTGGTTCGGTGATGCAAGATATTGCAGGTACAAATACCAGGTAGGTATGGGGTATCGTCTCCACCTAGCTTCACAAGTCTAAGTGTGCCTTATATTGTCTGATGGAAGTGGAGGAGGTAGTAGTTGACTCTATTTTACTTAGTTACACTCTTGTGAGTGTCGTCAGTTGATCATCCTGTCACTTTGTTCGTCCTTCATGTATTGTCGTTTGACTTTTTCTAAGTCTTTTCTTGGGGTTTGCTCAGTTTGTGTGTTTAGTGGATTTAGATTAATTAATTAAATTTTATGGAGTTATCTCATAGTTGGTATTTTTGAATTATGTATTTTATGCATTGAGATTATAAATTTAATTAATTAAAAAGAAGTTATTAAATGAAGTTGCAAGCTGCATGATATTAGAAATATATTTTATTTAAATTTTAGTGAAAAATAAATTAGATTAATTTCATTTATTGTTTCCTAGAATTTTAAATAATAAAAGAATAAATAAATAAATAAATGAATAAAAGAATTAATTAGAATTAAAATATTGTTTTAATTTCTTTATTTATAAAATTAATCAATTTTCATGAGAAAAGAAAAGAAAGAAAAATAATTTTTAATTATTGCATGTTAACTTATCCTTTTGTTAGGAATTAGAAAAGAAAAATAAAATTGTTTTTAATTACAAAATAATTAAATATTTGGGTTTTGGGAAAAATATATGCAACCTAGAATTTTAGTTTAAAAAGGGGAATATATCTTTTATTTTTGAGAGAAGACAGTGAAAGAGTCAGGGATTTTGGGGAAGAAAAATTGTTTGGAGGCTTCTTGAAGGCTTGTAATCTCTGGGTAATTATTTTGCTACTATGGTAATAGACCTAATTTTAATTAAATTTATTTGGGTTTTATAAGTTATGGGGAAATTATTTTATTTAAATTTTTTTGGGGAAAAGTTGTTTTAATTAAATTCTAGAAAATAATTTTTATTGAATTAGGAAATTCGTTGTAAGAATTATGCTATTGAAAACTTTTTAAAAAAAATATATATATATAAAAAAGGGTTACGGAAGGTAGCAACTACCGACGGTAGTACGACTACCATACAGTAGTAGTACTACCGATGGTAGTATGCTACCATAAGGTAGCAGTGCTATCGTAGGGTAGCATGTACTACCTACGATAGTACGTGCTACCGTGGGTAGCAAGGAGTTTATTGATTTCACATTTCCCTGTGTATACTTTGGACATGGGCACTTTCGATTTTTGTGCCAAGGATGTGTAATTTGGTTTTTTGTTAATTAATTTATTATATATAATATGTATTTATATATAAGTTGTTTTTTTATTATGGGCATTATATTATTTTAGTATTATTTTAATACTGTGAAAATTAATTCATGAGTTTACATATATATTTTGTAATATGATTATAAGTATATAATATATATACCATGTATATATATGTATTCATATATATATATATATATATATATATATATATATATATATATATATATATATATATATATATATATATATATATATATATATAAAATTAACTCAGATTTTGGGTATTTTCAGAAAAGCTTGTAATTTTTGGATTTTATATTTATGCTTGGAAACACATTAGGAGATTAATTCATATGTGAATTTATTTAACCTTATTGGACAAATGATCACATTGATTTCCTTGTATTAATATAGTTGTATTTTCTTATTTTCTGGAAAATCTTTAATTGCAAGTTATATATGCTTTGGGCTGTTTAAAGAAAAGATTGCTTGTATTAGGATCTTGTGTAAATGGGGTTTGGAGTCAAGCTTAATTTCATTGCAATTCTGGTTGAATTGTCATTATGTCATATGTTGTTATATCTCCTTGGTCAGGTGTTGTTGTATAACCCCATTGATGTGAGCCATTGTGTGTTTTGACCAAATGATCAATCTTGGGTTAGTGTTTGTGTATCCTTCACCTATGGTTTGTCAGGATTATATATGGTTGTCTATTTCTCCATAGAGTTCTCATAGAGAGAGACCTTTCCTATTAGTGTCCTATGAGAGAGAGTGGCTTTCGAGTGGGGGCCGTGCCTGAAGTGGATGATAGGATAACCTGTCGAAAGTTAGTTAAAAAGTGATAACCTAATAATTGATTAGGGGGTGGGTAGTTTATAGTATTAATTAAGATAATGTGCCTCACACATGGTTGAGTGCTTGTATAGGCTCAGGATGTGGTGAGAAGGCCTGGAATGGAAAACATACCACCTTGTCTTCACAAAAGGATTGGTAGGGTCTGCATGAGACTTAGATGGAGCCGAAGGTTTGGGAGAGGTTACCGGGATAACCCAGGATGGGGGTCGGGACCTATGGAGGCCTACCAGGGTAACCACCGTAAGCTATGTGATAACACTCTCTCCTTAGAGTCACTAGTGTTTGTGAGTTGAGTCACATGGATGTTTGCAGAGTCATGTAGTTCTTTCGTACTTGTCTTATTTTTCTTGCTTGAGGATTTTCTACTATCTCCTAGCATGGTGGGGTGGTTCCATTTCGGGATCACATGGTTGGGTGGTAGTGCCACTTCCCATTGGATGTTTTGGATTGTATCTTCAGGTGAGGAAAGGCTTCGCTAGTGTTTCTTGGTCCATGGTTCATGTACCAGCTCTTGTTCGTGATCATTGTCCAGTTGAGACCTTGTGGTCATTGTATCAAACTTTTATGTAACCTTGATATTGTAACTTTTGGAATCCGTGGTATTATTGGAAGCTATGTATTTATGGATATTGTAATATTATGTCAGTGGAATGTAT
Organism: Cryptomeria japonica; assembly: GCF_030272615.1. Lineage (NCBI taxonomy): Eukaryota > Viridiplantae > Streptophyta > Pinopsida > Cupressales > Cupressaceae > Cryptomeria > Cryptomeria japonica. The sequence continues at coordinate 267,948,972 of NC_081410.1, forward strand.
GTTAATTCAGTTGCTTTGGTCTTTTGTATAGATGGTTTATGGATAAATAAATGCATTGGAATACTTTGATTCTTTCGTTATGGAATTTAGATGTATGTGTAGTTTTAGTCTTAAGCATTTAAATTCACCTAATTAAATGGACAATTGGATTAACCATGGTGTTAATATAATCGATGAATTAATCTTCATTGGTAACCATTAGGAAATCATGTGTTAGACTTTCGTTGTGTTATTAAACGTGCAGTTGTTATAATTAATGCAGTTAGTCTTTAAAAAAAAAATGTTTCACCCTTTAGTTGCCTAGTTATGTTGTTTTCCTTTAGGGTTCCTAGCGGGGCATTACAAATCCAACATCCAACAATTTTCAATCTCAGCTTTAACAAGTAATGTCACTTTAGGGTGAATCTTTCGAATCTTTTGCTTCACAGGTTTAGTATCGGGAATTAGGACAATGTTATGAGTTACAATCTTAGGATCTGCGACAGGCATGTCAGAATATATCCAAGCAAAGATCTCAGGGAATTCATGTAACAACTCAGTATATTGTTTTTTCTCTTCTTCGTCAAGACATTTCCCTATCTTGATGATATTATCTTCAACACAAGGATCCATCTTGATATCAATGGCGTCATTTATTAGGAGATTTCTTTGTTGAGGATCATATTTTAATTGAGGAAATTCTTTAACTATCTCATCATTATTCCTTTCCTTCCCAAAGTAAGCTTCAGCATTTAGACAATTGGGAAAAATGCGGTTATGGTGATAATGAGGAAGGTTGTCATAAGCTCCCAAGAATTCAGCTAAGGAATCATCAATAGAAAAAACATCCAAAGAGAAGACACAAGAAGGGTCACAATCAATATATTCTGGATATTTTAGTGAGAGAGAAGCAAAAATGACATTAACACTAATAGATGGTCTCTTAGAGGCTTTAGTATGCTTGAAAGGATTATAACCAAGCCCAAATGTCATATCACAAAAGTTGTTTTCCAAGGGAACCTTAATCCATTCTTCTTGAGCACCACATCCATCTCCATTATATCCACACCTAGCCAAGATGTGAAAACCAAGACCATAAAGGTTAGTCATTTCCGAAGAAGAAGGAGGATTTTCCAAATGTGAAGGATCAAAATCCTCTAGACTAGAAACTAAGGGAGATGAAGTCTGAGAAGCCACCACAAAGTTATTACTCAATGGCCCAAACAAAGTAGATTGCTTCTTAGGTTCTTCTTCTTCTTTCTTCTTTTTGACCTTAGGCTCTCTAGGGGGGATTTTGTATTCCCCTACGAAAGTAGGATTGAAATCAAGGGATCCCCAATCATCTTCTACAAGAATCTTTTCAGGAGAGAAAATGTTCTCAGTCGTAGAATCGGGTTGAGAAGGTTCCTCCTCGAGAACCTTAGGTCCACTTGAGGAAGTATTGGGGATCGATCCAGATATAGGAGATAGGTTTGATGAAGTGGTCACACTAATCGGAGTAGAAACTTTAGAGGAATTATCTAAGATAGTCGGGGAAGAATTGATTGAAGAGGATTTAGAACTTGATGTTTGTAAACAAGCCTAAAATCTTGTGTCACCTAACAAGGTGTAGGTTGTGTTGTTATTAATAAACTTGGTTTGCCTATGCAATGTAGAGGGAACAACTTGCATGCTATGAATCCAAGGTCTCCCTAGAAACAATTTGTATGTCAACTCTCTAGACATAACATGGATAGGAGTAGGTAAAGTAACAAGACCTACCTTAACAAGAAAGGTGATGATACCTAGTGAAGATTTAGCAACATTATCGAAGCCACAGATGGTGAGAGAATCAAGCTTAATAAGAGATGTATCAACATTGATCTTATGCAACAAGTTAATACTACAAAAATTAAGGCCAGAACCATTATCCACTAATGTTCATCTTATTGCACTCATTTATAATAACCACAATCATTAAGGGATCATATTGTTGTTGAATTTCACTAGAGAGCAACTCATCTTGTGTAAACACAATCTGAGCCTTAGGTGTTGTAATAGAGTGAATCAAAGAAGTCATATTATTGGATGTCATCGTGGGTGGGAAATTCAATGTTTTCAAGGCATCTTGTAGCATTCCATGATGAGTCGAGGAAGTCTGAAGTAAATACCAAAGGGATATCTTGGTAGGAGTATCTTTAAGTTGTTCGACAAGATCATATTCCTTACCAAGGGTTTGTGAAATACGAGGTGCTTGAGGAAGAATGAGTTGAGGATCGGGTAGAGGAGTCAGAACAACCGGAGGAGGGTTAGGTTCCCTATTGTTTCTCATGTTATAGGTATGGGAAACTGCGTTATAATTCTCCTTAGTTAGTTGTCTAGCATAGCTATAAGGACTCTTAGTGGGATTCCTTCCTTGAATTGTAATGATAGGTTTGTTTGGAGTACTAAAGGAATCATGATCATATCCACCTTGAACCATGAAAATAGCTTGATTAGGAAGAGGTGAAGTTGGAGAAGGACAAGCACCTTGGACAAAAAAAAGTGGTTTCCTATGTTCATTCACATTGATCATATTGATTAAGCTTTTAGATGAATTATTCTTGTTTGAAAGTTTAGGCAAAGACATAAAGTCATCAAGGGAATCATCCAATAAAGAATGGTCATAGTGATTGAAAGGCTTATCTTTGGATTCAAAAGGAGACATAACATCATAGAGGGAATCATGGGAGTCAACCATGTTGCTAGATCTAGTGGAGGAGTTGATAGGAATGTACCCATGAGAGGAATCATTCAACTTATCTTTCTCATCACCATGAAATGGCATAGTAACAAGGTTGATTAATTTTTGGAAAATGAGGGTTTAGAAGGCTTAGGGTTCAAAAAATCATCTAGAGCTTCATCTAATTCATCCTTACTAAACTCATAATCAGAAAAATTGCATACATAATCAAAAGCATGAACATCTTGCAAATAGAAATATGACATTTTAAAATGAAAATTGCATGAAACTTAAACTCACAATGCAAGGAAAATGAAAGAAGTCTATCTTTTTTTTTCTTTTTTCTTTTTTTGAAAGAAAATGAAATAAAATAGATCTAGATCTAATAATGCAATGCAATGAGAATGAAATTGCATTCATATTGGGTTCACCAAAGATGTTTAGGGGAAAAGTGAGACTAAGTATGAAAACCCTAATCCCACTCTCATACACACTCATGGAATACGAAAGAGCCTAGGGAGGTAACACATGTTGGCTACTTCTTATGAGAAAGAGAGAGCCATGGATTACCTCTTATGTTTTATATTCCTTTGTTGTAAATGAGAGAGAGGGATGATGCAAAATGCAATCTAACCTAGAAAGCAAGTAAGCAAGCAAACCCTAATCTAAGATCACAGATCAAAGAACAATTGATACATTGCTGCAAAGTATAGATTAGAAGGCAAAATCAAAAGTGCAACTATGTCTGAAATCTGAGCAGAAATCTTTGGGACCAGGGTACCACGTCATTGTCCTGATTGTGTAATTCTGGAGCTACAACTAATAAGAGGGATTCTGAGACTTGCAAAGTGTTGTTTTCCCGAGTCCTACTGACAAAGGGCAAGACCATGGCGCCACACCACTATCCAGGGCAAGACTAGGGTGCCATGCCCCTATCCTTGAGGTTTTTGCTAAGATATGCAACCTAGAACTATTCATGTGTGCTCTCCCAGTCCCAAAACCTCCAGCGACGCTCAGATCTGAACCTCTACCTGAAGCTAAATAAGAGGGTTTGGGGTGGCTATATAGGGTTTTGCCTTGGTCAAACCCCCATTTTGGTGATTTCCACCTCCACGAATAGTTGATAATGTATTGAAAATGTGTGTGCAAGATCCTAAGAATGAGAGTAAACAACCTAGAGCAACCCTAATTGCTTATAATTGACAAAGTGATCTAAAGCATGAATGTGAATCAAAATGAAGCTTATGAAAAGACATGAAAACAACATGAAACCATACCCAGCCCCAAGGGAGAGGTACAAGCCAATCGTCAGTCAGTGATCTCCTATTGTTCTCCTACATCTTCAAAAGCCCCCAATTGATGAAATGATGCTTGATGAATGAATGTTGAATGTTTTTGAAGACTTCAAAGATCTACTCTTTTTCTGCAAAGAAGACTCTAATACTCCAAAAACTTGACCTTAGATTCTTCGAAGAAGACCCCTTCAAATGAAGAAAGAGAACTCTCAAGTATGAAACCCTAGATCTTAATTTCATGTTTAGGTTGAAGTAGGATTTGAATTTCCCACTGCTATTTTGGGGTTAAGCATTATTATATCATAGGATTGTGCTCCCGAAATTTCAGGGAAAAAGCCACAGACCATGTGCATTCCCGTCATGGTCCGACCAACTTTTTACCAATTTTTTGGGGCCATTAGATATGATGATATTAGAGCACATCCCAAAGTTATAGCTGATTTTGAGATGTTTTGATATGCGAAATCAGGCCTAAACAATCAAAGTAAGACAATTAGGATTTATGGTTAAATAATTCATTGAAGGAATAAGATGAAAAGGGGCACACTTAGGGTGAAGGGCTCAACTTTAGAATATGTAAAGTGATGAAACATGACCTTAGATTTAATTTAATTAATTAATTAAATGCTTAAAAGGGAATTAAAAATGCAAGATGCAAGACACACTAAGGTGGGTGCTAGCTTAAGTGTGAAATTGTACCACCCTAGTAAGGGTGTATAATTTATGACACTACACAAATGTTTTATATTGAATAGTGTGATTATTAATGATTGCAAAAATAAAGGAGGCCAATTAATGGCTGACATTACCATTCACTTGAGATATTAATGTAATGGTAAATGATAATTAGAATGAACCTAAAATGAACATGCAATTTTAATACGACATGTAGCTAAATGAAAATGCAACTATATGTGATGACAGTAATGATTTTGGTAATGTGCCAGTCATAACACAATGATACATGACTAGACAAAGGAGGAAAAAGAAGGAGGGTGAATAAATTGAGGTCTCCAAAATGCAAAGGGGCGAGATGGGATAAAATGCAAGTGATATGGATGAAATGGGGGGATTTGTTGTTGTGTATATATGGAGAGAAAACCTGGTTTTGATATTGGCAAGGATGGTCTACATCACTAATTATAGGAATCAGAATGTTGTGAGGATCCAAGGAATGGACTAGACTCTTAGACGATAGGTATCCCTTGCACGCAATCGAGCAAACACCCTAATGATGTAGATACAAGATTGCAGGTTCATACAAGGGAGACCCACAAATATGCCATACCACAAAAACATTCCCCAATGTACATGAACCCTAGACATACCAAGATATAGAATGATCCCGACGGTCATAGATAGGAGTAGTCATAGGACATAAAGATGCAAATCAAAGAAACATACCAAATCATGCAAACAAAATGCACTAGGCCAACTAACATCTCTTGCCAAAAGTAAGACCTGGGATGGTGGCTAATCTATTAGATAGGGGAAGGATACATCCGATGGGCAGAGGGGATTGATGGGATTGGATATGTAATAGAGCAGATGGGATATGCATGTAAATGTAGATATAAAACTGACTGCTAGGACTTGATTGGACTCATTTGGATGGGTTTCTAGATGATGCACAAGTAAAGAAGAAGCTCAACTTGATGGGATAATCTCGGAGATTAGGGTAAGGCTTAGTATGATGGGATAAGCTTAGAGGTCGGGGTAAGGCTCAATGTGATGGGATAAAATCTCAATGTGTTGGGGTTATCCTTATTCTCAGTTCAGATAAATACTCATCATATCATGATGGTGGGGGATTTGCATGTTCAGTGGATCAATTTTCCTAATGAAGATACAATTAACCTTGATAGCCATCGGTGAGGTGTTGGAAGGTTTATGCGATGGTGTGGATTGAAGAATGAAGGAGACAACCGGTTGCAAGTGAACGAGGGGGGAATGGATTGGGGATCATCTTGTACAAATGCCCTTATTTGGTAAGTAAAGTTGTACAATCCTACTTATGGCAAGGGGGGGTAGAAGTGGACAAAGGATGTCAGAATATTTGATTTTATTAAGTGTGGAAGGAAAGAAGGGGATAGGGCATGTGATGGTGTGAAGCAAAATTTTCTTGCAAACACTATGAAAAATTGTGAGGCTTTTGGGGGGATGGAAATTATTTTAAGTCTCAGCCCTAAAAAGTCAATTTTGTTCAGATAGACAACGAATCTAGCTTATTTACCTTGGCACCTAGAACTAGGTTTTCACCGAGATACATTCCTATAGCACCACAAAGTGGTTTTCACTAATGGACGAAATTAACTTTTTTCTTTACTTTTTTTTTTCATTTCTTTTTGTATTTTCCTTGATTTTTTAGATTTTTGGATTTTTTCTGATTTTTGAAAATTGGTAACCTCTAAAGACTAGGCATAGAATCTCTTCAGGTGCATGATGTTCATAGGCTCATCCAAAGGATCTCCTCTAGGAGTGTCTAATTCATACAAACCTGATCCATATTTTGCTATGATCACATATGGTCCAAGACAATTAGGTTCAAACTTTCTTTTCTTCTCACGATCCTATAGATCTTTGATTTTTCATAAGGACAAGGTCACCAACATCAAACTCTTGGGTTTAGACCTTTTTTTTGTAGCTTAACCGTAGGATATTTTGGTAAACCAAAAGATGATTCAAGGCCTTGAGGTTTCTTTCATCCAATAGTTCAAGCTCTTTCAATATATCAACTCTATATTCTTCCTCAGGGAGAATGTTTTGCAAGGAGACTCGAAGGGAAGGGATCTCGATCTCAAGGGGGAGGAAGACTTTGGAACTGAAGACTAAGGAATATGGGGTGGCACTTGTGGGTGTGTGAATGCTTGTGTGGTAGGTCCAAAGGGTGGGGTGGAGTTGCAAGTGTCAATCACAACCAACTTCATTAACTATTTTCTTGAGGATTTTGATAAGGGTCTTGTTCAAAGCCTGAGCTTGACCATTACCTTGCAAGTAATATGAAGTTGAAAAATGATGTTGGATGGAGAATTTTTGACATAATTCCTTAACATCCTAATTTTTGAAGGGTCTTCCATTGTCTGTGATGATTACTTTGGGAATTCCATAGCGATGGATGAGGTAATTGAGGATGAATTTAGAAATTTGTTTGCATGAAAGTGAGGGGTATAGATTCCACTCACTTAATGAAATATTCAATGGTGGTTATTATGAATTTGTGTCTTTTGGATGAGGTGGGGTGGATTTTACCTATGAGATCAAGCCACCATTGAGAGAAGGGCCATGGTGTGATAAATGAATGCAGATCCTAAGAAGGCTCGTGAATTTTATTGTTGTGTTTCTAACAAGGGACACATTTCTTCACATAATGTTATGCATCTTCTTCCATTGTAGGATAGTAGTATCTTGTGCGCGAGATCTTATTAGCTAATGTGAGGTTGCTTGAGTGTGCTCCACTATCTTTATGCACTTCACGTAGTGCCCATTCAACCTCCTCTTTGTCTAAGCACCTTAGGACTGATCCATCAAAATGTCTTTGAAAGAGGGTGTCACCAAGGATAGTGTAGTGGGTGGAATGGTGGATGAATGTCTATTACTAGGTTTTAGTGAGGTGTGGGGGGATGGTGTTGTCTCGTAATTATGTGAAGGTTTCTTGATACCAAGGGGAGTTGGGACCAACAAGGATACACACCATATTAGATTCAGGGACATCATATGTCAGAATTGGGAGTTGCTCAACTAATAACTCACACTTTTGATTATTTTTTGATATTTGCAGGAGGGATCCAATTGTATCCATAGCATCAATAAAATGATTGTTCATTCTAGGTATCTAATCAAACTGGATAAGAGGGAAATGTTTCTTGAGGTCTTCTACCATGCTGCGATAAGGAAGTAACCTGTCATATTTTGTTTGATACTCATCATTAACTTATTTTATGACAAGCTAGGAGACACCATAAAAATGTAACTTGGTTATCTTCCTTTGGATGGCTAGGCAGAGCCCAGTGATTAAGGCTTCATACTCCGTGATGTTGTTGGTGCATACAAAAGCAATCTTGTATGATTTTGGGATGCAATCTCCTTGAGGTGTCATGAGAAAGACACCTTCCCCCAATCCATTTTGAATACAAGAGCCATCAAATTACAATTTCCATTTTGAAGGTGTGGTGACAAATATAATGACATCATTAGGGAATTATGTGATAAGGGGGTGATCACCTTGAAGAGGAGTGTCAACTAACTGATATGTTATAACTTGTCCTTTGATTTATTTTTGGTCTATGTACTCAATGTTGAGTTCACTCAAAAGCATGACTCATTTAGTTGTGTGACTTGTGAGAGCAGCTTTGGATAGAAAATATTTAAGAGGATCAATATTTTCTATTAGCTTTGTTTTGTTGTTAAGCATATAGTGTCACAATTGCTATGTGCTAAAGAATAATGCAAGACAAGTTAATTATATAGGCTTATAATTGAGCTCATACCCTGCAAGTGTATGAATAATGTAGTAGATTGTGTTATCTTTTCCATGGTCGTCTATCTATTCTAGTAATGCTCCCAATGCTACTGTGGTTGCTAATATGTGCAAAAGAAGTTGTTGTCCTGGAATATGAGGCATAAAAACTAGAGGGGAGGTAAAGTATTCTTTCAATTTGTCAAAGGCCATTTGAAAAAGACAATCCCACTTGAATTTTGTATCTTTGTGTAGGAGATGTGTAAATGGGTGACATTTATCTACTAGCTATGCAATGAACCTACAGATAGACTGGAGTTTCCCTTGAAGGTTGTGAAGTTGTATGAGTGTCTTAGGAGGAGGCATTTCCATTATAGCTTTCACTTTTGTGGGATCCACCTCAATTCCTTTGTGAGAGACTAGAAACCCTATGATCTTTCTTGATGTAACCCCAAAGACACATTTCATAGGATTTTGATATTGAGGGTTCAAAGATATGGTGCAAGGGCACTTAGTTGTTCAAAATTTGATGTAATTTTGGGCTAAATGGATAGGGTATAGGCATAAACAAGCCATTTTTTAATGTAATAAGGTCCATGTGGACCACTTTTAATGTATTTGAGTCATTCTTAGGTCAGTAGGGGTGATTTAGAGGTTAAGTACAAAATGTTGTCAAAGTTGCATAGTGTTGACAAGCATCTTTAGATAATATCTTAGCATAAAGGGTTATAATGAGGTATTAATTTTAAAGGTAGTTAAGGATATTTTTAAAATGATTGGTGAACCTTTAAAAATCCTTGTATCATAGACTATGGGGGGTTGGTTCCTTTTGGGGAAGAAGAAGCAATAAAAAAATCTCTATTTTCTTGAAAATCTAGGTATAACAGTCTCGTTCTTTTTATTTTCACATGTGTGTATGGATATATAATTATGGGGTAGAGTTTGGGGATAAAATTAAATTTAATTATCTTCAATTTTATTTTTGTGGCATCAAATTTAATTAATATTTAAGGGAGTTATGGTCATTTTAATGAATGTAATTTTTAGATTTTTATAATAATAGTCCCGTTGTAGCATTTATTTCGAATTGGTATAGAAGATTTAAGGATCAAGACTAGATTTATTTGAAATAGGGGTGAACTAAATTTCATTTGGCATAATTTTCATGAGTTTTGGTTAAGTTTAGTGCAAGTTATAGCAATTTTTCTGAAAACTGCTTGTGTAAACCTAGGTTCAAGGGTTTGAGAGTGAAAAATGGACTTTTAAGCCTTTCCACACATTGTATCATGTTGTAACTTATTGTAATGGCTCAAAAATTTGTAAATTTTGTGTTTGAGGGTTCTTAGGAGAGGGTGAGACCATTTTATGATTTTATGGTGATGCCTTAGGTGCATTCTATGTCTTGTTTTGGTGAAAATTGATGCTTTCATGTAGGGTTTGGATGAAAGAACATTGTTACTGAGTGGATGAAGGTTTTTTAATAATTTTAAGACATATTTTGACATTTTTTAAGTATTGGGAAAGTGGTTTGAGATTTGGAGATAAGAGCTCCAATAAACCCTCATTGTAAGAAAGCCTAGAAGGCCTACAAGGTGAGATTGGTGTGTTGGGTGAATTTGTGAGGGTAACCACTTATTAAAGTTATGTATTTTGTTTATTTTAACCCTACCTAGGTTATTAAGTAAATAATTTGGTTTGAGGGAGTGTTTAGAGGGGAGGTGATTTGTAAAAGTGGCCTAATTGGGCCTAGTCTCAAAATGGGACAACCAATTTTAGACCCAGACTTTCCAGAACAACCCTACCTCATTTCAAGTTATGTTTTGTATCTTCCAAAAGGGTATCCCTACGGATAGACTAGAGTTTCCCTCAAAGGATGAAAATCTATCTGAGTGTCTTAGGAGGAGGTATTTCCATTACAACTTTTACTTTTACAGGATCTACCCCAATGCCTATGTGAGAGACTATAAACCCTAGGAGATTTCCTAATGTAACCCCAAAGACACATTTATTAGGCTTTAGGAACATCTTATATTTCTCGAGTATGTCAAATATTTTCCTTAGGATTGGAATATGATCATCTCTTGTTTTTTATTTACCTAGGAGATCATCTACATAGTCTTCCATTATTTTGTGCAAGAGGTCATGGAAGATAGTTGTCATTGCCCATTGATAGGTTCCTCCTATGTTCTTGAGTCGAAAGGGCATGACTTGATAAAAAAAATGTACCCCAAGGTGTTGTGAATGATTTCTTGTGTTGATCTTCTTCAACGATCTATATTTGATTGTATCTAGAAAAACCATCCATCAGGGGAAGAATCTCATGTCCGACCATGAGATCTATGATCATGTTTATATTTGGCAATGGAAAGTCATTCTTTGTTGAGATCTTTGAAGTCGGTACAAATTTTGATTCCCCCAGCAGGCTTACCAACAGGTACAATATTAGAAACCCACTGAAGATAATCAATGGGTTAGATAAAACCAACATCCAACATCTTTTATAACTCTGCTTTGACTAGGAGAGAAATCCGAGGATGCATCTTGCATAGATTTTGTTTGACTAGTTTGGCATCTGAGCGAACAACAAGATTATGCATTACCAAGTTGGGATCGAGGACTGACATATCAACATACGACCAAGCGAAATTGATTTTTATCTCATATAAAAAGCTCATAAAGTTTTATCTTTCTTGATATATTAGAGAATTTGCTATGAGTACATTCTTCGCAGTGTCTTTTGTACCCAAATTGATTGTTTCTATCTCCTTAATGAGTAAAGGTGATTTTTCCTAATGTGGGGGAACCATGGTAGGGAGGTCAAGTCCCTCATCTTCTAGCACCTGGTCTAGGTTTTCACTAGAAGATGTGTCCTTTATTTTTACTTTTTCTATGTCCAAAGGTGCTTCAGACAGGTTTTCACTAAGGGAATTCTGATTTTTATTTTCATTTTTATGACTAAGGGAGTTGACCTGGCTACCAAAGTAAGCCTCTGGATGAAGCTAAATTCCATTGATAGAAGTGTGTCTCTCAAGGTCTTGCATGCTCAGTAATGCCAATAGGGCATCATCATTAGCACAAATACCCAAGGAAGGTTATCGTCATTGTCCCTAGTCAATAAGTTCAGGGTACACAAGTTTAAGCTTGGATGGATTGGGAGGGGTGACATGGGTGATAGTGTTTACATGGGCATCATGAAATATATGGTCAAGGTATTCAAAAGGCATTTCATGAAATTACTCTTCATTGGAATCTTTGACTTCAGTAGGAAGATTTGGTTGTGCACTAGTGATAGTGATCTTAGGCATGGGGGGGGGGGGGGTAACCCAAGCCTATATTGTACAAAGTAAATTGGAGAGATGGGTGCTATTCTACCTCTTTCTTCTATTCCAAGACCATTTCCTTTGTAACCCATCTTATCTACCATGGAAGATGCCTTTAGATATATATGATTGGGGATGTTTTCTCACGCTTCATCTTCCTCCTGATACAACCAAGTGGTGACATCACTTTCCAAGCTTTCTTCATCAAGTGGGCCCCATGACTGAAAGGTAGTTATCTCACACTTCATGGTGGGTTTGTTTTTCTTATTGATTTATTTTTTCTTTCCATATGTCTTGGGAGAAAGCGGGAGTTGACCTACGTAGAGATAATTTTGAAGGGTATACTCTCCACAACCATTATCGATGATTTTAACCTTGACCTTAGGTTGAGATGAAGTGGAAGTGACATTTGAGGGATCAAATGGGGGTGGTAGAGCAAGTGAATTGAGCAGAAAATGGTAGGGGTGCTTCCCTTTAATAAGTTTGCAATATTGGAAGGGTTGTGGGTCAGCGTGAATGGTGACCTCTCTACCATTGAATGATAATTTAAGGCATTGGTGATAGGTGGATGGGACGGCTTGAAGGGAATGGATCCATGGATGGATGAGAAGGATGTTATATGGGAGGTAAAGGTCCAAGACCTGGCATGTTGTTTCCAAAATAGTAGGACCCACTTAAAGAGGCAGTGTGATTATACCTTTTGAAACCCTTTCTGCATCAGCATAGGCTTTGATTGTGATCTTTCCAGATGGGTCAAACAAGTCTTCAAAGATTCCCAACCATTCAACTTATATGTACACAAATTTAAACCAGATCCACCATCTATAAGGACTCACTTAACTTTATGTTTCTGCATAATAAATTCAATGTGGAGGGGCTTATTGTGAGAGGGGTCATCAATGGGTGCATCCTTGGATATGAAAACAAGATGGTGTTGTGCAGTAAGGTTTCCCATAAGGGCTTGGAATTGGGCTGCATTGATATTGTCGAGGGTGCACGACTCTAGGAGAACTTGTTCAAGGATCTCTTTATGGATGGCAGATGTTTTGAGGAGCCCAAGGATGGAGATATGTGCATGAGTTTTCCTGAGATGATCAAGGATATCATATCAGTGGGTGGATGACATGGGAGGTTGTGGGGGAGGGGCAGGATCTCCCTGGATGGTTACTCTTCCCCTATGAGTGGTCACATTGTAGTCATTCTAATAATTTGAAGGTGCAGGACCTTGAATGACTATTTTGGCTTGAGAAGAATGACTGGATGATTACAGAGGAGGGACACCTTGGATGGTAACCCTGGGTCTATGATAGGCGAGAGGAGGATCAACTCCTTGGATTGTGATGGTATTAACATAGGTATTAGTGGGTTCTATGTGACCTACCAAAGAGTCAAAGTTGGAGAAATAGTTAGTGTAGTCATAATTGATAGCATGAGATGATGAGGCCTTGTCTTTACCATGTTTAGGGAATGGGTCTTGGTACATTTTAAGTTTATCATTGGAGTTACCAGTTTTTGTGACATCAACCTCAATTTCACACTTGTCAATAACATCTTGGATGTAATTCTTGAGCTTCATACATTTTCATGAGTCATGACCATTGACAGAATGGTGGTTGCAATATTCGTTCTCATTATACCATCAGAGTTTGGGCTGATTTTGATCAAAAGGGCGTGTTATCAGAAAGATAATAGTGCTAGCCTTGACATTCTTTTGGAAAATAACCTCAATAGGCTCACCAAGTAGGGTGTATTCATGTTGGGACTGGTTGTTGGGGTAGGGAGGTTGACCTTGGATGGAGGGATTGTTGGGGAGTTGTGATTGATTGTGATGATTGTGTTATTTAAAGAAATTATTGGTGGTGGTGGGTTTAGATGGGGCGGAAATGGTTTGGACACATTTGGCATCAGTGACTCCATCATTGACTATGTTTTTGTTTCTAGACCAAAACTTTGGCTTATCATTATAAGAGGAAGAATTTTGACCTGATTTTTGATAGTGCTTTAAAGTTACTTCCTTTAAGAGAACATGTTCTAAGGCTAAAATTTTTTTGGAGACTTTGTCCAAGGAGGTCAAGCATTGGCAAGTCAATGGTTTAAACAACTTAGGTACCAAATTGTGTTGAAATAGCTCAATTTGATGTGGTTTTGGTATGTTCCAAGGGAACTTCTTGATGAGATGTCGCCACCTTTGAAGAAAGGTGGCAAAAGTTTCTCCAAGGCTTTGCTTTACATTGTATGGGTCTATCATGGAAGCATGATTCTCAATGTTGTAGGCATAGTGAGATACAAATTTTTCTACTAGGTCTAGGAATGATGTGATGGAGCCATGGGGTAGGGTAGAAAACCAAATGAGGGCATCCCCGCTAAGACTTTTTGGAAAAATACTTCTAAGGTAGACATCACTATAAGAGACCTCTTGACATAGGATGTGAAATTAATGGTTGTGGTCTCTAGGATCACCCTTGCCTTTATATTTTTCAAATTTAGGCATTTCAAATCTAGGTGGGTAGGGTGTGATAGAAATGGATGGGTGATATGGACAAGGAAATATTAAATCAAATGTGTAGGGTCTCTTATTTGTCAGACTCTTAAATTTATTGATAATGTCCTTCATGTCCTGAATTTACTTTATGAGATTGGGTTGTTGATTAGGGGCATGAGGGACATAATGACCCATGTTAGGTATAGGTATTTGATGAGATGAAAATGACATACCACCACTACCAATGTATTGATATGAGGAAAAAAAAGGTTGTGATGTGACTCACGGATAGTGCTAATGGGAGGAAAATGTGTGTTGTTATAACTGATGGAATTATAGAGACGGGCATTCGACCTAGGAGGTTGGGACATGGTTGGATTGGATGCACTTTGAGGTATGAAAATTGGAGGTATGGAAACCATTGGTGTGGATGTCATAGGTGGTGGATGGAGGATGATGTCAATGAAAACTTGATCTATGAGGTCCCCTTATGGAGCTCTGTCAAGGATAGACCAGTAAAATATTGGGAGAAGACGTGCCCCTTGAGTGATGGGATGAGATATAAGCCCATTAGCATTATGTTTGAAAAAATTCTCTCATGTCTTAATTGTAAGGATCGGCAAGAAAGGTCAGGTTGATCAGCAAGTTGTTCCTCTTGTTGGGCATCTTGATCGAAGAGGTGACTATTCTTGAGTATCTCATTGCCCTCGGTGGCCATTTTTTATTTTTGTGAGTGAGTCAAGACCATACATGGGTAACCTTTGTAGGATGATTTAAAAGAAATGCTGGTGAGAGGACTTGGAAATTTTTTTATTTGATGTGAATGGATTTGGATGGTCCTTGGATTAGGATGTGAGGATTTTATTGGGATTACACCTTAGTCTTTGGATTAGGATTTGGGTGAGGAATTTATTATGTTAACCATAAGCTAGGTGACAACCAAGCTAGGTAAAAATTTAGACCTTGTGATAATGATCAAGTATTCTCCTACTTAGGCTAGACTAAAGTCCCTAAGAAAAATAAGACAAAGGATAAGGGTTTGGATCAACCCACAATGATTAGACAAAGGTACTTGGGGGAGGTTCTTTCCCAAGAATAAAATCCAATTGATTGATTGATTAAGGATAAAGGTCTAAATCAAACTTTGACAAGGGATTAACCTTAGAATGAGGTTGATTGATTGATTGATTTTGGATGGTTTGATTGATTAAATTAAGGATTGAAGTTGATTTGGTTGAACAATGTGCTAAGTCCTTAGAGGTTGATTTATGAGGATGATAATGATTATGAAAGAGAAGGGATGATTGAAGAGTGAGAAATGTGATGAAAAAAAATGTTAGTCTAGATGGATGAAGACTCAACATGTGATTGGTTGAGAAGGCAAATAAGGCAAGTTGATTTGACCACCACTATTGAGAAATTGTGAAATTCCTAACCTTTGTTGAAATTCACATTCTCTTAAAGACTCTTCCTCAAACTCATTGTTGTGACCATGGATATAATTGTGGAAGCGATGTAAAAAGGTTCTATGTTTCAACAAGAGCTTGTGATTGATATATGGGAACTTGTTATGCTTGAGGAATTTTTTCAAACTAGGATTCTTCTTCTTGACTTGAGGGTGGATTGACCTTTTGGGATGTTTGGTTAACTTGGGCATGAAGGGAATCATTAGATTTTGATAGAAAGTTGGTCAAAGTGGAAAAGTGCTTGGAAAATGGAAAAATGTTTGGGAAAAGTGTGATTGTCAACTACTCTTGGCAAGAGAAAATAGACAAAACATACACATTGGCCAAGGGAAATGCTTGATAAGAAGTGTGAAAGTGATGGGGGGCTAGATTAGCCCAAACAAATTTTACTGGTTTTTGATAAAATGAAGACACACTTCAAACATACAACTTAGGTTGGAAAGTGAAAACCATTCAATAGGATTCTAATACAAGAGATACCTCAAACAAGAGGACAAATATTTATTTTGGTAGCACTGGCTCCCCCTTACAATGCACATGAGAGGTAACTGAGAGGTAACTATTATATGAGGAATTCTTGTCTCATCTTGAGTGGGTACATGAGAGGTAACTTCGAGGTATGATCCACATCCCCTGCACTATGAATGTGGGATTTGGGCTACTACAACAAGGTTCTTAGTGTAATTTATGAGGGATCATCAATCCAATGACAAATTCTCAAAGCAAGCCACTTATGGCTCTAACTGAGCTTATCGATGTAGAGGGGGCCTCCACATACGTCGAATTCACTCAACACTTCAGCTACCTGATCAACATATTTATATAGCGTCTAAAAAAACCTACTTGAGATCACATGAGGAGAGTCGATATCCCCAGCATGTCCTAATTTGAACTATCCATGTGAGGTTATAAAATACCCAGTCAAGAATATCCTCGTCTACAAACAGAAAAATTACGTGTTTTCAATTGCCTTTCTCATCACCCAAGTTACATGAAGGCGAGGGGAGAAGATAATAGATGTGATGGTGGGTTCACCCTACATAAGCACAAATGCACAAAACATAGAATACATTTATTCTTTTTAGTTCCACAAATAAAGATTATCTAATCTAAAAATGAAAGAAGAGAAACTAAGATTAGTGGAAAAAAGAGTCAGAGGGGCTGCACAAAACTAGTTAGTAGTTTAAAAATTAGCATTAGAAAGATGAGAAATACCTGCACAAACTCTAACTTGATATTGGGATATGTGCAGAATATGTTGACATGATGATATTGTGTTGTCATCGATGTCAATATGCTGAAAGAATGAACCGGTAATATGTTGAAGAGTGAACCGGTAATATGTTGAAGAGTGAACAGGTTTATTGAAGTTAAACTACTAGCAAAGTGAACCGGTATAACGTTGAGAACCGGTATATGTGAAAAAGGTGAAGCGGTATGTTTGTCCAAGTTAACCAGTATATGGAATGTTTTCTATCAAGGTTTAATATGGTATGACTACCGGTTGGTAGTCTCAGCTTCAGGGTTTCTGGTTTAAGTGTTTTGAGCCTGTGTGATTCAACTGATGGCATTGTGTGATGAGTTAGCATTGTAATGGAGATCAGATCATGTTACCATGTCAGCCTCATGAATGTGAAGGATCTTGCATGAAGGAGATTGATCCTCTCTACCTTGGGAATGTGCGAAGTCTCTTTAAATGGTGGAGAACGCGTGATGGGTTATCACCTCCAAGAAGTGGTGATGAATAAATGATGGAGAATATCTTGAGATCTATTCAAGACTGTTGTATTCAAATGCAATGTGTTCAATGGTCAGGATTGAACTAACTAAATTGCTCAACCTAAATGTTTAGGGTTTAGGGTTTATGTTACCGACCTATCTATTTCCTATAAGGTCTATGTTGTGTTTCATGTTGAAGTTGTTGGCAAATGTTGTGTGTGTATCTAAGTTCAAAGATACGTGATTCTTGCCAAACTAGATAAGAGGGTTGATACCTATAGAGTGTGTATGCAGAAGAAAGGAACTAAAGCGGGTCTGCATTAGCATTGAGTGCTATTACCAAATCATTGTAATACTTGTTGATCTCTAATCACTTCAATAGTTGGAAAATCCCTTAACAGGGTAGCTTTAACTAGCTTGCTGTAAATCCTTTAACAAGGTGACTCAAAGCCATTCAGTTCATAAAATCCTCTAACAAGGTAACCTTTAACAGGGTTTAACCCTTAACTAGGTATTCTAGCCATCCCTTAACCGGGTGACCCCTAATAGGATCGGTTCCTAACAGAACCTGTTGTAACAATCTTTAACCAGACTAGGCTTCTAACAAAGTGGAATTCTAAAGAGTTCAAAAACAACTTGTGGGTATTCATCCCCACCGTGGTTTTTCCTAGTTGGGTTTCCATGTGAAAAATATGTGTGTTATATGTGATGTCTTTTTCATGTGATGCTTTGTTGATTTCTGTCAAGAGGTGAATCATGTTGATCTAGCAAGTTATTATATTTCTGGTGATAGATTACCTATTTATGCACAAGGATAATGTGGAAATGAGGGTATAGGTTGTGTGGTAAGATAAGTGTTTCTGGTTTATATCTTTCATAGTCTCATTGTGCTTAACCGTTAGTAGTTTGGTTTATGACCGGTGTTAGTGATTGCCAGTCAGGTTCACTATTTGCAGTCAAACCGGTTCAGGAAAAGTTTTTGTACCTGTACTAATTCACCCCCCCTCTCAGTACCAGTTTGGTGCTCACTATTCATCATTGTGTTATCAATTGGTATTAGAGAATCCTCTAGGTCCTCTGTGTTGTAAGCTTAACCGCTTGAGGGAAAGATCCTATTGTAATGATGAAGAGGGAAGGTCCAAAGTTCAATAGAGATAACTTTAAAATATGGAAGGATAGAATGTTTATGTTATCCCTATCGGTACTCTCACTGATGACCAAAAGAGAGAGATTCAGGAGAATGGGCAAGTCATGGAAGCCCTAATCAGTAGTTTATCTGACATTGAGTTTATTGATGTTTAGGACAAAGAGAATCCCAAAGAAGTATGGGATACTCTTGAGAACATCTATGGCGGTGATGAGAATGTGAAACAAGCTAAGGAAGAAAGCCTTAGAGGAAAATTTGAAGACATGCAGATGGTTGAAGAAGAGACCATTCAACAATATGGAATAAGAATCCAAATTGTTGTTGGAGATATCAAGAGTGCGGGTGGTAAAATGGAAGATTCCACTGTTGTTAGAAAAGTTTTGAGATCCTTATTACTAGTTTATGCAATAAGGGTTGCTGCTATTCAAGATTTGAGGTCAATAGACAAGACTAAGGTGTCCCTAGAATCCATCATCCAAAGTTGATAGCCTATGAGCTAAATAGTTTTGATGGCAGTGTTCAAAAGACTGAATCAGCCTTTAGAGCATATGTTGCACAATCTAGAAAAGGCAAAGAAGCTAGTACTAGTGGCGAACCAAGACAGAGTAGAGAAATGGATGATGAGGAGATCCTGATGGAATTTGAAGCTCTTCTTGCCAAGAGACTTACTAAGGGAACCGGTAAATACAAAGGTAAGCTTCCTTTGAAATGCTTCTCTTGTAACCGGATAGGACACATTGTTGTAAACTATCCTAATGGTGATAGCAAGGACAAACCGAAAAAGTTCAAGAAGTTCAAAGGAGGAAACCGAAGAAACTATTTTGTAACAGTTGATGAAGGTGTTACTAATGAGGCATCAGAAGATGAAGAAAATGAAGATATTGTGTTTGTAGTAGTCAAGGAAGATGTGTTAGACAAGAAGGCTCTTGTCTCCCGCTTTGATAATTCCAATGAGTGGATTATTGATAGTGGTTGTTCTCACTATATGACTGGTGATCGGAGTAAGTTTCTTTCTCTGGAAGAGTATGATGGTGGTGTTGTTCATTTTGGTAATGATGCACCATGTATGGTCAAAGGCAGAGGGTCCATCTATCTAAATGGAAAGAGCAGTGCTGACAATGTGTATTGGGTGGAAGGTCTCAGACACAACCTATTGAGTGTTTCCCATCTGAATGACAGTGGACTCACTCTGGAATTCAAAAATAGAGTGTGCAAAATCAAAGGAAAAAATGGTGAATTGATGGCCACCGGTATGCAGACCAAAGGTAACCTATTTCAGCTGAATGAAAATATAAGTACATGTCTTATGGCTAAGTTTGATGATAGCTAGATATGGCATAGGAGACTCTACCATGTAAACTTTGATAACATTGTGAAGGCCAGTAAGATCAAGGTAGTTAGAGGACTGTCGATGTTGAGAAAACCAGAAAATCCTCTGTGCAAAGAGTGTCAACTAGGGAAAATGTCTTCCTCAACCTTCATAGGTGAATCTTTCACTGCAGACAATTTACTTGATCTTGTGCATACTGATTTGTGTGGTCCTATGAAAACTAGGAGTGTGTAGGGAGAAAGGTATTTTATGATTCTTATAGATGATTGCTCAAGAATGATGTGGGTCACATTCTTGAAGGATAAGTCTAAAGCATTTGGAAAGTTCAAAGCTTTCAGAGCACTGGTAGACAAGGAAAGCAGTAGAAGAATCAAATGCCTTAGAATTGATCAAGGAGGAGAATTCACTTCCAGTGAATTCAACAAATATTGTGAAGAGAATGGCATCAAGAGGCAATTGTCTACCCCCTGGACTCCACAACAGAATGGCTTAGCAGAGAGGAACAACCAAACTATGGTTGAAGTGGCTAGAACCATGTTAATCCAAGGAAAGGTTGCTCACACCTTTTGGAGAGAAGCGGTGAGCACTGCAGTCTACATAATGAACCAGGTACTCATCAAGAAAGGAAAGTATAAGACTCCTTATGAGTACTGGACCGGTAAGAAACTAGTGGTAAGCTACTTCAGAGTGTTTGGTAGTAAATGTTATATCAAGAGGAGTGAACATCAGAGAAAGTTTGATGCTAATTGTGATGAGTGAATATTCCTAGGGTATTCCACAAAGAGAAAAGCTCTCAAATGTTTCAACAATAGGACTCAGAGAATTGTTGAAAGAATCAATGTTAGGGTTGATGAAAACTCTTAGATGTTAGGGTTCCCACAGATACTGAGAGGGGGGGGTGAATCAGTATCTGACCGGTAATGAAAATTTCTTAAAACTGAATATGCAGAATATAAAGTAACAGTATACCGGTATGCAAGAATTAATGCAAATAACAGAATCAAAAGCATCCACATGAAAAGAACACCATAACACAAGATTTTTAATGAGGAAACCCGGTGTGGGAAAAACCTCGGTGGGATTTGTGACCCACAATATTCACTTACTGGCCAATAAGAGAATATTACTTACAATAGGGGCCTGCACATGCAGGAAGGCCAACTGCCTAGAGCTCATTGCTCAATAAGAAGTCACACTGACTTACAATGAGGATTTACATAGATCCAATATTCTGTACTACTTTACAATAGCATCTTCAATGCCAGATTCAGTACTGGTTCTTGCTCTGTTCTTTACATATACCCTTGACCTACAATTTGCACATTAGGTCTGCCTTATAATTTATTTATTGCATTCTATCCATGTCCTACAAATGACTACAATGATCTCTTTTATATACAAGAGTCATTTTACAATTTGCCAAGTCGGCTTACAATAATAAACAAAATATTACATATCAAAAATCCTGTCGGCCTCTATGCCGGTATACATATTTCCTTCTGTGTCGGTGTACATCTTCTGTGTCGGTGTCGGTGTAGATTGATCTTCTAATGCTGGTGCACTATCTTGCCTGTGTTATACTTTGTCGATATAATATCTTGCCGGTGCCATAGGATTGCAAGGTTGCCTGTATAATGCTTTGTCGATATAATGTCTTGCTGGTGCCATAGGATTGCAAGGTTGCCTGTATAATGCTTTGCCGGTATAATGTCTTGCTGGTGCCATAGGATTGCAAGGTTGCCATCAATGACAAAACCTTCAATCACACACAATGTCTCATTGGAGTGTCCATATGCCAACAATCTCCCCCTTTGGCATTGATGGCAACACTCATGAGAAATTTCAAAAAGATATCCAAAAATGTGTATACCAAAAATGTTACCAAAAATATGAGAGC
The DNA here is from genome assembly GCF_030272615.1 of Cryptomeria japonica. Taxonomy (NCBI): domain Eukaryota; kingdom Viridiplantae; phylum Streptophyta; class Pinopsida; order Cupressales; family Cupressaceae; genus Cryptomeria; species Cryptomeria japonica. The sequence goes on from NC_081410.1 coordinate 267,970,764, forward strand.
TCCCCCTAAGCATGTGATCCCTGTGTTTTTAATTTTCTCATCTACTACTCCCCCTTTGGCATCAATGACAAAGGTTAGTAGATTTTGTAGATGTACCAATTCATAACCTCAACCTTGTAGTTGGGTAGTTATTATCTGAAGAATATCTCCCAAAATTAAGTTTATACCATCCATAAACTTCTTGCTCTCCTTTATTGCTATCTCAGTTCTGTATATTGTACCGGTGAGATGCTGCAAGTGCTCTACCGGTGTTCTGCTACCCTGTGTTAGTGCCTTTGAGATTTCCTTATACAGAGATGCTAAATAGTCCAATCTTGGACTTAGTTTAGATCTCAAAAAATTTGCCTTGTTTATTATTTTCTCTTTTCCTCTCTCTAATTTGAGCAGTTCTTCCTCAAAATTTGTTATCTTTTCCTCAAAAACTGATAATGTATCGGGTGAGTTAACAAAATTATCAGCAAGTTTATTGATCTCTTCCTGTACCTTGCTCATCTTTTTGTCTACATCCGTGGTCAAAAAGTTTATCTTACAGGTGTCTTTATACAGAGTTTTGTACTCTTTCAACAAATTGCACAGTTCCGGTAGAAGTGTGTCAAATTCCCTATTACACTTCTTTATTCCTTCCTCAAAGAATTTATGTTTCTCTTTTTCTATACTTTCCTTTACAGTTTCTACCTTTGTTTGCTCAAAATTTCCAGAAATATATTTACAATGTGTATCCAACTGGCCTAAAGAATCTTCGTTGGCTATATTACAATTGGGAGCTATTAATTTCAAAACTGGAATTGAATCATCTATCGCTTTATAGGCTTGTGAGCTATAATCAGTTATTTTCTTGATAGATTCAAGCAATACCTCTATTACATTTGATGGTGACCCAATAAACTGAGTGCCGGTGGAGGTGGCCATGCTGGTATTAACCTCTGGTAGGTCTGTTTGTGTCTCCATCTCTTTAAGCATAGTTTTTCCTACATCATTTCTTACCGGTGGAGTCTGTTCTGGTGGTTGCTCTATTTGTGTTCCAGAATCCATCTTTTTCTCTGAATCTGCTGCCGGTTACTCTTTGTTATCAGATTTATCTGTGGTATCCTTATCTACCACTATGTTGATTTTTTGAGTATCAACATTCACAGTATATAGAACTTCAGGATTAGGATTATTATCCTCTGTGTCCATGCTCTCAGCTGCCGGTTGATTTTCTGCAGTTGTTTTTACCGGTGGAGTATTTAAAGGAGGTGGGGGTAAGTTGTCTCTAATCTTGATACTTAGCGGTCCACCAACTTTACCTTTCCCTTTATCCTTTTGATATACCAGAATGGGCTTGGGATTCATATATTCTTCTTGTTTTTCTTTTTCAACCAAGAATCTATCCCAACCATCTTCTGTTTCGGTTGAAACTTTAGTAACTCTACCTGCCATTAATGATATTTGCCAGTTTGCAGTGGAAAAGACTGTCCGGTTGGCCTGAGCTATCAAATCATCAATTTCCTTAGGTGAGTTGACCGAGTATACTGCAAGTAATTTTTCTATTTTAATTTTCTTATCTAACACAATTATTCGTTGCCTTTTGGCCTCAAGTCTTTTATATAATTCATCAAGAATTTCATTTAGGACTTGCATCAAAAAAAATTTATACATGTCCATGTGTAGTATAACGCTTTCCTCAACTTGTCCTTTCTCATCATCTGATAGGGTGTCATAGATTTTCCCTATGTTTTTCAATTTACGTTCCTCTATGATTTCATTCAGCAATATATCAAAAGGGGCCAAGTCAGTGTTTGTCTTCTTCTTCCTTTTGGGGGTCAACTTTTTCTTAGGTGTGGCTTTCTTGACTGGAGACCTTACAGCTTGTTGCTTTTGTCTTGTCCTTCTAGGTGAAGGAGTGGATACTGGTGAGGGGTCTCTTTTCGTAACAACTCTTTTGAAAGTTGCTGGCATATCTCCTTCTAAGGAGGTATCTACCAGTGATAGATGAGTTTCAGGCTATTGGGCTGCCAACTCTTCTTCTGTTATGCCAGTTTTCTTTAATACATCATCTTTTAAGGCTTTTGCTTGTCTGGTTCCTTTCCTCACAAATGCCTCAACTTTCTTTACTCTCCTTTTAGATTGAATTTGACTTTCGATGTGCTCAGCACTACCAAATACTTCTTCCTTTGGTTCATTGGGGGCTTCTAGAAGTGCTTTGGCATAAGTTTCCACTATGTGGTGATCTGTTTCATACCCCATCTCTGTAACCTAGATTGTTCTTGGGATGACTGCTTCCATCCAGATCTCATCCTTTTTGATTACAAAACATATATCATCCTTATATTTGTTGACAATTTCCTGTGATAGTCTAATCCTCTTATTCATTCTGACCTTTAGTGCTTGAAAATACTCATGGATATTCTTTTCTTTGTTTTAACCCATGTTGTTGAATAAGTCAGACAATTGTTTTCCTAGTGGTATGTCAAATCCAAAATCCTTGTTGCCTATACCGGGAGCCTGTTTGGTTATAAGTAGCATTAAGAATACAAGTAAATTTCCAAATCTAAAGGTTCCTTTCTTATCCTTCTTAATTTTTGCCAAATTGTCAATTAACTCATCTTTTAACCATTCACAGATATCAATTTTCACATTATCCTTAACCATGTCATAAGCACTCTTTATGCATAAACTGGAAACAGAGTTAAGCCTATTTGCATGAGTTGCTTTGTAACCTAGAATCATGCTAACAAATATAACATTTGTATCGGTCACATCATTAACCCTCAATGATCACTTGTCGGATGTTGCACCAGTTAAGTTTGTTACTAGGTCATTGGAGACCTTCTTGGTTTTGTCGGGTCTGGTACCGGTGGAAGGTATCCCTGTTATTGCTTTCACAGCTACCTTGGTAATTTTATGCATTGAGTCAAGCCAAAAGAATGAGCCATGTAACCTGCTAAGAAGTATCCTAACCACTTCCTTGGGAAATTCAGGAATGCAAAGGATTTCAGTGAATCCTAGGGTTTCAACAATTTTATGTTTAGGTTTCACATTTCCGGCATTGTCACATATGACAGATTTATACATGTCTTTGATTTCTTTATCACCTAATTCCTCTATGTTGCAATGAATATACATTCTAGAGTCTTTTGTATAAACAACACCCTTTGGAATTTGGGAAAATGCACCTGTGTTGTCATCTTTCTTAGCTACCTCGGGAACTAGCTGAAACATGGGCCTAGGTCATTTTATAACCTTGACTACTATACGGTTTGCTATGAATTTAGGTGCAGAGGAGGATGCCATGATGATAAATACCTTTTTCTGCCTTTGGATGGATTGATTGCTAAAGTGCTTTGCCTCTTTGCTCGGAATGCCTTAGCTCAGAAATCTTCGCGCTCTCTGAAAGTTTGAATTCACGGTGAAATGAAATGGAGCCAAAAACCTTATTTTATAAAGTCTTTTCTGTCACCTACCACATTAATTGTTTGCCGGTAATGTATTAACTCAACTTTATTTGCCGGTAATGAAGGATTTTCAACTTCTTTTCTCTAACCGAGGGAATAATAGCACATGTGTCATTAAATTGTCAAACCCTCAAGATAATTTTCTTCAGTTTGATGAAGAACATCCTGTCGGTGGAGCATTGCTCTGTCCTGCCGGTGGAGCATCATATTGTCCTGCCGGTGAAGCATTTGTTGATTCTACCGGTGGAGGAGTAACCCCAATATTTAGATCACCTTTTCTAATCCATTGCTTTGAAAATTCTTGTTTGACCTCTTCAACCTTTTCTCTACCTTTCAAGCTAGTACTTTTATTATCTACCGGTGTACCTTTACTTCTACAGAATTTAGCAATATGACCAATCTTGTTACATGCATAACATGTTACATTATTTTTCTGAATAGCTTTCCCATAACCTATGTCGGTTTGTGTTCTGCATTTATTTGATAAATGACCAAATCTTCAACAAACATAACATCTTACATTCATTCTGCAATTTTCAGAGTTATGACCAATTTTGTTGCATTTGGTGCATTGACTGGTGGGAGGATTGATGCTCTGATAATTCCTAGATCTACATTCATTTTTCCTATGACCATATTTATTATAGTTAAAGGATTTTCCATTGAATTTGTAAGTATTAGAGGGTCTTACCAGTTTGCTTTGATCCTGGGTATTTACAGTACCGGAGCTTTCTCCAACTTCAAATCCAACTCCAGAAGTGTCACCTTTGGGTTTTTGATTCTTCAATAAGGTACCAAGTTCTTCTAAGCTTTTCTTGAATTTTTCTTTGTGTTGATTTGTAGTTTCCAATTCCCTTTCCAAGATCTCTTTTTGTCTCATTAGTTCATTTGAGTCATTTTGAGTATGCATCAGATCTGTCTTCAACATATCATTTTCATAGCTAAGTCTTGTGTTCTCATTTGCTGCATCACTTAGTCTTCTGGTCAATTCTTCTTCATTCTTCTTTCTGTCCTCAATCTCTTTGCAGAATCTCATAGTCATATCCTGCATTTCATTTTTTGTTGTCATGATCTCTTGTTTCAATTTGCTTATCATATCATTTAGTGATTCCTTTTCATCATTTTCATTTTGCAATTTTTCACAAAGTTCTCTTCTCTTGTTTCTTGCAACAGTAAGATTTTCTTGAAGTGCCTGAATAATGTCCTGAGCTGCTTTTAAATCATCTTCTAATTTGATATTTTTCAACTTCTCTGCATCATAGTCAATAAGAGCTCCTTCAAGTTGCTTCATTAGATTTTCCATCTTTACTGGTGTCAAGATCTTCCTCAAGCTGTTAGGCTTCTGAAAATAGAGGACCAAGCTTTGATACCAATTGTTAGGGTTCCCATAGATATTAAGAGGGGGGGGGGGGGTGAATCAATATCTAACCGGTAATGAAAATTTCTTAAAACTGAATATGCAGAATATAAAGTAACAGTATATCGGTATGCAAGAATTAATGCAAATAACAGAATCAAAAGCATCCACATGAAAAGAACACCATAACACAAGATTTTTAATGAGGAAACCCGGTGTGGGAAAAAACTTGGTAGGATTTGTGACCCACAATATTCACTTACTGGCCAATAAGAGAATATTACTTACAATAGGGGCCTACACATGCAGGAAGGCCAACTGCCTAGAGCTCACTGCTCAATAAGAAGTCACACTGACTTACAATGAGGATTTACATAGATCAAATATCTTGTATTGCTTTACAATCGCATCTTCAATTCTAGATTCAGTACCAGTTCTTGCTCTGTTCTTTACATATACCCTTGACCTACAATTCGTACATTAGGTCTGCCTTATAATTTATTTATTGCATTCTATCCATGTCCTACAAATGACTACAATGATCTCTTTTATATACAAGAGTCATTTTACAATTTTCCAAGTCGGCTTACAATAATAAACAAAATATTACATATCAAAAATCCTGTCAGCCTCTGTGCCAGTATACATATTTCCTTCTGTGCCGGTGTACATCTTTTGTGCCGGTGCCAGTGTAGATTGATCTTCTAATGCTGGTGCACTATCTTGCCTATGTTATACTTTGCCGGTATAATATCTTGCCGGTGCCATAGGATTACAAGGTTGCCTGTATAATGCTTTGTCAGTATAATGTCTTGTTGGTGCCATAGGATTGCAAGGTTGCCTATATAATGCTTTGCCAGTATAATGTCTTGCCAGTGCCATAGGATTGCAAGGTTGCAATCAATGACAAAACCTTCAATCACACACAATGTCTCATTGGAGTGTCAATATGCCAACATGAGAAACCTGAGGAAACTGGTAGAGAGAATGTAGGATATGAACCGGTAGTAACCTTCTGGGAACCGATTGCAAATCGGCCCAGTACCAGTAATTGTGCTCCTACACTGGTGGATGCTGATGCTGATGAAGATGAGGTTAAAGAAGAAAAGAAAGAGGAATCTATTAAGAATATACCTAGGTATGTAAAACTCAATCATGATCCAAAGCAGATCATAGGAGACAAAGATGCAGGAATTCTTACAAGAAGAAAGGTCAGAGAAAACACATGCATGATCTCTGAATTTGAGCCTAAATCATTCAAAGAGGCACATAAAGATGAAGACTGGATCAAGGCAATGGAAGAGGAACTTGATCAAATAGAGAAGAATGGTACATGGTCTTTGGTACCCATACCAGAGCATAAAAATGTTATTGGAACCAAATGATTCTTTAGAAATAAACTGAATGAGGATGGCACAGTGGTAAGGAACAAATCCAGACTAGTATGTAAAGGATATGGCCAAGAAGAAGGAGAAGACTATGGAGAAACCTTTTCTCCAGTAGAAAGATTGGAAGGAGTTCGTATGCTTCTTGCATATGCAGCTTTTAAAGGATTCAAGGTATACCAAATGGATGTAAAATCTGCATTTCTAAATGAAATATTTGAAGAGGTGTATATAGAGCAACTAGATGGGTTTGCCCTATCAAAAGATAGTGACATGGTGTGTGGGCTACATAAAGCCTTGTATGGTTTGAAGCAAGCACCTAGAGCATGGTATGAACACTTGCACTCCCATCTTGTGAAGATTGGATTTGAAAGAACAAGTGAAGATAGCAATATCTACTTGAAATTAGAATGAGATCAGATTCTGATCTGTGAAGTATTTTTTGATGACATAATCTTTGGTGGAGATGACAAGATGAGTCATGACTTTGTAGATGAGATGAAAAAGGAGTTTGAGATGTCACTCATAGGGGAGATTAAGTTCTTCATTGGACTGCAGATTCAACAAATGAAATATGGAATCTTTATTACTCAGTCCAAGTATGTCAAAGAGGTGTTGAAGACCTTTGGCATGGAAGACAACAAACTAGTTGGTACACCAATGGTGACTGGTTGTAAACTATCAAAAGAGGATGACTCAGCATTGGTAAATGAGAAGGAATACCGATCAATAATTGGTATTATATAGTGCATAGCAGACTAGACATTACACATGTAGGGGTAATTACCACTCAGTTTCAACAAAGCCCAAGAGAATCCCACTTGGTAGTAGTCAAGCAAATTCTTAGATATCTGAAGGGAACTATCGACTATGGATTATGGTATCCATACAATGATGATTTCAATCTGAAAGTGTTCACAGATGCTGATTGGGCTAGTAATGTTGATGACTGGAAGAGCACAACCGGTGGTGCATTCTTTCTTGGTGGTAGACTGGTCTCATGGATGAGTAAAAAGAAGAGGTGTATCTCTCAGTCTACAACAGAAGTGGAGTATGTTGTAGCTTTTATGAACTGCACCCAAACTATTTGGATGAAGCATGTATTGAATGGCTTCAAAGTTCATGTATCTGAACCAGTAAGTATATTTTGTGACAATACAAGTGCAATTAACATTTCCAAGAATCCATTTTTACATGCTAGAAGCAAGCACTTTGAAATCAAGTATCCTTTCTTGAGGGAAAAGGTTTAGAATAAAGAGGTGGTATTGGAACATGTTTCCAATAAGGAGCAGTTAGAAGACATATTCACCAAGCCTCTACCGAAGGCTACCTTTACCTATCTGAGAGATGAATTAGGGGTGCTACCCCTTCAAGTGGTAATCTAAAGGTTTGTGCTCCACATCAGTCAGCTCTTACTTTGCTATATCTTTTCAGGATTGATGTGTTGAAGGATGCTACTCCCCAGGCGAAGCAGCATAGTGGAACAGGGAAGCTTGTGCCTCCACTTTGGCATTATTGTCAAAGGGGGAGAAGATGTGAAGTGGAGAAGATATCTACAGTATTAAGGAGAAGATGTGATGCAGAAAGAGAGAATCTTTGTACATTGCCATCAATGCCAAAGGGGGAGATTGTTGGCATATGTGCAGAATATGTTGACATGATGATATTGTGTTGTCATTGATGTCAATATGCTGAAAGAATGAACCGATAATATGATGAAGAGTGAATCGGTAATATGTTGAAGAGTGAATGGGTTTATTGAAGTTAAGCAACTGGAAAAGTGAACCGGTATAATGTTGAGAACCGGTATATGTGCAAAAGGTGAAGTGGTACATTTGTCCAAGTGAACCAGTATATGGAATGTTTTCTATCAAGGTTTAATATGGTATGACTATAGGTTGGTAGTCTCAGCTTCAGGGTTTCCGATTGAAGTGTTTTGAGCTCGTGTGATTCAACTGATGGCATTGTGTGACGAGTTAGCATTGTAATGGAGATCAGATCATGTTGCCATGTCAGCCTCATGCACGTGAAGGATCTTGCATGAAGGAGATTGATCCTATCTACCTAGGGAATGTGCGAAGTCTCTACAAATGGTGGAGAACATGTGATGTGTTATCGCCTCCAAGAAGCGGTGAAGAACGAATGATGGAGAATGTCTTGAGATCTGTTCAAGACCATTGTATTCATATACAAAGTGTTCAATGGTCAGGATTGAACCGATTGAATTGCTCAACCTAAATGTTTAGGGTTTAGGGTTTATGTTACTGACCTATCTGTTTCCTATAAGGTCGATGTTGTGTTTAATATTAAAGTTGTTGGCAAATATTGTGTGTGTATCTAAGTGCAAAGATACGTGATTCTTGCCAGACCAGATAAGAGGGTTGATACCTGCAGAGTGTGTATGTAGAAGAAAGGAACTAAAGCGGGTCTGCATTGGCATTGAGTGCTATTACCAGATCATTGTAATACTTGTTGATCTCTAATCACTTCAACAGTTGGAAAATCCCTTAACAAGGTAGCTTTAATAGGGTGACTCAAAGCCATTGAGTTCATAAAATCCTCTAACAAGGTAACCTTTAACAGGGTATTCTAGCCATCCCTTAACTGGGTGATCCCTAACAGGATCGGTTCCTAACAGAACCTGTTGTAATAGTCTTTAACCGGACTAGGCTTCTAATAGAGCAGACTTCTAAAGAGTTCAAAAATAGCTTGTGGGTATTCATCCCCACTGTGGTTTTTCCTAGTTGGGTTTCCACGTGAAAAATAGGTGTGTCATATGTGATGTCTTTTTCATGTGATGCTTTGTTGATTTCTGTCAAGAGGTGAATCATGTTGATCTAGCAAGTTATTATATTTCTGATGATAGATTACCTATTTATGCACAAGTATAATGTGGAAATGAGGGTGTAGGTTGTGTGGTAAGATAAGTGTTTCTATTTTATATCTTTCACAGTCTCATTGTGCTTAACCGATAGTAATTTGGTTTATGACCGGTGTTAGTGATTGCTAGTCAAGTTCACTGTTTGCAGTCAAACCAGTTCAGGAAAAGTTTTTGTACCTATATTGATTCACCCCCCCTCTTAGTACCGGTTTGGTACTCACTATTCATGATTGTGTTATCACTTGAATCAACAAACCAAAAATATCTAAGGCCTCAGCATAGATGTCGAAGCACAGGTGCAGACGTTGAACATTTGCACAAACGTCATACGTCTACGTAAACATCAAAGTAGGCTTGACTACTAAAACAAAAAAGGCAGAAAATAGAAAATTAAAATTTGAAAATTCAAAATTTAACTATTAAACTATTACCTATGCAAACATCGATCTAAACCGTAGATGTTAAGCATCTGCGCAGATGTAAAGAATATAAAGACATATAGAGTTAGCCGAAAATTTGAAAATTCAAAATTTGAATTTTGAATTTGAGCGAGCAACTAGGTTTAACATAGACGTTGAACCAAAGCGCAAACATTTACCATCTACGTAGACGTTGATGCATCAATCTGCTAAAAAATTAACCTAATTATCCTAAAAGATTTAAAATTTGTAAAAACCAGAAATTAAAGACAACTAACTAGATTGTTTTTTTACACTGGTTTTGTAATTTTTTTGTTGTTTTAAGTTGTAGAAATTGAAAAATAGCTCAAAAACTAAGTGTCAAAACACACTAGATGGAGATGTTGAATCATAAGTGGATATGTCCAAGCACGGAACCTACCAAAGGCAAGTTAGAAAATTCAAATTTTTAGCAGAGATGTTGTTCCGTGGCAAGACATTGAAATAGCAAGACAAAGACATCATTTTACAGACACAGACGCCATTCTGGAACTTGCAACTCAAATACTTTAAAAAATTTTAAAAATAAAATTAGTAACAAGGGACTAGGTCCTATTGAGCATGCTAAAATGAAGAGCAACAAAACTTCCAAGTGTAATGGTTAGTAAATAAAAGTATGAAACATTCAAACACTCAAATATAAACCATTATACCTTGAAATATTGTCTTCTCCTTCAAATTGAGCTTTTGGTGAAGTTGAAGATGTACCCCTCTTCAACTTGTTTGGATGAGCTCCTTGTAGGATTGTGGATTGGTCTCCACACACAATAACACAAATGATAATATAGATGGATGGATGAGGTATGATTGCAAGTAGGTTACCATGGATGCCTAAAATTGACTATAGTGGTGATGCAAAGGATATGATTCAAAAACTATACTAGCAACAAAAGATTGTATAGAAATGGTATGATGAAATGAAGGGGAGGAGACCTCTATTCATAGATTTGAAGGAGGAGGAATGGATGGTTGAGATTGAAGATGAAATGGAATACCAAGATTGAAAGAAGTGGATTGAGAGGACATGGTGTGGAGACCAATAGACTTGCCATAAAGGAATTTCTTGTCTCCACATTCCACAATGTACATGGGGTAGAGATCCTCAAGTACATTGGGAAGACAAAAGAGGAATTAAAAATTCCTTGGGGGAGGATAAGGGGATTAAAATTAACAAATAATGAGGTGTATGGGGGAATGGGAATAGAAAAGGAATTAAAAATTTCTTGGGAAGATGAGAGTGCATGGAGAAGAGAGGAAATTTGAAATCCTTGAAATGACCAAAGTTGGTGCATTCCAGGTTAGGGGTTGAGAGGGGAACAAGGAATTTATGGAAATTGGTTGACTTGTGGCTAATCATGAGAATTAGGCACTAGTAAATGATTAGAAAGAGTTATTAAGTGGGATAATGAGTGATTAGAAGACAGGTGGGAAAGTTGGGAGGATTTGACAAGAGGAGAGAGAATGAGTGGAGTAATTAAAAATTGGGGAATAATGATAAGAAAGCTTCTAGAAGAATTAATTAGCTTAAGTAAGAATTAGGGGAAAGGGATTTGTAGGAATCACATGATCTAGTTAATTAATTAAAATTAATTAACTAAAGGGGACTTAAAGGAATTAATAAATTGGATGACTTTAGAAGAATGAGAATAATTGGTTTATTTCATAAATCAATTATTGGACTATAGTGATAGGATTAAATAAATTATATTTAATTGCTTCTAAGAAGAATAAAGGGAATAACATAATTAAATTGATTAACTATGTAGTAAGGATAAATTAATTAAATAATTAATTTAATTAATTTTAGATGTCTACAGGAGGTTTCATTTTATAATATTTCTTAGTGTGAGTCACATAGTATAATGCACCTTTCTAGCCCTATTTTACTTCCCTTGCTTTTACACAATATAACACACTTTGTTGTCTAATGGAATTCATGATTCTCCATATTTTTCATGGATTACCTAACACAACACAACTTGCTAGACATTAAAAGCCATGCATATTTTGTATTTGAGCAATGAGCTCTAGGCAGTGGGCCTGAATGCAAGTGCATTTCCCTTTTGTAATATTGATCTACTACTAGCCATAGTATAATAATATTGTGGGTTCAAATCCCACTGTGGATTTTACCTTTCTGGGTTTCCACATAAAAATATTGGTGTTATGGTTGTGTGGTTAATTATTTTATGTTTCTGCACTTTGATTACTTTTCCATGTATCTGGTGGTTTAAGAATCAAGTTAATAAGTTTGCAAAATAAAACATTGATTCACGCCCCCCCCCCCCCTCAGTGTTTATTGATTCCAACAATTGGTATCAGAGCTTTGTGCCTCTAAAACTCCTAACAACTTGAGGAAGATCTAGAGATTAAATCGATGGACTCTGGTCTGTAGAGACAACTTAGTATGGCACTTGAATATCTTGATGTAGCAAGAAATAAAGTGAGCACCCTAAAAAGAAACATAAATGCAACTAAAGACAAACACTGAAAGATCAAGTGAGAATATCTAGAGAAAAGAGAAAGGAGTTGATGGATAAATCTAAAGGAGAAAGAAGAAAAAAGTGTTGACAATAAAGCCCTACAAGACAAGACAGATGGATGTGAGAAGATGGCTAGAGAGAATGCAGTCTTGAAGAATGAAATGCAATCCATTGTAATGAAGCTAACTAAGGAGATTGAAGAATGGAATAAGAATGAAGAAACCTTGACTCAATCACTGAAGGATAGATCTAATGAATGTTGCAAATTGACATATGAGAATGATCAGTTGAATCTTGAATTAGTGCAATGCAAGAATGATGGACAAGAACTTGAAAGGAAGATCATAATTTTGAGAGAAGAGTTGACTACTACTAATGAGTACAAGGAGAAATTCAAAGCTATCTTTGCAAGGCTAGATGAGATAGTAGAAAGTCAGAGACATGGGAAAGACATGAGAGGACTTGGATTTGAGAAAGGAGAATCCTCTGGTTCTGGACAAAGCAATCATAAGAATGACAAGAAACCTTTGGTAAGACAACCTAATGCCTAGAAATTAAATGTTAAATGTTTTATTTATGGAAAGTTTGGTCACATAGAAAGTCAATGCAGAAGTAAGATGAATAATGGAATGATTAATAATGGACCTACCTTTACTGATCAATATTTCATATGCAATAACTTTGGTCATAAGTCAAACATGTGTAGAACAGTGATAAGTAATTTTTAGAATAAGAGATGCTATGCTTGTGGAATGTTTGGAAATATCTCTAACCAATGTAGGATGAGATCTAATTAGATGAACTTTAGGCCTATGTAAAAGAGTGTTGTATGTTATGCATGCAACAAATTTGATCACATTGCAAAATTCTATAGAAGTAAAAACATGAGTAACAATGGTCTGGTAAATAAGAACCAAACAAATGAAAAGGGAAAAGCAAAGGTAGATGAGATCAACGATCAACATAAGAAGATGTGGGTGAAGAAAGAAGACCCTAATACAAGAAAATGGCTCCACACCTAATTCTGGTGCGAGAACCTCATCTCGTAACTAAGGCATTTTGGCCTTAGAGGGCAAATTATCATGCAGATCCATACAACCCCCTTGCAAAGATCTGTAACTAATTCAGGAAGGTTGCAGAAGATCTAGATTAGATGACCAAATGCTATCCAAAACAATTCATGGTGATTTGAGATTCTGGTGGAAGATTTCATGAAAAGTGAGGTATCTGGTAGCTTTTAGGGTTAAGAATTTATTGCAGCTAAAAGTTAGGTTTTCAAATGATAAAAGGGTGTTTTTATTTTTCATTCCTCACAATACAAACAAGAAGAAGGATAAGCTGGTGATAAAGTATGTTGTTGTGGAAGAAGACACCGAATTAGATGAAGAGGTTAGAGAAGTAAAGAAGACTGCCACATATGCTAGGGTAGTCCAAAAGCCCTTATCTGGTGAAGCTCCACCTCTAAAGAATGCTAAAACATAAGGCAAGCCATCCAAAAAAATGAGAGAAGGAAAGAAGAAATCGAAACTAGATAAAGCTCTCAAATTGGGTAAGCTTGAAGGTCCTTACACTGTTGTGCCTCCTTTGTCACTAAGTGAGTTGATTCATCAGATAGTCAAGGAAGAAAATCTGAAGAATGGTTCAAAATATTACAAGAATTATGATGACAATGAGCAGAGATCAATTAAAGAATCTATAATATAATATTTGAATACATATAATAAAGTTTTGTTAGAGCTATCATCCATAATTCTGAAGGAACTATATGATATTTTGGATGCCCGAAGACATGCAGCGAGTCTTGAAGATGAGAGATTGAAAGAATACACATTAGTTAATCTAGGTTCGATTATTATAAAAGATGAGACTCAAACAATCTTGAAACTTGTATAGGAAAAGTTTACAAGTACTAAACATGGGGCAAATAGGATAATGTTTGGTAAATCTATTGAAATTTGCTAAAGAAACTGTGAGCATTTTGAAGAAGTTTTTGAAGGAGAATCGGTATTAGATAAATCTAGAGAAGAATGATTCCCTACCAGAAGAACAATTAACAGAAGACACTTCCATTCTGGAAGTACTGACAAAAGTTCCCGGTGATCAAAGGTATCAGTCATCTGAGTAGATTGATCTGATAGAGCAAGAAGTTGCAGATGATACTACTGCTAACCTCTCAGTTGATGACTCTGGTGATGTTGTACTAGACCCTTTGGTGATTGAAGTTAACATTGAGAAGACAACTAAGGAGATAGGAAAAGTTGCAGATTAACAAGAAGAGGGAAATACTGAGAAGGATGTAGGGGTGAGCACGGATGCAGAGGTAGTGAAAGATAAAGGAGAAGAGAAGGTTGATGAGGCTCTGGTGACCATGGAAAGAGCCACTAATAAAGGGAAGCAGATTGATGTTGATGAAGATGATCTTCCACATGGACCTTGATTTATTTAAGTACTCTATCTCCTATTCAACCATTAAAACTAGTCACCCTTGCCCAAATCAAAGTAAGGACTTACTTAAGTCTGCATCTAAAGAAAAAGAGGTTATATCTCTGGCGACTAAAGTCGTACAATTTTTTTTTCCTAACCTTAAGCAGGATTCCAGTGACACACCCCCTAATAAGCTTAACAGTATGTTACATAAAGTTGAATCAAATTTTGAGTCATTAGAGAAAGAGGTAGATGAGGTAGTTCTGAAAAGATTTAATGACATGAGATTGAAAACAACTTTGCAAGTGGTTGAAGGTGACATAGTCAGTTTAAAGACTGTTATAAAGAGTGTTGAGGATGCCTTAGATAAAGGTGGTAAGATCTATAAGTCATGTCTCATTTTGCCTAAATTTACAGTAGACATTGATAAGAAAATAAGGGATCATGAAGGGCAGTTGGCTGGCATTACATAATCTTTTGCCCCTCATTCAAATTTTCCTAGTAATTTTGTAGCTCAGATACTAGATCTAATTGATAAAATAAGGAGCTTGTATAAATAGAAAGAGCATATTATGAGCAGAGTAGGGGACATGAGGAGTCTAATTACTCGTTGGTTAGAAACTTTGCTTGGAGATCAACAAGATGCAATAGATACTTTGGAAAAAGTTGTACCATTAGATCTTAAAGGCATTGAAGTACATGCATACATGTTTAGTGCCTTAATTAATAATTTGGATTGTTTCCTGAGAGGATGGAATTAGTATTTGAAGTCTTTGAAGGTAACTTATGCAGATATTTTCAAGTTTTTTTAGAAAACTGCATAAATTCTCTTGTGTATAAGTTTTGGCAGATTCCTACCTTTTTAATTTGTGTCAAAGGGGGAGAGAGTAGTAAAAAATGGTGCACATTCTTAGGGAGAGCTAGTTGAGTGTACATATTTTTGGATTGATTGGAGTTTTGGAATTTTGGAGCACTTGTCATTTTTCACAGTGTTGGCATCAATGCCAAAGGGGGGAATTGTTGGCAAGAGACACTTCTTTGGTAATGTTATATGCAAGGAGATTACCTAAGGGTTGTCATTCATGGAAACTCAGTCTAGTAATCCTATTTGGTACCTGTATATTTGATCTACTGGAAGTCATATTGACTTTAGGCATAAGTTTGACAGAGTGTGAAGATAGTATATATATTCAGTGAGCACAACTCATTTCTAGTGATGCCGTTTTAGTTGCAATGATAGGGATAGTCGATTTTTTGTTTAAGGAAGATCACTTTGCAATTCCAGCCTTCAATGTTGATCCTAGTGAATGACTCTTAGTCTGGTATCCGGTGATTCTAGAAGAGAAGAGCTATTTTGTGGACAAGTTGGATAACATGTATCGCGGAATTGTATGGATGATTTCCATGATTGATGTTATGTTCAAGGAGTTTATGTCATTGCGTATGAATCTTGTGATCATATTTTTAAGGTCTGATATATGGATTTGTGATGGATTGAGCCGACATGAGACTACACATTTCACATTTTGCAGTTTTGTGAAGCTTACTTGATGGAGATCTATTTTGTGATGTTGATATATAAGATTGAATTAGATGATCACTTTGGTCAGAATATATGTGTGCAATTTTTTTTGGGAGTGATTGAGTGTAGTTTCCCATGCACATCTTGAGTTTTGGTAATCCAGTATTTGGTAGTAGAACATAACAGAGCATTTTTTCAGATAAGTGGTAGTGGATCATTTTGAGTTTAATGAGAATTGATTCCTAGCATTTGTAGATGTTGTATTCTAGTTTAACCATTATATTTTTCTTTATATCTCATTTGTAGGACAGTGAGTCCTTTGGGGTTGCTACCCTATTTTGTATTTGAGTAGTGAGATCTAAGCAGTGTGCCTAAATGTAAGTGAATTCCCCTTTTGTAATATTGTTATACTACTAGCCATAGTATAATAATATTGTGGGCTCAAATCCCATCGTGGTTTTTCCCTTTCTGGGTTTCCACGTAAAAATCTTGGTGTTATGGTTGTGTGGTCAATTCTTTTATGTTTCTGCACTTTGATTACTTTCTCATGCATCCAGTGGTTTAAGAATTAGGTTAATAAGTTTGCAAATTACAAAATACTGATTCCCCTGTTGAAATGTGGTGACTAATTAGCAAAGTATTGTACACTCAGTATGTATCCTCACGGGGGTCCATGGCCGGGCCGGGCCTCGGGCAGGGGTTCAGGGGCGGCAGCCCCCGAGAAAGCGGGGGTTCGGGGGCGGCAGCCCCCGAGAAATTTTTTTTTTTGCTGTTTTTTGTGATGAAAACCGACATTGTAATAAAACCCTAAAAAAGGCTGACTTTGTTTGTTGCCCTAAAAATGCATTTTATAAGCGGCTGGGATGCTTAAGACATTGTAAGGTTGATGTACTATTTTTGCTGGATAATAAGAAAGATTGGACGGCTGTGTATGGTGGATGTAACCCATTCTGGGTGAACCACGTTAAATCTCTGTGTTATCTATGTCTTGTTTTATTTCTTTATCTTTTGTATTTAAATCTGCATATAATTGTTAGTTCATATTTGGTTCGGATCTGCTTGAAACCCTAACAATTGGTATTTGAGCGAGGTTTTCTGTAAATTGGCAGGACTTTCAGATTTGAGTGGGAGCAATGGAGGATTCCAAATTCAAGGTCAAAAAGTTTAACGGCCAGAATTATCAGTTATGGAAAATGCAGATGGAGGATTACCTGTATCAAAAGGATTTGTGGCGGCCATTGGAAGGAAAGGCAAAGAAACCGAGCACAATATCAGATGAAGAGTGGGACATTTTAGATAGAAAGGCACTGGGATCCATTCGATTGTGCCTTGCAGCGTCTGTAGCATTCAATATAACAGAAGCGAAAACGACTGTAGATTTGATGGCAACATTGGCTAAGCTGTATGAGAAACCCTCGGCTTCGAATAAGGTATTTCTTATGAAGCGTTTGTTTAATTTGAAAATGAGTGAGGGAAGATCTGTAGCAGAGCACTTAAATGAATTTAATACAATTACCAATCAATTGTCTTCGGTAAAAATTACCTTTGCAGAAGAGGTTAGGGCTCTCTTGATTTTATGTTCTTTGCCAGAAAGCTGGAATAGCTTGGTTATGGCTGTAAGTAACTCTATCTCTGGTAAAAATACTTTGGTATTTGATGATATTGTTGGTGTTATCCTAAGTGAGAAAATGCGAAGGAAAAGCACAGGTGAGACTCCAACATCATCGGGTAGTGTTTTGAATGTGGAGAACAGAGGAAGATCAAAGGAAAGAGGAAAAGGCCCTGGGAATGAGAAGTCATGAGGGAAGTCAAAGAAAGGATGCTCTCAATCTAGAGGAAAGAAAGATTGCTGGTACTGGGAAAAGCCTGGTCATCTAAAGAAAGATTGTTGGTCTCGGAAAAACAAAGAAGGAGACAAAAATGAAAATGACAGTAAGGAAGCTAATATTGCAAGTAATACTTTACAAGATGCTTTAATCTTATGTTTGGATAATGTTAATGATTCCTGGGTAATAGATTCTGGGGCTTCATTTCATGCTACACCCCATAGAAAATATTTTCTAGATTATGTTCAAGGTGATTTTGGATAGGTATATTTGGGTGATGATGAACCTTGTCAAATCATTGGAAAAGGAAAGATAAAGATCAAGTTGTAGAATGGTAATGACTGGTTTCTGTAGGAGGTAAGACATGTTCCTAATTTAAGAAGAAATTTAATTTCTGCAGGGCAACTAGGTAGTGAAGGTTGCATAGTTACCTTCTCAGACAGTATGTGGAAGGTCACTAAAGGATCATTAGTAGTAGCTAAAGGTGCGAAGGTAGGCACATTATATCTGTGTACTGGTAACACTTACTCTACCTTAGCTGCTACAGATAAAGTTACTGCAGGGACAACAACAATAAATGTTACAAGAACAGATTCGATAATGTGGCACCATAGGCTTGGGCACATGAGTGAGAAAGGGATGAAAATCCTTCACTCCAAAAATCTATTGCCAGGACTAAAGAAGATTGATTTAGAGTTCTGTGAGAACTGTGTTTATGGTAAACAGAAAAGAGTCAGATTTCTCAAGGTTGGGAAAGAGAAGAAGAGTGAGAAGTTAGAGCTTGTACATTCAGATGTATGGGGACCGGCTCAGGTATCATCTCTTGGTGGCTCTTGTTATTATGTTATTTTTATTGATGACTCAACCAGAAAAACATGGGTATATTTCCTAAAACAAAAATCAGATGTTTTTGAAACTTTTAAGAAATGGAAAGCTTTGGTTGAGAATGAGACAGGAAAAAGGTTGAAGTGTCTTAGATCGGATAATGGAGGTGAGTATTGCAGCAAAGCATTTGAAGATTACTGTTCCTTAAATGGGATTCGAAAGTAGAAGACAATTCCAGGAACTCCACAGGAAAATGGTGTGTCAGAGAGAATGAATAGGACCATCATGGAACGTGCGAGGAGCATGAGATTGCATGCTGGATTGCCCTTACATTTTTGGGCAGATGCTGTACATACTGTTGTCTATTTGATAAATAGAGGACCTTCAACCCCTTTGGATGGTGGTATTCCAGAGGAGGCATGGACTGGTAAAAAGGTAAATTATTCTTTTCTAAAAACTTTTGGTTGCGAAGCTTTTGTCCATGTTGATAAAGAAAACAGAACCAAGCTTGATGCTAAATCTCAGAAATGTACCTTCATTGGATATGGGATAGATGAATATGGCTATCGGTTATGGGATCTTGAAAATAAGAAAATAATTAGAAGTAGAGATGTTATATTCAATGAGAAGGTTATGTATAAAGAACAAATGCAGGAAAAGAAGCATGAACAGGACAAACAAGAATATGTGGTGTTGGATGAGATTCCTGAAAATGAAATGCCATAGGTACCTGATGCTCAGCAACAACAGATTGTCCCACAAACTCCTGCAAGTGTTAGACGTTCTACGAGGACAAGTAGACCCCCTAAAAGATTTTCTCCTTCTTTGTATTCTATTTTATTAATAGATTCTGGTGAACCAGAAGAATATGAAGAAGCAATGCAGGTGGATGCCAAACAACAGTGGCAACTAGGCATGAAAGAGGAGATGGACTCTTTGATGAAAAATAAGACTTGGGACTTAGTCCCTTTACCTGCAGAAAAAAGAGCCTTGCCTAACAAATGGGTTTATCAGCTGAAGGAGGAGGAAGGAGGTCAGAAAAGATATAAGGCCAGACTTGTGGTAAAAGGTTTTGCATAGAAAAAGCGTATAGATTATGATGAAATATTTTCTCCAGTTGTAAAAATGACTTCAATTAGAACTGTACTTAGTCTTGTGGCTGCAGATGATTTACATCTTGAACAATTAGATGTCAAAACAACTTTTCTCCATGGAGATTTGGAGGAGGAAATTTACATGTTGCAACCACAGGGATATGAGGTCAAAGGTAAGGAGAACTTGGTGTGCAGGTTGAAGAAAAGTCTGTATGGCCTAAAGCAAGCACCTCGACAATGCTATTTAAAATTTGATAGTTTCATGGCTGAACACGGTTATCATAGATGTCATTCTGATCATTGTGTATATTTTAAGAGATTTGATAATGGCAGTTATATTATCCTGTTGCTTTATGTTGATGACATGCTTGTTGCTGGGTCTAACATGCAACATATAAATGATCTTAAACAGAAATTAGCCAGGTCATTTGCTATGAAGGATTTGGGTGTAGCTAAGCAAATTCTCAGTATGAGGATTACACAGGACAAGAAAAATAGAACCTTGAATTTGTCCCAAAGTGAGTATATAAAGAAGGTGTTGAAAAGATTTAACATGCAGGATGCAAAAGCAGTTAGTACACCTTTGGCTAGTCATTTCAAATTGACTAAGGAGATGTGTCCAAAGGCACAGGAAGAGGTTAATAAAATGTCTAACATCCCGTATTCATCAGCTGTTGGCAGTCTGATGTATGCAATGGTATGCACAAGGCCATATATTGCACATGCAGTGGGAGTTGTGAGCAGGTTTATGAGTAATCCGGGTATGGAACATTGGAATGTTGTGAAATGGATTCTTCGGTATTTGAAAGGAACTACTACGAAGGCATTATGTTTCAAAGGATCTAATGTTGCTCTAAGTGGATTTGTTGACTCTGATCTGGCAGGTGATATTGATTCATGGAGGAGTACTACAGGGTATGTTTTTACTATAGGGGGAACTGCAGTCAGTTGGATTTCTAGGCTACAAAAGGTTGTTGCACTTTCAACCACTGAAGCTGAGTATGTTGCTGCTACAGAAGCCAGCAAAGAGATGATTTGGTTGCAATGTTTTCTGAAGGAATTGGGTCAGACACAAGAGGATAGCCCATTGTATACTGATAGCCAGAGTGCCATTCATCTTGCGAAGAACTCTACTTTTCATTCAAGGACAAAGCACATTCAGCTCAGGTACCACTTCATCCAAACTATTTTGGAGGAGGGTCAGTTACGGCTTGAGAAGATTCACACAAGTGAGAATCCTGCCGATATGTTCATAAAGGCAGTTCCATAGGAGAAGCTGATTTCTTCATCAATTTCTAGTGGTCTTCTTGATTAATAATTGTGGAATTTATACCAGTCAAGTCCTAGTGTTTTATCCAGCGGATGTTGCATGTACAGTGGTGTCGTGTAGTATCAGTCTCCAAGTGGGAGATTGTTCGGTGTGGAGCCTGATCAGTCTCCAAGTGGGAGATTGTTGAAATGTGGCGACTAATCAGCAAAGTACTGTACACTCAGCACGTATCCTTGCCGACATTGTAATAAAATCCTAAAAAAGGCCGACTTTGTTTGTTGCCCTAAAAATTCATGTTATAAGCAGCTGGGATGCTTAAGGCATTGTAAGGTTGATGTACTATTTTTGCTGGATAATAAGAAAGATTGGACGGCTGTGTATGGTGGACGTAACCCATTCTGGGTGAACCACGTTAAATCTCTATGTTATTTGTGTCCTATTTTATTTCTTTATCTTTTGTATTTAAATCTGCATATAATTGTTAGTTCATATTTGCTTTGGATCTGCTTGAAACCCTAACATCCCCCCCCTCTTAATGTTCATTGATTCCAACAAATAGTTCCCCCAAATTAGACCCAAATTTGAATATGTCAGTGTGTAGATTTGTATCAATTGTTATTCAATCTCAAAAAATTTATATGACCATTGGAGGTCAACCTAATTTATGAAATACCTTGGGAACCCTATATAAGAGCATCTTTTCTAATTCATTTTCATAACTCAAGCACTTCCTAGAATATGTATTATGAATGAGTTTCTTTAGATCGAAGCATTATATAGAAGCAAGTTACAACAATTTTTATGCAAATGGGCTTTTACAATTGATTTTGTCTTGTCATTTCAATATTTTAACACTTAAGGGTCTTATTCATGAATAATTGCATCATCACAAACAATATCAAACTTGAGGCATAGTCTTGTGAATTCAGCATTTTACTTCAACTTTAGCCTTAGGCCTATAAGGCTAAGCTCTATTTCTCTAATCATCATTGTTGTGGGGTTAATTCCAACCCAAATTTTGACTTAGACAAACTCCTATACAACCCAACACCATTTTCCTCTCTTGTGTGTGAAGGTTTCAGATTTGACAGAGAAGGATCATAAATTCAAAAAGTAAAAATTGAGACAAAGAGATCCATACTTTGAAAAAGATAAAACTATTGGACATTCCAAACAACTTTGAACTGTCTAAAAATTTTTATACAAAAAATTTAGGGAGATAATCTAAGTGACATCCTAACTCAAAATCTATTCCTAGTATCTACATCCAACACCTTTGAGTCAAGGATGCCTAGCCACATAGTCCATCACTTTCATGCTCAAATTGTAGACACATGTTCCTTTATGATCCCTATTTATAGATCTATTCTGAGAGTTTTCATATCTATTATGTAGCTTACTATTTATGCTAATTAATATCAATTTTTCATTATTATACCTAGCTCTTATTTTATCATATCCAAAATCAAATCAGAAGCAAAAGAATAATCAATCATTGTGTCCAACTCTCCCAAGGGTTTGTAGTTGGGCATATTAATAATTCTTGAATGTATTATTGATGTAAATGATTTTTTATTCCTAATTTAGATAATTATACTAGTGAATCCCATTTACCACTCTATAACACCAAGTCACATGCAATGGTGAAATGTATACACCTTTCACTTTTCCCTTTAATTTTAGATTCACTTTGATCAAGTTTTCCCTAATGTATTAACTAGTGTACAAGTGATGTCTTGCAACATAAAATTTTACAAATAACCTAGACTAATATTGAGTCTACACATATCTTCAAGATCTGATGTCAATTACTAACTTTTGTTAGCTCAAATTTGTACGTGTGGAACTTAGTTTAGTTCATAGGGTGCAATAGTGACCCCAAAGCTTGCAAATTCAAATTTAAATTCTAGCCTAAGCCAACTCCCTCGAACTAGTTGTGACTTGTTCACTTGAGAATGAAATTAATTAGCTGATATGATAGGGTGTTGTATAGTATAGCCTAAAATATAACTTGTATAAATCATCAATGGAAAACCACAAATCCCTTCAATCTATGTGAAATCAAATTTTCCTATGAAGAGCATGAAATTGAGAGGAAACAATGAACATAAATCAATTCTACAACAAAGCATCATTATCATAGAGAAAATAAAACAAAGCATCATCAAATGAAATACTCCCATGATCTATCCATAGTCCTTGAGTCTTCTTCGAAATGTATGTGTAGACACCTAAAAATGGTCAACGCTTGCGGAGTCGTATTTTAACATTTGCACATTGCCTTATTTTAGGTTTTTGCATCGCATTAACATCTTCTCCTATGTCACGCACTTGGTCTTTATCATTTGTGAGCATCGAGTCCTTCTTCTGCATTCTTCATTCGTCTCGCTCTTAAATTTGGTCTTGTCAACAACACTCTCCAGTCATGATTTTGGTCGATCTTATCCTTTTGCATCAATGTGCGTGCTCATTTGTCATCATTTTGGACATCGTCAATCCTATTTAGGGTTTTGTCCTCTTATCAATCTTATCATCTGGTGACCGATTTGTCATCGATTGTGGTCATTTTCAATCTTGTCATCTTGCAGTCTATTTTGTCATCGATCCTTGTCCTCTTGTCAATTTTGTCATTTTGCGATCAACTTGCCATTGATCATTGTCTGTCTCAATTATGTCAATTTGGATCAATTAGTCATTGTTCCTCGTCAATTGGCACATTTATCAATCAAATCATTTATCACATTGCTTCTTTGTCAGCCAGAACCATGATTAAATTGAATCGATATCGATTATCCTATGTCAAGACCTAATTGTCATCCTTGCATTTCTAATTCATCTTCTAGGGTTTTATGATTTATTCATTTAATCCTATTTGTCATTTCTCTCTAGGTTAAATAAATTATTTATTTATCCTAGGTCTTTGAGTCACAATTAAATGTTTATTTAATTGGCTAATTATTCCTCTTTTTCTGAATTAATTAATAAATGACAAATTATTAATTAATTTACCTAATTTCACATCATTCCTCAATTTCTAAATTCCCTCTTTGTGAATTAATTAATAAATGAAAATTTATTAATTCATTCACTAATTTCCTAATTTTCCCTCTTTTTCTAATTTTCTAATTTCCCTAATTCCTAATTTCAATTTCCTCCTATTTTTCTCCTAATTTCATGGGAATGACATTTCAATTTGTCATAATTTGTCATAATTGAAAATCAATCAATTTTGACATAGAAAGTTGTCATAATTTTGTCATGAATTATCAATCAATCAATTTTGCATAGAAAGTGCAAATTTGTCATAATTTGTCATAATTGACATTTTTGATTTGCAATTTCCATTTGAATTGAATCATGCTAATTTGATCTTTTCTCCAATTTTTCTATAAATTGGATGAATTTCTTCAATCTCAATCTAATAATCATATTATCGAATAATCACTTGTTGGAATTACTTTGTCGAATCATTCACGCTTTGAGTATTCTTGTGCCAATGTCAATCTTGCTTTCACATTAGGTTTATGCACTTGAAGGTGAGATCAACAAACAAAGGCTATTTGGAGAAGAAAGAAGGACAATGGAGCCGCATGAAGGAGACATTCAAATCTGCATCTGGTTTGCTTAGTTTTTAGTTTTGAATGTTTTGCTTTCATGTCTCTATTGAGTGTAATTAGGATTGATCATTGCAATGAGCTTTTGTGATTGAGATATGATTAGTATTTTGATTTTCTTGTGATGATTTCCAATTTCCTAGCTACATTAATTGGTGAAGCCGATGTGAACTAACCACTTAACCGTGCTTTTGAGTGCTTTTGAGTTGATTTGTAGGTCAAAAACCCAAGAAACAGGGTAGTGCAGGGTTTTCTAGGATCTTCTGCACCTGTGTCAAGCATTCTGCACCTGTGTCAGACATTCTGCGCCTATGTCAAGGACATTCTGCACTTGTGTCACACATTCTACGCCTATGTTAGACATTTTGCACCTGTGTAGGGCCAGAAACAGAGGTAAAAGACAGTGTTTTTCACTTGCAAATTGTTTTCTTTTGCATTCTGTTTCTGCTTTTTTTTGTTTTGTTGGTACTGATTCTCTGTGCAGAACCTTTGCATACACATGGCAAAGACAATGAATGAAACGACTAACATGTTTTATGTAGGTTCGATAGTCGAAGACTAAACATATCAAACTTCTGACTTGGGTTTCGCAGGTTGCCTTGGACATACAACTAAACTTTGTGTTTGCAATTAATGTTTAGGCACCTAGTATGATTTCTAAATAGGATGAAATGAATGTATGTTTGCTTTGATTGTTGAGTTTGACATTGGAGTAGGAGAGTATGCTCTCATCCTTCTTAGGGTGATCAGAAATCCAGATCTTCAATATCATTCTCATGTTTTGATTGTGTGTCACCTTTAGAGGGCCTTCCTTCCCGACCATTTGCTTTTGCAAGCAAGTGATAATCGTGAGAAGGGAATGACCCAAAGTGAGTATGGCTAGAATACCTTGGCATTCTAACTCACTATAAACAAATACTTGATGAGTGAAAGCTTTGAAGGAAGGGTTATGTGGGAATTGCAGTTACTTGGGAAGTGATGACCCTTGAACTCTTTCTCATATCAACATCTAAGTAGGACCTCACGGTCTAAATCATGCTTGTGTGACTACATTTGTTTGGTATCTTGATGGGCTTAATGTCTCAATCATGCTTTCGTGACACCAAGGAGTAACGCTTAACAAAAATCCTTACTAAACACCTTGTATTTAGAGGCCAAAAATCCTTCTAGTTGCTTGAGAAGGACAAGTTCGGATACTTGGAAGAGATAATAAGTTTACCATGGGGAGATTTCGATGGGGACTGATGCTTGGCTGCCTTGAGAAGTGAGTGTCATGGAGGGGAGCCCGTGGGGTCAAGCATCTATGTATTCTACTTGAATCCCATAACAAGTCTACCTCTCAAGTACCTAATGTCCTTGCCTACCATAAGAAATGTGTGAATGTGCATGATTGTATTGAGTCTAAGTTGAAATATCTTGTCTTCTTTGCTTTTCAAAAGTTGAGTTGCATCTCATTTCAGAAAAATAAGACAAATTGATTCAAAACAAGGTTAAACACAAGAACATTTCATCCAACAAAGTTCAAAGTTCAAAACATCTTCAAACATGGTTGTCAAATATTTTTCAAAATCTTGTCTCAACATTCATGTCACTTAGATTTAGGTTCATCCTAGGTTTACATTTTGCAAATTCATTGTCAATTACCAAGATTAGGTTTCACCTAGGTCATACTCCTTTGCATATCAATAAGGGTCATCCATTTGCATGTGTCCTCTTGCATTAAAGTCATACCATTGTCATACAGTCATATTTGCATACCTTAGGTCTCTTCATTAAGCTTAGATCATTATCATATCATATTAGGGTTATTTGCATAGTAATTGTCCCTTAGCATATAGTGTCAAAACTAGGTTTTGTCATACTTGAGTAATCCAAATCTTTGATAAACCCTAAGTCATTGTTAGGAAGTCTAGACCTTATCAAACTTTTGTCTTTTTGTCATCAATGTCATTTGGTCAAACCTAGCTTAGTATCCAAGCATATAGGTGAGACATTGTTAATTTGTCCTATTGTCACTTGGTCCTTTTGTCCTTTGAGTTCTAGACGTCATTTCAATTTCCTAAGGGTGTCTTTTAGATTTGCATTCCAAAAAGTTTGTCAAAATCTTGAAAAACAACCAAAAACATAGGTTGCATTCTTGCCATAGATTACATTTTCATTTATTTAGTTTGCATTTAGTTGCATATCATATATCATCCTTGAAAAATTCCAAAAATATTGCATTGCATAGTGACATGTCTATTGAAACAAGGTTCCAAGCACCAATGATGCAACAAAGTTTGACATATCAACCGACAATGCAATCACAATTATATCCAACCCAACAACAAAGCAACATTGATCAAACTTTTTATGATGAAACAAGTCTCCAAATACAAAAACTAGAGGAGAAACTAGCTCAAGAAAATGAGATATTGGAACAAAAAGTGAAAAACATTGAGAAGAATAGATCACAAATGTCCAAAATGTTTCAAAAATTTCCAAGTCAAAATCCAAAGATTGAGCCAATTGATGTAAGATCTCTTCTTGAACGATCAGACATACCAGCTCTCCTCTCCCAAATAGAGATGATGAAACAATTTCAAGAAAGGAGACAACATCAATTTCAACATTATGTGCCTCCACAACAAGAACAAGAAGGTGTTTACTATCAATCAGATATTCAACCAATACAACCAATGGTTCAACCAATTGTTCAACATATACAACCAATACAACCAATGGTCCAATTTCAACAATATGTCCAACCAACTATACAATGTCCACAAATGGTTCAACCAATGGTCCAATTTCAACAATATGTCCAACCAACTATACAATGTCCACAAATGGTTCAACCAATGGTGGAATATCAATGTCAACAACCACAACCAATGGTCCAATTTCAACAATATGTCCAACCAACTATACAATGTCCACAAATGTTTCAACCAATGGTGGAATATCAGTGTCAACAACCACAACCAAAAATTCAAAAACAAAACTTGCAACATGCACCAAGCCAAATTTTGAACATGTCAAACCAATTTGATCAACATCTAGTTCGAAATCAAAACATGGCATCAAACCAAAACCAACTCCTTTCCAAACAAGTTCAATTCCAGATACAACCATGTCAAAACCTCGAAAGAAAGGTGGCTTTATTGCAATGATCTTAAGAAAACTACCAAGTGAGTTCTCTGAGGAAGATCAAGATAATACACTTATGTCTAGCAATGCCTCATCCCCCCACAAACAAATTGACTCTCCAGTGGCATCTATCCCTACACCTCTAGAAGTTTCACAAGAACCTTCCATATTGTCCTCATTGAACAATACACCCAAGGATGAAATTATCCAAGTGCTATCCATAATTGATTGCCAAGATAATCCAATTCATGATGCACATCCTTGTAATGTTTCAGAAATACAAGACCCAATGCAACCATGTACTTTATTGCCATTACTTGTTTTAGAGGACCCCATTCGAAGTCCCTCTTCCTCATGTTCAAGCATTGATTCCTTGCCAGAATCCATCACAAATGTTCAAAGTGCATTTCCATCATGCCAAAACATTGATTCCTTGTCAGAATCCCCCATGCATATCCAAATTCCAACCTCATGTCAAGAGGATAATTTAGAGCATAAAGAAATGCATGTTAAAACAGATCAAGATCAAGATCCCGAAACCTTATCATCCCATCCAATTATTGATCAGGACCCCATGTTCCTAGACACTCACGATGATTCCCCTATTCTTGTCCATCCTATCCAAAGCCTTATTGACACTCCATTCCCGGAGCAAGATCAAGATATCCCAGTCCATCCAATCCCAAATGATCCCCTTCCATTCCAAGAACACAATATCCTTTCAAATCCCATTGACATTCCACTTCCTAAGAAAGATCAAGATATTCCTTCCATCCTTTCCGATGATCCCATTAAAAGTCAAGAGAAAAGCACCTTTGAAGAGGGTTCCAATGATATTCCTCCTTGTCAAGATCAAATTATTCCTTTAGATCCTCCATAATATCCACTTGTTCCTCCATCTCCTTGTCTTAATGCTCCATATACACTCCAAGATATCATTCCTTTTGATGATCCCATTATTTCTCCCATTCCATCTCTTGAAGAGCCTGTCATTGAACTATGTCCACTACACAATCCTAGTCCCCCTCACAATCCTATTCCCCCTCATGATTCTAATGTGTCAGTGCAAGATGTTCATGAACCCTCGACATGCATAATGGGTTCTTCCACTTTGGTGCAATCCGATCCACTTCAAGACCTCATTATTTCTCTCATATCATATCCACCTCATAATGGACTCGTGTCTTCTTCCCAAAGGAAAGAGTATCCTACAAGTCAAGATATTCATAAAGGCAAAGGAGTAGACCTTCATGAGAAAGAACCCCTCCATATCAAAGAAGATCTTAAGGGTCATGTCTACACAACTCGCTCTCAAGACGTTGGTATCCCTCCATCACAATCCAAACATATCCCTTCCCCATCATACTTTCCATCCATCTTAGGTCCTTATATTCCTTCGTCCTCTATCAAAGGTCAGAAAAGGCACACATCCTTGAGTAAATTTCATCAATCAAAAAGAAGTCCACTTCATTCC
The DNA here is from genome assembly GCF_030272615.1 of Cryptomeria japonica. Classification (NCBI taxonomy): domain Eukaryota; kingdom Viridiplantae; phylum Streptophyta; class Pinopsida; order Cupressales; family Cupressaceae; genus Cryptomeria; species Cryptomeria japonica. The sequence continues at coordinate 267,999,940 of NC_081410.1, forward strand.
TATCCATCCATGCATTCCTTTCCCCCTCCAAGCAATTTGGATGCCAAGTATAAAAGTCATAAGTCTAAAAATCCACATGTATTCAAGGATCAACATGTCCAATATAATCGACATGTCAAAACAAAGAACAATATGATCTATAAAGAAAAAGAAATATCCAAAAGGCCACAAAGGCCCATTGCTCAAAAACAAAATTCAAAATATATATGAGTTCCTAAATCCCTTGTTTTGGCAATGCACTCCAAGGAACCACAAAAGCATGAAAAATCAAAAACCATGTGGATCCCTAAGCGGCTCCTTGAAGCACAAAAGCCTAAAGAAAAATCCAACTTGGCATCCAAAATTGATATTCCTCCATCCAAACTTCTCAAATTTGTTCCTCCATCACCTTCTTCATCCATTTTGGGCCCTTATGTCCCAAAATCCATAGCCTTTCCTCCATCCAAATCTCACAATCTAAAATACATTTTTCCTCCATCAGTCCATCACCCCTCAAGGTGTGTGCCAATGTCTATCTTGCCTCCATTTCCATCCATTGAAGCCCAATTCTTCCAATACCCTATCTATTATCCAATGCATATTTTCCATCCTTCGATCCCTTTGATCCAATCCTTTGCATAAATCCTTGCCTTAGTTTCATCTTATTTTCCATGTCCTTATCCTATCAATGTCTTTGAGCATACTTTTAAAGGTCATGGTCCATTTTTTTTCAAGCCTCCTATCCAAACAAAAAGACGCTTGATTCCTTCTTCCATCCCCTATCATGTGTCCATCTTCTATTGAAAAAGTCAAAATACAAAAAAAAAAATTGAAAAAAAAAAAAAGTGAAAAAAAAAGACAAAAGAAAAAAGTAAACGCAAAAATAAGTCATCCACTAGTGAAAACCTGGTAAATAGGCACTTTGGGCAAGTACCGTGATGAAAAATTGGCAAATAGGTGTCATGTGTAATTTATGAACTTCTTGCATATCGTACTTGGGGGCAAGTTTCTTCCTTCATATCTTATTGCCCTTCACTATCCTATCGAACCCCTATCATTACCCTTCATATCCTATTGTCCCTCATGTCCATTTCCTCTTTCCACCTTTGATCTTGACAAGGCTGAGGATCTTCATGAGCATCACGCATCTTGTTTGCAGCTTTTAGTCCATCATAGCTTTTGGTCATTTATCCATTTTCTTATTTTAACCTTTCATCCATATTCTCTAGCTTATTGCAACTTTCTGCCACTATCCCTTAGCCAATCTCGACCTTCAGTCCATGTCCATTATCCATTCTTGGTCTTGCTTATCGTATCCATATCTTATCACTATCCATACACTCTTTCTGTCCCTTGATCTTGATCTGACATAAAGACGTGAAATGCAAAATTTAAACATGGTTTCAAAAACCTCTTGACATGTCCCTCATGCCATGTTCCTGCTTTACATTGTCATATCCAGTCTCTTGTCCCATCACGCAATAGCCCTTGGAAATTGCATCTGTATTGTCTCCATGATAAAAGGCCTTTGTCTTCCCTCTATCCACCATCATTTCATCATTTCAGCAAGCCTATTTATTCACCTATCATATTCCTTGCCTTGCTAGACACTGGGGGCAAAATCATAAAAATTGAAAAATGTCCTGAAATAGTCATAAAAAAATTGAAAAATGTCCTGAAATAATTCAAAAAAAAAAAATTCAAAATGTCCTGAAAAAATCATAAAAATCAAATAAAGTCCTGAAAAAATGAACACAAAAAAATTGTCAAAACTCGAAAAGAAAAACAAAAAATATATCCCTTTGTGCATAGACAGATCACTGAGCATACATCCAACGACACGCAATCCAACACTGTGCTTTACTGAAATCACACATTCATAGATGAACTTTTTCCGTCAAACTAGACATTCAAACTGATCAAAATTGTCATATCAATCAACCGCAAAAATCATTTGTCCTTGTCTCTACTATCATGGGTCTTATACAGGGTGTGGTATACTCGAAACCAGACCGTGTCCTATCTTAGATGGGGTACCGTATTCCCTGAAACCAGATAGCATGATCGTCCTATCAGCACTTTCAACTTTTGACAATGAAGATCAAGATGTTTGTTTGACTTGTTGGAATTTGTGAGTCTTATCATTTATTGATTTATTTTCAAACATGTTCCTATGTTGCTCGATGATGTCATTGAGTGATTTAGAGTGACCGGGATGGTTCATGGTACTTTTCTTTTTTGTTGTGATTGTTGTTTGTCTGTGATGTGTCTGTCTTTTGCACAAAGGGTTGCATTTCAGCTCTCGCCTTCAATGCCATGATGCTACACATCCATTTTGCTACATTAAAATAAAGGTTCTCACCTACAAAGTGCATTACTGAAAGCAAGTTTTTCTTCGTCTCTAACTGTCCTTTGTCTCATTTCTTCTTACTAACATTTCTTCCATCAGTTCAGATAGTCAGTTTGGTCTAGTGCTCTGATTTCCCTAAACACATATGCTGCATCCTGCATTCATTTGTTAGTACACTTGCATTATATCGCATATCACATCGAGCATCACATCAAGCATTTTATCCATTTCATATTATTAATGCTTAAAAAACACATAAAAAAATATATATCCATACATGTTCGACAATGGTACATCAACAGTGCATAAGTCATCCATACATGGAAAATAACATATGTCATAACACATTGCATCCCATCATATCGATGCATATCATATCATATGTCACAATAATATCGGAGTACAAAATTGGACTGTCTGTCCTAAGTATGGCCCGCAGGCTGACTACATCTGTCTCTGTCTGTCATAAGGAGCACGTGCCTCTGTCACTGGGTGCTCCCTCTATCCTCCTCATCCCTGCCATGTCTCGCGGATGATGTCCCTCCTGGTCCTGGCTGTGGCGGTCTCATAGGTCCACTCACCCCCATGCTGCTCAATGACCTCTGAGAGCGTGCCCTACTCTCTGTCCTCGATCATGCCCGATATGAAGCTGCTCTCTGCTCTAGTGGAACTGCACTCTCATATAGTGTCCTCCAATGGCGTATCTCCTCTCTGGTCTCTACCAACATCTGTGCCTTCTCACGTGCACTGGCATCCTGAATCGACCCAATATACTCAGTGACTCTCTATTCTTCTCGCTGTGCCTGCGCTATTGCTGTATCTCGAGCCGCTATAAGTTTGGCTATCTCTACTCTGAACTGATCATTCTATCTCTCTAATGTCACAATATGATCATGCTGACTCGCTATGGTAGCCCTGCACATCTCCATCTCCTTTATGCTAGCTGTCTCCGGCTCTATGGGTATATCCTGCAATGCCTCATGCTCGCCTGAATTTGGCTCATCCTCATCATCCCCATCCTCATCTCCATCCTCATCCCCCTCATCCTCATCACCACCCTCATCCTCCTCATCCTCATCATCTCCATCCTCCTCTCCAGTGAGTGGGAAGTCCTCCTGTCGCCTCGGTACTGGAATATCCGGATCTGTTAATGGCACTGGCCGCTATCGTGCAAACCATCGCTCATACTCCTCTGTCATCCCAGCGTCCTCCACATCTAATCTCCAATCCCACTGTCTCTATTGTAGCTATGTGAAGTCAGCATATGCTATGTGTGGCTGAATCATACTCCCCCACTGACTTGTCTCTTTGTGAGATTGGGCAAAGTGTGCAGTCCTCCTAGGTACATCCTGCCTCTATCCAAACTGTCATCTGACTCTCTCTGGCAGGTATAACTCAATCACTCTCTGGCGATTCACTGGTCACCTAATCAGGTACCTCTCCTGTCTACAATACGGTAGCTCATCACTATCATCTGACCATCCTGGGCAATCACGATATGGCCTCCATGTGAACTCTCTTAGTCTGTCTAGCTTGTGTCACCAATATAATATGTATCCAAAAGGACCCTGTCTCAGTGCTCCCCCATAGAAATACACATATGGTCAATGTGGTACTACCTGTCTCTCTATAATCAGTCGACATATGGCTATGTGCTCAAATGCCCATACCTATAACAATGTGACTCCACAGCTCAACATCTGCACTCCCTGATATGCTATCTGATGCAGCTGAAAATATAGCATAGCCAATACACATGGTCCCCATGCATACACCATCCCCTCTATCGCCATCTACTCTAGCACTCTTCCCCATCCAATCAGGAATCCATGTCCTCGTCTGTCTCCTGCTAATAGACATGCTATCACTACATACCGTCGATCATACTCTGATGCCATGGTCTCCCAGCTGATGTCCCTCTCTACGATGTCCAGATCATCTGCATCGCACTCAAATAATTTGCACAAAGAATCTCTCCCTATCACTAGATCATACTCTACCATCTCCCCATGAATCAGAATGCGGAGGATACGCCATACGTCCTCTAGTGTCACAGTCGCCTCTCCAGTCGCCAAATGGAATGAGGAAGTCTCCGAGTGCCATCGCTCTGCCAATGCGGTAAGCAGTCCTATGTTTGCCCTAATCTTAGGCATGAATGTGATATAGTATATCCCAAGTCTTGTTAATGTATCTCTGTCTGTGCTCTTGAGTCTATGTCGTAACATGAAGCAGTCTGGTCGGTTCTCTCGCGTGATCAATGGATACTGTCGGCTCTGCATCACAATTGGGGCATATTTTGTCAGTTTTAGGGTTTGCTCCTATGGGTTGCATTTCCTCATTTCATGTCTAAATCAGGGTGTTTTTCATCTATTCTGACCTCTCCTACCCTTAGCCCCCCTTTCCGGATCATTTGCATGCTGTTTTTGACCTAAATTGAGTTCCCAGGGCACAACTACGCCTGTGTTGTGTATCCTGTGCCTGTGTCACATATCCTGCACCTGTGTTCCCCTACACAAGCACATAAGACATTACACAAGCATAGGATTCGCCCTACACAAGCGTAGAAGATAGTTTCTGCATCCCCTGTGGGCCCCACAATGTCCCGCAAGCAAGTCAAATTCATAAAATTGAAAACATGGGTTTTTGAGATGCATACCACTACTCTCGCATCGACCGGTCATCTGAATGTGCATACACATTCTTTGAGGTGATCTTCCCTTGGAATGTTTGCCATCTCTCTGCAAGTGTCCTTTTCTAGAGCAACAAATCCTCTTCTTGGGCTAGTGCAAATGAGCAAATTTCACTCTCTTGGCCTCATTTATAGATCTTTGTCAGTGCATAGATGGACATGCACTCTCTCCATCTCATGTTGGTCATGGTCTTTTGCGTCTTCAATTGCTTGTCCTTCGTGCATCCGGTTTCCGATTGTTAGTCTATTTGTTCCTATCATGTTCTATCATTATTATCGATCAATTGGCCTCTTTTCAGCATGTTTCCAGCCAATTCCTCGAGGGCGCATGCATATGTCATTGTTATTGTCTGGGGCATTTTCATATGTCATTGTCATTGTCTGGGGCATTTTCATTATCGTTCTTTGAAACAACGCTTAAAATCGCATTGTCTCAAAGAGGGGCAAAATGTAGACACCTAAAAATGGTCAACGCTTGCGGAGTCGTATTTTAACATTTGCGCATTGCCTTATTTTATGTTTTTGCATCTCATTAACATCTTCTCCTATGTCACACACTTGGTCTTTATCATTTGCGAGCATCGAGTCCTTCTTCTGCATTCTTCATTCATCTCGCTCTTAAATTTGGTCTTGTCGACAACACTCTCCAGTCATGATTTTGGTCGATCTTATCCTTTCGCATCAATGTGCGTGCTCATTTGTCATCATTTTGGACATCGTCAATCCTAATTAGGGTTTTGTCCTCTTATCAATCTTATCATCTGGTGATCGATTTGTCATCGATTGTGGTCATTTTCAATCTTGTTGTCTTGCAGTCTATTTTGTCATCGATCCTTGTCCTCTTGTCAATTTTGTCATTTTGCGATCAACTTGCCATCGATCGTTGTCTATCTCAATTATGTCAATTTGGTTCAAGTAGTCATTGTTCCTCGTCAATTGGAACATTTATCAATCAAATCATTTATCACATTGGTTCTTTGTTAGTCAGAATCATGATTAAATCGAATCGATATCGATTATCCTTTGTCAAGACCTAATTGTCATCCTTGCATTTCTAATTCATCTTCTAGGGTTTTATGATTTATTCATTTAATCCTGTTTTTCATTTCTCTCTCTAGGTTAAATAAATTATTTATTTATCCTAGGTCTTTGAGTCACAATTAAATGTTATTTAATTGGCTAATTATTCCTCTTTTTGTGAATTAATTAATAAATGACAAATTATTAATTAATTTACCTAATTTCACATCATTCCTCAATTTCTAAATTCCTTCTTTGTGAATTAATTAATAAATGAAAATTTATTAATTCATTCACTAATTTCCTAATTTTCATCATTTTCTCAATTCCTAATTTTCCCTCTTTTTCTAATTTTCTAATTTCCCTAATTCCTAATTTCAATTTCCTCCTATTTTTCTCCTAATTTCATGGGAATGACATTTCAAATTGTCATAATTTGTCATAATTGACAATCAATCAATTTTGACATAGAAAGTTGTCATAATTTTGTCATGAATTATCAATCAATCAATTTTGCATAGAAAGTGCAAATTTGTCATAATTTGTCATAATTGACATTTTTGATTTGCAATTTCCATTTGAATTGAATCATGCTAATTTGATCTTTTCTCCAATTTGTCTATAAATTGGATGAATTTCTTCAATCTCAATCTAATAATCATATTATCGAATAATCACTTGTTGGAATTACTTTGTCGAATCAATCACGCTTTGAGTATTCTTGTGCCAATTTCAATCTTGCTTTCACATTAGGTTTATGCACTTGAAGGTGAGATCCACAAACAAAGGCTATTTGGAGAAGAAAGAAGGACAATGGAGCCGCATGAAGGAGACATTCGAATCTGCATCTAGTTTGCTTAGTTTTTAGTTTTGAATGTTTTGCTTTCATGTCTCTATTGAGTGTAATTAGGATTGATCATTGCAATGAGCTTTTGTGATTGAGCTATGATTAGTATTTTGATTTTCTTGTGATGATTTCCAATTTCCTAGCTACAGTATGAAATAAGTTCCCTCAAAAATCTGCAAGCAACAAATATTGAATAAAAGAAAAGCTCAAGTGTAGTGGTTAAAGAGAAAATAGAGACAAGGATTCAAATTTATAGATTTGGAGGGAGATAGATCAATGGTGGGGTTCAAATTCATCCCAAAAGGGATGGACGGTTGAGATCACATTTGCCAAAGATGGGGAGAGAGTGGGAATATTATGAAAGGAATTAGATGACAAATGGAAAAGGTTATAAGAGAGTGGGGAGGTGAGGGGAAAAAGAGAGAAATTAAAAAATGAAATTATTAGTTTCACTAGCAAGATAAGAGTAAATAAATATTTCATCTATTTACTTGGTTGAAAAGAGAAAAAGTGAATAGTCTAACAAATCAAATAATTCATTAGACTATAAAATAAAAGTTAGATAATTAATAAATATTATTTAATTATAAGGAAATAGATGAACATGAGAAAATTAATTAATTAAGGAAATATTATCAATTAATTAAATAATAAAAAATAATTTAATTAATGTTAGAAGAAAGATGAGAATTTTAGTAAGGCAATCGAACAATTAAAAATTAATCAAATAATGAAGAAGGTTGATGAATAGAGGAAGGGTCAATTTTTAGTGTCTACATTTTTGCCCCTCTTTGAGACGATGCAATTTTGAGCATTGTTTCAAAGAAGAATTAAAAAAATAAAGAAATATGCCCCAGTATATCCCAGAGGACGGAGATAAGGAGGGATGATGCCCCCTCAAGAAATTTGAAGCATTTTTGAAGGGCAGTAATTTTTTGACAAGATGAGCAGGATAGAAAGATAGGCTTAGAGGAGTGCATTATGAGCCACTTAGTGGAGAGGATAGAGTAGAGAAAGATGGGGATATGAGTAGAAAGAATTGTAGGTCTACTTATCTATCACCCTCTCAGAGAAAGAAATAGTTATGAGGGAGAGAAATTAGGCATGAGAGGAGAGATATGTCATTAGTATGGGCAGCCAACTTCCAGGATGAGAGGGATGCAATGTGAGTAGGGTATATAGGTCAGAGGAGGTACTACTAAGGGTGTGTCATGCCCAAACTTTTGGGCAAAAATGGAACAACAAATTTTTTTTTAAACATCCTAATAAAACTAATTATGCTAAATTAAAGATGCAATAATTAAGTCTTGCCTTAACTATAGGTTAACTCAAAATATAAAAGAGTTGATTTACCAAAGTTAATTTAATTAACTTAAACATGCATGCAAAAATAAATGCGGAAATAATTCTCCCAAAAGTGTCATTACTATTTCAGTAATTAATAAATTAATTTAAACAGATAATCTTTAACTAATTATCCAAGAGATATTAATAATCTCAAATAACATAAAAAAGCTCTAGGAATAATTAATTCAATGCTAACACTTAGATTATTAAATTTAATAATCGATTGAGCAAATGAAAATAAAGTGACTAAATTCGACTATAGGATGTTAGCTAAATCCAATAATAAAAAGTTCCAATAATTAATGTTGGCCAAATAAATAATTTCCCTATAGGCTAAATGTTTGAAATAGTCTTTTAGTTGTTTCTTATTAAAAATCCCAAAATGAATTTAAATCAAAACCTTTATAAAATATATATATTTATTTACAAAAAAATACATATATATATATATATATAGCATAGAAATAATTAAAAGAAGAAATATATAAATTAAATTATAAGATAGAAATGCACTCATTAACCCTCTTAAAATTAAAAGCAATAAACACAATAAATAAATTCCCATTAACTCTAAGTATAAATGGGGTTACCCTATTCAAATTTTGAATAGGGTTTTCCCCCCATTTATATTTACTAAAAAAATATATTTCAAACTAAACTAACCTAATTAAAATTCTATAAAAACTATAACCCATTCTATTTTTTTTACTAACTCTTAGTTTTACCCTAACCCAAAATCTGGGTTAGGGTTTCGTGTTATGCAGGGATCTTGAAGCAATGGCGGAGGGGTGATTTAAACACAGAGGCCACAGATGTTATTTTACAGAGGTGTGGGTTTGACAGTGGGCGCGGGGTTGCACCCCTGCAGCGACGCCTTGGGCGCCACTGCGGGCCACAGTGGCAGCCAAGGCCACCCCTATAGGTTGCAGCCCGCAATGGCGCCATGGGCGCCTCTGTGGGCCTCGACCCACAAGGGGCCCCGAGCCACCCAAGGGCCTCCCGCGTGGAGCTTCGGCTCCGCGGGACCCTCAAGGGTAGGGTTTACCACATTTTTAAAAAAAAAATTTACATTATTTATTTATTTATTTATTAAATAAAAACAAACTTATATATATCTTTTTTTTTCATTTCTTTAATAGATCTAATGTCTATAAAAATCAATAAAGTATATACTTGGTTTTTAAATTTCAAGGCAATATAAACTAACTAGATTTCCTTTCCAATAGTTTTAAAGTATAAATCATATAAATATGTATACATATATTTGTTCTATTAAAACAAGGCATTTTAATCTATCTATCTTTTTTTCTTTTGGTCTAAAACATACTTTTCTTAAATGCATTAAAGCAAATTGTAGCATATTAGAATATATGTATTTCTTTTCATTTTTAGTGTCATATAGTTAACTTTTGGATTAAATTAATTTATCTAACTTTATTTTCTACATTTTTTTTAAAAAGAAATAAATAGCAGAAATAAATTAATTATAGTAGCAACTAAATAGCCTAAAACCATTTAATCCAAAGACTACATGATGATGCAATTAATAATATACACATTTAAAAACCTATCTACAATATTTTGCATTTTGAAATAAATAAATAAATAAATAGGAGTAAATGATTATTTTCTTCCACTAACATTTATGCTTTAATATTTCATTTATTTCCATTCATTCTACAATGTGCTAAAAGAAGTAGGAATAACTTTTATTTTCAAGAATTAAATACAAGTAAATAATGACTCAAATACTATAGAAACATGCTCCAAATTTTATTCATTTCTTTCTTGCAATATCAAATCTAATAAAAGAATACATTTATTTTCAACATAGTAAACTTTACAAATAGGTGAAAACCCAACTTAGCCTCCCATTGTTACTAAATGAGGGCTTTCAAAATAAATACATTTTTCATTTGCAACTTAAACAAATAATAATTGTAACAACTCCTAGCTTTTCTTTCCTTCCTTTTTCCAAGCAAACCTGCAATGCAAAGCTTTAAGGTTGTGACCATGGAGGCTCACCTCCCAACCTAGGCTTACTAGAAGCCACCCCCAAGCTTGGAGAACCAAGACCTAGGTGGGTTACACACAAGTAATAAACAAACAAGCAAGACAAAACTCACAACGAACACATTTCATCCCAAGGCTTAACATAATCACATATGTGATTTTTATATGGGTGAAGGTGGACAAAGTACCTTGAGGAGAAACTACAAATAGTAGAACACAAAGCCATTGCAAGGCAACTAAGAACACATCACAAGTTCCAAACTTGTCCCAACCATCCTTATGACCCCAAAGGCATACAAGCCATCAAATCTCCCCTTATGACCCCCAAATGCATAAACAATAACTATGCAACATGGGTCACAAAAATCCCTTGAGAACACTCTCTTCCAAAGAGAGTATCTCATTCTAAGGCTGTCAAACAACCCTTCACCCCAAGGCCACTCTACCCTCCCAAGGGTGAGTTTGGCCTTGAATACTCCCAAAACATAAATAAAATGCTTAACCAAAAATAAAGGAAAGATCACACATATTTCTTCACAATAAAACCACAATGGGAGAAAACAATGAAATACATACAATCTTTCAAAACAAATTTACAACATACAAAGATAGAGATTAAACCAACCTTGAATCTGCCAAAGGGATGCAAGGGATAGTTTGGAGTAGAGCTGCCCAAATCCACACTTCTTTCTTCTCAAGACTTAGCCAAAATTTCCTATTCTCTCCTTTGAAAAATTCTACAAATCCTAAGTCTCCAAAATGGAGAGTGGGTGATCAAACTCTTCCCTCCCAAACTATTCCCTATGAAGCCACATCTCCCTCTTTCCAGCCCACTTGGGAAGGGTGAAAGATGCTCATTGGTTGGTCTTCCCAAAACCTTATAGACTCTCTAACCAAGGCACCTCATAAAGGGGAATGGAAATGTCAAAAAGGAATGACACATATCAAGAAGGTTATCTAACCAAGGAAGGCTCTCCTGAAGATGAAATTCGGCCAACTTGGGAAACTCACTTTTTGGGGAGGTTAAACAAGTCCTAGGGAGTGGACACATGGCCAAATTTGGCCTTCATCCATAGGTACATCATATGGCCCACTAAAAATGCCCCAAACTTGACCCGAGGAGTTAGTTTAACCCCTTGGAAGTCCACCCAAAGTTTACCTACGGGTCAACTTTGAGTTGACCCTCCTAATGGCTCACTATCCTAGGTTTACTTAGGACCATCAAGGATAATTGAAAATATAAACATTGGTAAAATAAATTCCTCAAAAAGAGACATGACAATGCCAACTCAACATACAACACATGTGCAAGTGACACTACAAAAAGAATTACACATCACCAGAACACACATGGCAAATGTCTCTTTTAAAAATTATAATTTAAACAAATTTCCAAAATAAACACTCAACCAAGCATAACATTTACAAATTAAAATACATTTACAAATGAGGGGTTGTCTCTCCAAATAGACAACCCCTGGCTTCACAATCGCACATAAGCCTAGGCTTGATTCTTCATATTGTTTCCATGGTCACATGGATAATTTTCCTATGCATCTCAATTACTCATTAGTAATCCCCAAATAACCTCATATAAATTTAACATATAAAAAAGAATACAATTCAATCACTCTGCATACAATTGCCATCATACAAATCAATTTACCATATATCCAATGCAATCCACATAAGGCAATTCACTAAACGATATTATTATAATACTCATAAATTTCAACCATTCATAAGTCATGCATCATATTTCTAACATCATAATAAAGTTCTACAAATCAAATAAGTGTCATACACCATATCAATGTTATCCAATCCTGGAATCATATAAAATTCTATATCCATAATGCATAGAAATGAAGCATCAATATATCAATGTTATCCAATCATAGGATCATAAAAAAATTTACATCCATAATGCATAGAAATGAAGCATCCATAATAGTTCCAACATGAAAATAACTAAAATGCTAGGGTAGGTCGGTGTAGGGCCTCACACCCTCCCCCTCTAGGCATGAGCTTCCTCCTGGAGTTGATCAAAAAGATGGGGGTACTAAGATCTCATATGTGCTGCGTCCTCCCATGATGATGTAACCTCGCCATAGAAATCCCACTAGACCCTAACCTGGTCCAGCTCTCGACCTCAAAGGGCCAATGTCCGGCAAGCCAAAATGCGAATGGGCTCCAAAGCTAGCTGCCCATCCGACTCCACCTGCAAGGCATCCCAATCTGGAATATGAGACTCATCATAAATATACTTCCCCAGAACTGATACATGAAAAACATCGTGGATGCGTGACAGGATAGGTGGCAAAGCTAGGTGATAAGCAATTGGTCCTATCCTCTCAAGGATCTCAAATGGTCCGACAAAGCGAGGTGCGAGCTTAGAACCCTTTCCATAATGGATTGGACTCTTATGCGGTCACACTCTTAGAAAAACTCTATCCCCAACCATGAAGCTCTGGTCTATCCTCTTCGCATCTGCATACTTCTTCTGCCTATCCTGTGCCTCTCTAAGGTGTTGTCTAATCAAAATCACCTACTGCTCCATTTAATGAACCATCTCAGGACCTATGGCCACTCTATCCTCAATATGGTCCCAACTCAAAGGTGTCCTGCAAGGTTTGTCGTACAAAGCCTAAAAAGGTGGCATCCCCAAAGAAGTGTGATGCCCATTATTATAGGAAAACTCTACTAAAGGAAGGTACTCCTCCCATCTCATCTGATGATCCATGACGTACATATAGAGCATATCCTCTAACACTTGGTTAACCCTCTCTATTTGTCCATCCATTTTCGGATGATAGGTTGTGCTGAAATTGAGCTTGGTGCCCATTGCTGCTTGTAACACCTTCCAAAAGGAAGAAGTGAAGAGGGAATCCCTGTTAGAAATAATCTTGCATGGGATACCATGAAGTTTGACAATGTCCCGCAAGAATACTCATGCCACTGCTAGTGTTTTTAAGGTAGTCCGAACTGGTGAGAAGTGGGCCACTTTGGTCAACTTGTCAACTGTCACCAAGATGGCATCATGGCGATGGGATGACATGGAAAGACTAATGATGAAATCCATGGATATAGTATCCCACTTCCACTCTGGTATAGCATGAGATTGGAGCAACCCACCTGGATGGTGGTGCTCCGCCTTGACTCTCTAACACTCAAGACATCTGGCTACTAACTCAGCAATAAGTTGCCGCATACCTGGCCAATGATATAACTATCTCAAATCTGCATGCATCTTCTTAACTCCGGGATGTGCTGCATAAGGAGCTCTATGAGCCTCCATCACAATGAACTCTCGCAATCCCCCGGAAGAAGGTACATAGATGCGCCCTCTATGGTGTAATAGTCCATCAAACTCTAAGGAATAATCAACATACTTCCCCTCCAAGGTCTCTTGTGATTGAATCACCTAACAAACCTCTAAATACCATCCATCCTCTGGCAACTGTTGTAATATATGATCTCTCAAATCAGTACCCATAGATATGGAGTATACCTCATGATGTCTCCTACTCAAGGCATCTGCAACTATGTTTTCTTTCCCCTTGATGTAGTGAACGTCAAAATCATACTCGCATAAAAACTCCATCCATCTCCTCTGATGGGCATTAAGATTAGGTTGGGCGAAGATGTAGTGCAAGCTCTGATGATCTGAATGAAGCTTGAAATGATGACCCAAAAGGAAGTGTATCCACCTCACAAGTGCATGTACTACTGCTGCAAGCTCAAGGTCATGCGTAGGGTAGTTAAGCTCGTGAGTCTTAAGTTTCCTAGACTCATATGCTATAAATCGACCCTCCTGCATAAGGACTGCTCCTAATCCATCCAAGGAAGCATTTGCGCATACCATGAAATCAGTCAAAGGGTTTGGCACAATAAGAATAGGTGCGCTAGTGAGTGCCCTTTTTAGATCTTGAAAGGCCCTCTCACACCTTTCTGTCCACTTGGATTTCTTTCCCTTTCGCTGAAGAGATGTAATGGGATGTGCAACCTTGGAGATCCCCTCAATGAAGCGTCTGTAGTACCCTGCTAGGCCCATGAAAATCTTGACCTCTGTCACACTAGATGGCACTGGCCAATCCATAATAGCTCTGATCTTTGATGGGTCAACTGAGATCCCATCACCGGATATAACATGACCTAAATATCTGACCTCTGACCTGAAGAATGCACACTTTGACAGACTGCCATATAACTGATTTCCCTCAAGCACTGCAATACCCATCTCAAGTGCTCCTCATGCTCCTCCTCATTCTGAGAATATATCAATATGTCATCGAGGAACACAATCACAAACTGGTCAAGGAAAGTGTGGAATACCCCATTCATGAGACTCTAAATATAGCTAGAGCATTCGTAAGACCGAATAGGACCATGGTGAACTCATAGTGGCCATATCTGGTACAAAATACGATCTTGTGGATATCACTCTCCACAATCCTCAACTAATGGTACCCTGACTTCAGATCTATTTTGGAAAACACTTTAGCACCCTAAAGCTGATCAAATAAATCATCGATCCTGGGCAAGGGATAATGGTTCTTGATGGTCACTTTGTTTAACTACCTATAATCCATACATAACTGAAGGGACCCGTCCTTCTTCTTCATGAAGATGACAGGTGCACCCCAAGGGGAGATACTAGGATGAATGTGACCCTTCTCTAAGAGTTCCTCAAGCTACATCTTGAGCTCATTAAGCTCATTTGTGGTCATCCTATAAGGTGCTCTCGAAACCGGCTCGGCTCTTGGTACAAGATCTATGTGGAAATCAATCTCTCTGCTAGGTGGCATACCAGGTAGCTCGGAAGGAAACACATCTGCAAACTCCTCAAGGATGAGATGATCATCTAGGGAAGGCTCCTTCTCATTCTCTTCCTCTCTATCACTGATGGTGATAGCAAAAAACTGACACCCCTTTCGTATGCTCCGCTTAAGCTGCATAGCAGAAATCATACGAAGTGACACAGGCCTTTGAATTCCTGAAATAACTATGGAGGTACCCTAATCATCCACACACTCAATTCTCTTCTGAAACAATCCATCTTGGCTCTATGGGCATATAGCCAATCCATGCCAAGAACAATGCCATAAGATCCTAGAGGTGTGACTCAAAGGTCAACTAAGGTGGTCGTACTCCCAATCTGAAGCTGACAGCCCCTAACCACTGACTCAATAGACACTCTAGCTCCTAAAGCCAACTCCACTTCCCAACTAACACCTTGCCTAGATGCCACTAGCCCGCAATGCTCCACTATCAATGGAGATATAAAATAATCAATAGCTCCAAAATCAAACAAGATAAAAACACTTCTACCTCTAATCATACCTGCGGCCTCTATGATTGTGGCTTGATGCTCTGCCTGGCGGTTGTCAACCGCTATGAAGACTCTATGGGACTTACCCATGTCCCCAATTATAGGCTCTGATCCTGCCATCCTTTGATTACCTGCCATCTGACCCTGTGGACACTCTCTCACCATGTGTCCCATGGCCCCACAAGTGAAGCAAGCACCATGTGTCCGGAACTATGCACCCTATGGTCTAGAGAATCCATGTCCTCCTATCCTGTTCAAACCACTGAAACCACCCGTGGAGGGCTGTTGAGTCCATGCCAGAGGTGTGTAAGTACCCTGTGATCTCTGGTCATGCCTAGGACCCTATGAATTCCATTGCTTGGGCTTAAACCCTTGATGTCCCTATGGAGGCCTCTACCTCTGATTCTACTGTGACTGCTATAGAGGAGGGGGTTTAAAGGACCCCAATGTATTCCTATGGTTACCCTTCTAGTGGGGTTTTTGAAATCCAAAAGACTGCGGTGCAGGGTTTCGGTTCTAAAACCGATCCCTCATGTCCTGAGGCCTACCATGAATCTCCTCTACTATCAAGGCCTTCTCCACGGCAACCCGAAGGCTTCCTGGAGCTGCCATCCTCATCGGTTCTGCTATTCTGATAATCCCCTAATAAAATAGTTGACGAGAAGCTTCTCGTCCTTTAGGTAGTCTACATATGGTAAGAGCTCGAAGAACTTTCTCTCATATTGAGTCACTGAAAGACCCTTCTGCTGAAGGTCATGGAACTCATCGATCCTACACTACCTGAAATGCTCTGACAAGTACCTATCCCTGAATCTCTCTATAAAGATCTCCCATGTGAGGGTGTCTGCAACTAGACCACACTTGTACTCCTCCTGCCTTCACCATGTGGAAGTCGTTCCTCTCAAAAGGTGAACCGCTACTCGTGCCTTTAGATTGCTCTCATAGGGATGCAATGCAAAGCACCTATCCAGACTCAAAATCCAAGCCTTAGCTTCTACCCCATCGGTAGATCCTCCAAAAGATGGTGGCTGAAGGCACAAAATCTCTCTGATCAGATCCCCTGGACCACGACGTGATCTCTCAAAATACACTGGCACTACTACTGGAGGTGGTCTGGGTAGATGAACGGACTCAGGCTCATGCTCAGCTTGACCCTCTAAGGGATTAGGAGGTGGACTCCTACTCCGCTCCCTAACCGCTGATCTATGGCTCCCAAAATTTTGGTTTTCTACCTAAAGATCTACTGCTGGAAGCCTATCCTGAACTATCCCTATCAGGTTCTGAAGAGCAACTAAGAAATCTCAGTTCGGGTCGATCGGTCGTTCAGGAGGAGCCTCTGGGTTCCTTTTTGGAACCGATTCCTCCCTATCAACATCTTCGTGTGCCATGCGTGCACGCCTAGGACCCCTATCGTGCTTGTGAGCTTGTCGCATAGTCGGAGGCATTCTTATGAGAAAATAAAATAAAATAAAATAAATAAATAATTTTGGAGAAAATTTAATCAATTAAATAATTAAAGTGAAACGTAATGGAGAAAGGTTCCTAGTGTTGGAAACCTTGCTCTGATACCAAAATATCATGCCCAAACTTTTGGACAAAAACAAAACAACAATTTTTTTTTTAAACATCCTAATAAAACTAATTATGCTAAATTAAAGATGCAATAATTAAGTCTTGCCTTAACTATAGGTTAACTCAAAATATAAAAGAGTTGATTTACCAAAGTTAATTTAATTAACTTAACCATGCATGCGAAAATAAATGTGGAAATAATTCTCCCAAAAGTGTCATTACTATTTCATTAATTAATAAATTAATTTAAACAAATAATCTTTAACTAATTATCCAAGAGATATTAATAATCTCAAATAACATAAAAAAGCTCTAGGAATAATTAATTCAATGCTAACACTTAGATTATTAAATTTAATAATCAATTGAGCAAATGGAAATAAAGTGACTAAATTCGACTATAGGATGTTAACTAAATCCAATAATTAATGTTGGCCAAATAAATAATTCCCCTATAGGCTAAATGTTTGTCTTTTAGTTGTTTCTTATTAAAAATCCCAAAACGAATTTAAATCAAAACCTTTATATATATATATATATATATAGCATAGAAATAATTAAAAGAAGAAATATATAAATTAAATTATAAGATAGAAATGAACTCATTGACCCTCTTAAAATTAAAAGCAATAAACACAATAAATAAATTCCCATTAACTTTGAGTATAAATGGGGTTACCCTATTCAAATTTTGAATAGGGTTTCCCCCCATTTATATTTACTAAAAAAATATATTTCAAACTAAACTAACCTAATTAAAATTCTATAAAAACTATAACCCATTCTATTTGTTTTTACTAACTCTTAGTTTTACCCTAACCCGAAATCCAGGTTAGGGTTTCATGTTATGTAGGGATCTTGAAGCAATGGCGGAGGGGCGATTTAAACACAGAGGCCGCAGATATTATTTTACACAGGCGCGGGTTTGACAGTGGCCGTGGGGTTGCGCCACTACGGGTCGCGGCCATAGCGGCACCATGGGCACCTCTATGGGTCTCGGCCCACAGGGGGCCTCGAGCTGCCCGAGGGCCTCCCGCGTGCAGCTTCGGCTCCGCGGGACCCTCACGGGTAGGGTTTGCCATATTTTTTAATTTTTTTTAAAATTATATATATATATATGGATATGAGCATAAAATCTATTTCCCTTATTTTTAATAAATACAGTAATATAATAAAATAATGACTGTCAAAATGGCAAATAAAACAACAATAACAATAGTTATCTTTTTTTTTCATTTCTTTAATAGATCTAATGTCTATAAAAATCTATTAAGTATATACTTGGTTTTTAAATTTCAAGGCAATATAAACTAACTAGATTTCCTTTCCAATAGTTTTAAAGTATAAATCATATAAATATGTATACATATATTTGTTCTATTAAAACAAGGCATTTTAATCTATCTATCTTTTTTTCTTTTGGTCTAAAACATACTTTTCTTAAATGCATTAAAGCAAATTGTAGCATATTAGAATATATGTATTTCTTTTCATTTTTAGTGTCATATAGTTAACTTTTGGATTAAATTAATTTATCTAACTTTATTTTCTGCATTTTTTTTAAAAGGAAATAAATAGTAGAAATAAATTAATTATAGTAGCAACTAAATAGCCTAAAACCATTTAATCCAAAGACTACATGATGATGCAATTAATAATATACACATTTAAAAACCTATCTACAATATTTTGCATTTTGAAATAAATAAATAAATAGGAGTAAATGATTATTTTCTTCCACTAACATTTATGCTTTAATATTTCATTTATTTCCATTCATTCTACAATGTGCTAAAAGAAGTAGGAATAACTTTTATTTTCAATAATTAAATACAAGTAAATAATGACTCAAATACTATAGAAACATGCTCCAAATTTTATTCATTTCTTTCTTGCAATATCAAATCTAATAAAAGAATACATTTATTTTCAACATAGTAAACTTTACAAATAGGTGAAAACCCAAAATTGCCTCCCATTTCTACTAAATGAGGGCTTTCAAAATAAATACATTTTTCATTTGCAACTTAAAAAAATAATAATAGTAACAACTCTTAGCTTTTCTTTCCTTCCTTTTTCCAAGCAAACCTGCAATGCAAAGCTTTAAGGTTGTGACCATGGAGGCTCACCTCCCAACCTAGGCTTACTAGAAGCCACCCCCAAGCTTGGAGAACCAAGACCTAGACGGGTTACACACAAGGAATACACAAACAAGCAAGACAAAACTCACAACGAACACATTCTCATCCCAAGGCTTAACATCATCACATATGTGATTTTTATATGGGTGAAGGTGGACTAAGTACCTTGAGGAGAAATTGCAAATAGTAGAACACAAAGCTATTGCAAGGCAACCAAGAACACATCACAAGTTCCAAACTTGTCCCAACCATCCTTATGACCCCCAAAGAATACAAGCCATCAAATCTCCCCTTATGACCCTCAAATACATAAACAATAACTATATATTAAGGGTCACAAAAATCCCTTGAGAACACTCTCTTCGAAAGAGAGCCTCTCACTCTAAGGCTATCAAACAACCCTTCACCCCAAGGCCACTCTACCCTCCCAAGGGTGAGTTTGTCCTTGACTACTCCCAAAACATAAATAAAATGCTCAACTAAAAACAAAGGAAAGATCACACATCTTTCTTCACAATAAAACCACAATGGGAGAAAACAATGAAATACATACAATCTTTCAAAACAAATTTATAGCATACAAAGATAGAGATTAAACCAACCTTAAATCTTCCAAAGGGATGCAAGGGATAGTTTGGAGTAGAGCTGCCCAAATCCACACTTCTTTCTTCTCAAGACTTAGTCAAAATTTCCTATTCTCTCCTTTAAAAAATTCTGCAAATCCCAAGTCTCCAAAATGGAGAGTGGGTGATCAAACTCTTCCCTCCCAAACTATTCCCTATGAAGCCACATCTCCCTCTTTCCAACCCACTTGGGAAGGGTGAAAGATGCTCATTGGTTGGTCTTCCCAAAACCTTATAGACTCCCTAACCAAGGCACCTCAAAAAGGGGAATGGAAATGGGGAAAAGGAATGACACATATCAAGAAGGTTATCTAACCAAGGAAGGCTTTCCTAAAGATGAAATTTTGCTAACTTGGGAAACTCACTTATTGGGGAGGTTAAACAAGTCCTAGGGAGTGGACACATGGCCAAATTTGGCCTTCATCCATAGGTACATCATATGGCCCACTAAAAATGCTCCAAACTTGACCCCAGGAGTTAGTTTAACTCCTTGGAAGTCCACCCAAAGTTTACCTACGGGTCAACTCTGAGTTGACCCTCCTAATGGCTCACTATCCTAGATTTACTTGGGACCATAAAGGATAATTGAAAATATAAACATTGGTAAAATAAATTCCTCAAAAAGAGACATGACAATGCCAACTCAACATACAACACATGTGTCAAGTGACACTACAAAAAGAATTACACATCACCAAATTACACATGGCAAATGTCTCTTTTAAATATTATAATTTAAACAAATTTCCAAAATAAACACTCAACCAAGCATAACATTTACAAATTAAAATACATTTACAAATGAGGGGTTGTCTCTCCAAAGTAATCTCCAAATAACCTCATATAAATTTAACATATAAAAAGGAATACAATTCAATCACTCTACCTACAATTGCCATCATACAAATCAATTTACCATATATCCAATGCAATCCACATAGGAAATTCACTAAATGACATTATGATAATCCTCATAAATTTCAACCATTCATAAGACATGCATCATATTTCTAACATCATAATAAAGTTCTGCAAATCAAATAAATGTCATACACCATATCAATGTTATCCAATCCTGGAATCATATAAATTCTATATCCATAATGCATAGAAATGAAGCATCAATATATCAATGTTATCCAATCATAGGATCATATAAAATTCTACATCCATAATGCATAGAAATGAAGCATCCATAATAGTTCCAACATGAAAATAAATGAAATTCTTGGATGGGTTGGGGTAGGGCCTCACAGGGTGATTGAGACATTGCAGGGGTCATCATTAGATATTGATATGGAGATGGTTAGATATGCTAAGATATGTATTACTACAAGGTCTATATAAAGTTGTAGTACCACAAGAACGCAGGGCAACCACTTTTAGCATGGTGAGATCAAACAAGAGTAGGTCTCACATGGTAGCAAGTGAGGGGGTTGAGGGATCAATGAGGCCCCCACAATAACCATCATCTGTGGATCAAGTATAATAAGGAGAATTTTCCTTTAGATCTCAAGAGTGCAGGTCAACACAGTCAAAGGGTGGATCGTCTTCACAACTCAGAGTGATATGATCATGTAGATATTTTTGTTAGTTATATACCATGACACATTATGCAAGATATATGTGTATGAGATACATTTTAGATTTTTTATATGACTATGTATGACCCTTATTATGCTATGGATGCACATTTTTGTGATGTCGTATTGGTTATGTATTATGTGATCTATTATGTAAGGATGCAATGAAATACACTATGCTTGTGGATGTGTGACCTAATGCTTGTTATGATTATGTAATATAGTGATTAAATTAATGAGATGTACTATTATATCTACAATTATTATATTTATGATGCATTAACATTCTTGTGTATTCAAGGATGCAAATTGAATATGTGATTGTTTTTAGCGTGTCATTATATATGAAGAAAATAGAGGAACAAATTAGTAATAAATGGAGAAAGTTAGATTGGTCTGAGAAAATGGATAGATTAGGGGGGATAGAAAGAATGAACTATAATAAAAGAGATAATGAATAAATAAATGAGAAAGATATGGATAGATATGGAAGATGAGGATTGTGACCTTTCTTTATAAAAGTGCTTATTTTTATCATAAGTAATTTTGGATTTTTGTAAATAGATAGATATACATCAAGGTATGTAAAGACCAAGGTGAAGATGATATCACTTTGCATAGAAAAACATATTATAAGAAAGGAATGGTTTCATCTATCCTGAAACATGAGTGTTTATGGTAGAGGTATAAGTGACAGTAATAGATCATGATGATCCATAGACAAAAAAATATTAGATGAGCTTTAATATGCTTGGGATATAAGAGAATGCTCGACGAACATGAGAACATAGACACCAAGAACATTTACCCTAGAATTTCATGAAAACATCCCACAAGTCCCATCCTCACTCTTCTAATCACATGGATATCCTTGAGTAGCATAGGAACATGACATGAAAAAGATCAAGAAAAGAAAAGACTTACTAACCAAATGAGTCAACAACCATTTAGATCTTATTGTCAAAGATATGTGCTTCAGATAGGCTAAGGATAGATATGTTGATGTTTGGATAGGATGTTGATTATTTGATAGGATGATGATTGATAGGATGTTTGTTCTAAGACTGATATGTCCCTAAAGGCTGATAATGTGATCAATATTTTGGATAGAGTTGATTAGGAAATTAATCGATTTAGGCTATAGGATAATTTGGTAGTTTTGTCAATGAGAAAGATGTTGCAATGGGATGTTTATTTTAGTCTAAAATGTCATTTTCACAACAAAGAGATAATTTATTGTGGATTGTGGAAATGATGATGAGAATGGTGCAAATGTAGATTTATTGCAATAGCCAGATACTTACAATGATTTGTGATATAAAAATGTGTGACCAAGGATAGTATAACATCTCATGTGGTGTAATTCTCAAAGGTCTTATCCACATCACTAGGTCAAGAAGGTGCCCCCAGTTATTAATATAGATTTTTGGTGTTAGGATAAAAGGGCAAGAATACATTTTCTCTGAAAGGATATGATAGGAAGACACTTAAGATCAATAATCATCAGGCCCAATAGGTGCGAAAAAGATTCTATTATGATTTGGAGTGGAATTTTATTATAGAGAAAGTGGAAAGTTTACTGCAGAAGATTGGATAGAATTATGATAGATGGAGAAGCCTAACTTACTATGCATGGCACCTATTTTCCATGATTTCACTATGGTACTTTTCCAAGGTGCCAATGAAGTGGTTCTCACCAGAGGATAAATTACATCTCCTTACTCTTTTTTTTTATGTATTTGTCTTTTTTATTTTGTATTTTTCAATGTGATATTCTAAGCATCAGGTGTATAACTTTTTGAGGGGAATAGTGTTGAGTGTCTCTTGAAGAAATTGTTGGCATTATAATAGACAATGGGAGATTGTTGGCATTTCAATAAGGATATTGAGAAGGTTGTTGATGATTATGGATATAACTGATTAAGGATGATTTACTGTCTTAATATTATTATTTTGTCATTGATGTTAAGATATTGATTTTCTAAATCAGTATGATGTTGCCATATCTTGAGAAGTATGATTTGATGAGTATAAAGATGTCGGTAAAAGACACAGAAAGAAGATGATGAATATGGGGATGAATAAGTTATTCAATGGGCAACTATTACCGAGTTAGACAATGATGAGATCATGATGTTTAGATTGTTTTGATATCATACATATGTTATTGATTGTAAGGTTAATACTATACTATGTTACCGAGCAAAGAACCTAGTCGGTAAACCCTAAGGAACCTAGTCAGTAAACCCTAAGGATTATCGCTATCGGTTAATGAAGGTAGAATGTCTACCGAGTGAAGTTTAGTATTTACCGAGTTGCAACTGAGTAATAACAAAATGCATTAAATGATTAAAAGCATTATTTAATGAAAGAAGCTGATGAGCTGGCTATGATTAAATGATTGGTATGTTGTGAATGAAGTTTGTTAAAGAATCTATGGCAAAAGAAAATCAGCATGAAGATCTACAGCTTAGATTGAACCGCAATACCCTAGCACAAGTTCCAAGAAATGTATGCAAGTTCCAAGGCGGGGTAAAACATTTTTCAGATCAAAGAATACATTGAACCTGGACAAAGTTTGAAGATATGATGGCTATGATTGATCATGGGAAATGTGATCAAGGAGATTAAGTGGTTGGCAATTGTTTATAAATAGGGAACTATTGATAAAAAATGTATGCGGGCAAGTGTATGCACAGGGATGCTACATAGTGATTACCGAGCACAGAAGCTTGAAGAACTGTTTGTATAACAGAGTATAGAGCCCAGCAGATGGACAAGATTAGTTCTATGTCTATATTGTATTGAGCAAATAAGAATCTACTTTAGCATTTTAGATGTGAAGTTGCAGATAGATTTTTATTACTGTTATTTTGTGAAGTGACAGAAAATCTCTTAACCGAGTGGAATTAACAGTCTTATTTGTAAAACCCTCTAGAAAGGTGACATTCTGATTGAGTATTTGAAATCCTTTAACAAGGTCACTTCTAACAAGGTGAAGATCCTAACAGATCTGAGGGAAATCCCTTAACTGGGTCACATCTAGCAATGTGTTTGTAATCTTTAATAGGATTTTCTTTTAACCAAGCATACTCTAGAAGAGTATATTTCTTAGTGGGTCCAAAATCCCACAGTGGTTTTTCCCTATTTGGGTTTCCACGTTAAATCTGGTGTTATGAGGTTTATGATGTTTATATGCTTTTGAGTTTGCATGTTTACCAGTTTTGGTTATATCACTGAAGTATATGTTACCGAGGTTGAATCTGATGTTTTTATGGAAGATTAAGTTTGTATGATTCACCCCCCGCTCTCATCTTATCAGCTTGGCATCTATACTTAACATTAAGTATCAGAACTATCAATTGGTATTAGAGCTTTGGACTCTAGAAGAAAAGTTTAAAGGTACTTGAGGCAAAGATCCAAAGATGTATAAGAGGGATGCACCGAAGCTGAACAAGTCAAGTTTCTCTACATGGTAGAAAAGGATGAAGTTGCACCAATCAGGAGTTGGAGAATATGTTGTATATTATCTGGAGAATGATTTCATTACACCGAGCACCTATCCATTGATAATGGAAGAGATAAAGGCAAAGAAAGAACATATCCAAGCAATGATTGAAATAACATCTGCATTGACTGACTCAGAGTTTAATGATCTGTGGGACAAGCTCATATCTGTATATGGTGGTGATGAACATGTTCAAAGAGAAAAAGTGGATAGTCTAAGAGGGCAACTTGAATCTATGAGGATGAATGAAGGTGAGAACATAACTTAGTACAGTACAAGACTAAAGGAGATTGTCAATCAAATCAAAGGTGCAGGTGGAACTATTGAAGAAAATGATATAACAAGTAAGTTGATAAGAACCCTTCTACTGGCTTATGTAATCCGAGTCTCTGCAATCAATGAATTAAGGTTTGTACCCAATATGCCAGTTCCTTTAGATGCTACTATTGGTAAGCTAAATGCATTAGAGTTAAGTAATTTTGATAACAGTGGGTCTTCGGTAAATAAAGTTGAATCTGCATTTAGTTCTTTTCATCTTGATGAATCTAATAATTACAATGAAAGAAAGTATAAGTACTCTGAAGGAGATCACAATGGAGCAAGTGAAAGATTTCGTAAGAACATGGAGGAAGTACACAAACTGTATGAGGAAAACAGAAAGCAAGAAGAGTTTGAAGCACTATTAGCCAGAAGGTTACCGAGGGGCAAATGTAAGTATAAAGGAAAACTACCTTTGAAATGTTTCAATTGTGATAAGATAGGACATATGGCTTATAACTGTCCTGACAAAGATTCTACTAAAAAGAGAGATTACCGAGATGATAGATAGAAAGATAATCATTATAGAGGACACCGAGACTTCAGAAGAAGAGATAGAAAGTCATGCTTAATAGCCGATGAGGAATCCAATGATGATAAATCAGATGAAACTGATACAGAGGAAGTAGTTTATGTGGCTATCAAAGATGGATCAGATGAAGAAAGGTATGAAGGAAAAGCCCTAATATCTCACATAAATACTAATGATTCTTGGATCATAGATAGTGGATGCTCACATCACATGACTGGCGATAAACACAAGTTTGTTATGTTAGAAGATTATGATGGAGGCTATGTAAGATTTGGTAATGATGCACCATGTCTGGTAAGAGGTAAAGGATCTACAACACTTCTTGACAATGCAAGATGCAATGATGTTTATTGGGTTGAAGGTTTGAAATACAATTTGTTGAGTGTAGCACAACTAAACAATACAGGATACCAAATAGAATTTCAGAAAGGAATTGTCAAAGTTCATGACAAGAATGGAAAGTTAGCTGCTACCGAGACACAAATAAAAGGTAACACATTTCACCTTGACTCAACTTGGAATAAGTGTCTATATGCAAAGATAGATGATACCTAGTTATGGCATAAAAGGTTTTCTCATGTAAATTTTGATAATCTGATCAAAATAAGTAAGAAGCACCAAGTAAGAGGTCTATCGAGTTTGGAAAAACTTGAGAATGCTATGTGTCGAGGATGTCAGATGGGTAAGATGACAAGATCAAGCTTTACAAGTAAGTCTTACACTTCTAAGGGAATTTTAGATCTTGTGCACACCGATCTTTGTGGTCCTATGAAAGTTCAAAGTTATTATGGTGATAAATATTTCATATTATTTGTGGATGATTACTCAAGGATGATGTCAGTTATGTTTTTAAAAGAAAAATCAGAAGCTTTTCAAATGTTTAAATGTTACAAGGCAAGAGTTGAAAATGAAACAGGAAGACAACTGAAATGTCTTAGATCATATAGAGGAGGAGAGTTCACATCTGATGAGTTCAACTTATTCTGCAATGATCATGATATTAAAAGACAAGTCTCTGCACCAAGAACTCTACATCAAAATGGAATAGCTGAGAGAAGAAATAGATCTATTATGGATTGTGCCAGAACCCTGATGATTGAAAAGAAAGTGCCACAAACATTTTGGAGAGAAGCAATAAGCGCAACAGTTTACACCTTGAACTGAGTACAACTGAAGAAAGGAACTATGAAAACACCATATGAAATCTGGTATGACAAGAAACCTAATGTAAGTTATTTCAAAATCTTTGGAAGTAGATGCTATGTACACAAAGATGATAGAAATGGCAAGTTTGATCAAAAAAGTGAAGAAGGAACATTTCTTGGTTATTCTTCTAGAAGCAAAGCATTTAAATGTCTGATCAAATCATCTAACAAAATAGTAGAAAGTGCAAATGTGAAAATTGATGAATTTGCAGAAAGAAATGATGAAGGAAATTCCAAGGAACCAGAAACTACCCTTTAAGTGTGGCAAGTTAGTATGCACTAGATGTTGGAAACAACAATGCAGGAAAACTAAGATGGGGGGGTGAATCAATTTTCACCAAACTTAAAAAAATTAGCTTCAAATTCAGATCAGATCAAGAACAAAAATAACAAAGATAAACACCACATCAACAACACACAAATTTTTGATGTGGAAAACTCGGTCAAGGGAAAAACCACGGTGGGATCCTACCCACAATATAATGATACTCTGGAAGTAGTATGTGTAAATATTACAATGGGTAATGCACATGCATTCAGGCACACTGCCTAGAGCTCACTACTCAGAAACAACAAAGAGCTCCAACTCTAGGAAGGCTCACTGCCTTACAAAGATCAAACAACAATCTGCATTACATGAACTAAAATAATAACATCTCCAAATGCGTGATCATAGTTTTGGTTAAGCACATATACTCAAACTCTTCTCTTCACACTTCTACACACTCTTTCACACTTCTTCACTTTTCTCCTCTGCTACTAAAAGCTCAAAACAATATTTACACACGTAGATTCACCTCTCTCAAATGAATATTACATGTATTTATACAATTTATCAACCTTAACCTCAAGGTCGGCTCAACACATAAGACCTAATTACAAAATTGCATCACACAATACATAACTCAATATGCAGGCCATTACAATGTTGGAAATGACATAACATGGACCCAAATCAAAACCTCGAACACGCAACACCACCGAATATCTCACCAAGATCATCCGCAACATGCAACAACCATCGGGTCAACCAGAAAGTCGTATAACACAAAGAATACCACTGGACTAATAAAATATTCAATAACACACACCACAATCAACATGGACCACCAAAATGCATAGAACATGATCGAAGAATATCAACAAGCAACGTGAATTCCACCGCAACAACTTGGATAACTAGAATCATCATCATTTCATCATCGGAGCTCAAGAACACCAACAACAAACTGAAAGACATGCTTGTGAAGTTCCAAATCATGAACCATCTAAACTAAGGATATACATGAATGTCCCAAACACTCTCCAAAATCTTCACAACATAGAGAATCAATTCTGGAGAAACACAAACCTGAAATCACAATTCTGCAATATAGAATCAACAAAAAAAACAATCATCACACTAGATCACACGACTCAATAAAATCACCTTCTGAAAAACTCAAACTCATACTAAATCAACTAGAGAGAAGTATCTCAAAACCCATTAATCCACATTAGCACATCTGCAACCAAACCAACTCTCTGCAACACCAAAGCACAAGAAACACAGGAATATGTTGACATCAATGACAACAACATATTTTAACAACTCTAATATCTAAAAATATCCCCCTTTGGCATTGATGAAGACATATGAATGTGAAAAAAAAGAAATGCAAAGAAAGAAATCAACTCCAACAATCTCCCCCTGAGATCATGCACACATAGCTCTCTACCTCATATAGATAAGGCATTTTTTCACATGCATCTCTCTCCCTTTGATAGCAATTCCAAAGAGACATACAAATAATTATTTTTTCCCCTTAGAACAAACTCATAAATCTGAACAACTAAATCACACACTAACTACTCCCCCTGAGTAGCAACACCCACTCATCAATCCAGATAATAGGATGAGACTATGAAGTCCACTGGATGATGCAACTGAATGCATATATTTCACAACAAGAGGGGAAATCACCCCTAATGTCTCTCTTATATATGCAAATATATCTATAGGCAAAGGCTTTGTGAAGATATCTGCAATTTTTTCCTTTGTAGATGTAGTGTCCACCCTTGACTTGACTTGTTTTAATTAGAGTTGACTTTTATTTCATGCTTGATGGACTTATCTAGACTATTTTATGATGATTTGGATGATGGTTATTCATTTGTTTCAGTTACTCATATTGATGCTAGACCTTATTGGAAATCTGTTATTTTGATGACTTCTATGTTGATGACACTATGATTTGTATTGATCATGGATTTGATGATAATATGATTTCACTAACTCTATTTCATGATTATATATGATGATATGTTTATGAGATGTGTTTGATTATTGTATGATTGTCTTCGTGAGAGGGATGATGTCATATCACTCATTACGAGTGAGGTGTGCTGGCATGATTCCCTATCACTTGTCCATTATGAGATAAATGCATATGTTGTATCGTTGCTTTGTGGTTGCAGGATTTGCAGGTACTAGACATCGACTCCACTCGGCTTCACAGGTCTGAGCATGTCTTTAATCTCAATGGTTTATGTGGTTAGGAGATGACATGAGTTCCCTACACATACTCTAGGTCTAAGTTGTTCACTTTGAGTCGTCAAATGTCTTGGCATAATTCACTATGTCAGTTAATAAGCTTGGTTTTCTTGGTGTTGTATGTTAGTAATTATGGATTTATTTAATTATATGGTTAATTGTTTTTAGAGTAATTATTTGGTCTTTGATGCGTGATCCTATAGTTAATAATGTTTAATTTAATATATTTAATTTATTGGCTTTCAAGTATTTAATTATTTAATTATTTAATATTTAATGTTTATGATTATTTAATATTTATTTAATATTTGTTGTCTAATATTTATTAAGATTGATCTTTATTTATTTATTTATTTTTTCATATGCTTTAATATTTATTTGGTATTTAATATTTTATTTGGTTCTTTAATTTTTTTATGAGCCTTTGGTCATTTATTATTAATTCCCCCATTTGATTATAGCTTATTTTTTATTTATATAGTTTGACTTTTATTTAAGTGGGACGTATAAACACATATGAATAAAACAATAAAATTCCCACTTAGATTGTATAAACATGATTCATATTTATTCTACCTACCCTTTACTCTCATTGGCTAAATTTGAAATGGGAGAATAAAAATATAGTATAAGGTGGGTTGGTAAAATAAACTCTAAAATTGAATATTCTGATTGGTCCTTGGGGAGGCTAGGGTTTTGGTTTATTGCATGCTTTTTATTTTCATCATCGAGAGGTTTTTCGGGTTGGCTTCTTCGTGGAAATTTCTTTTTTGCAAGTTTTCTTGTCTCTTGGGTTTGGATTTTGTTGGATCTTGGTTGATTGGCTTTTGGATTGGATTGGGAGCTCTTGTTTAGCTTCATTCCATAACACGGGTTGCACGTTGGAGCTTCTTCTTTTTTACGTTTCAGCATTTTTGGTTTTCTGCATTTGTTTGCTCTGTGTTTGCATATTGTCTTCTAGGAGTTGGGTTGAATAAATTCTATATTCCATAGTTTAATATGGTTGGGAGAATAAATATTTGGTTTGATATGGTTTGGTTGAAATATTTTGTTTTTTGTATTTGTCGTCCACAACTCTATGATTTATCTTCTCTCTCTAAATTCCCTCTAGATGAGTCTTTTGTTTGGATTAAGAATGTGTTTGAGAGTCTCTTTGGAGTGTGAAGGAGCCAGTGATTGTTGTTTTCATTGGTATTAAGTTTTCTAAGAGTTTTGGAGTTGTTTTTTTGTTATTATTGTGAGTGCAAACCTTATCATAACTAGGTCTATTTGCTGAACTGATTTATTGTGTTTATGCCCATTTGTTCTTATGCTCTCGGCCACCCTATTCCTATTTGTTTCAAAGAATTTTGTTTAGACTTTGATTTTATTTTCATGGTGCAAGTTTTCTGAGTTTTTTCGTCTCTCTGAGTATTTGCGCTGGAAGTGTATATGCGTTATTCCTTGTTGTAAATGCGCTATATGTTAATGTGAATGAGTTGTTCTGTGTTGTGTATGCGCTACCAAATCTTGTGAATGTGTGGTTAGGTTTTGTGAATGCATTATTTAGACATGTAAATGTACTATCACTTAGGGTATATGTCTTGCACTGCACAGTGTATGCGCTGAACTGCCTAGTTTTGATGTTTTGTTATGTTTTTCTCATTCTATGATATTTTTCTGATCTGATTTTTGTACTAGTGGCTTGATTGAGGTCTATTGATATTTTCCAAATTTGTCCTTGATCAGATTTGATGCTTTCTTATGGTTTTTATGCTTATTTGTCTTCCTACATATTATGGATGTATTTGCACTCTCTCCATGTTGATAAGTCATGGTTGATGAGATGATTATGTTGCTATTTTGGACCAGCAAGTGAGTTGGCTTTCCTATGGTATTATTTTCATATTGGTGGAAGATTTGATGGCTTTATTAGGCCTCTTGTATTGGTTGGCCAAGAGGCTCATTTTGTGATACTTGTTGTGTTGTAGCCATGTGTATATTGTAAGGGTTACGTATGGTTGTATTTAGCTACATTTAAATGTATGTTTTCATATTTCCATTAGAGCCTCTTGTGATTTATTGTTGGGCCATGTTAGGGGGAGTTGGCTTCCTTGTGATGGCAGGGGTCATGAGAGATAGGCTTGCATGAGGTTCCTTGTAAGGATGCATGTAGTCTAAACCGCCAGGGCACATAGAAAGTTTACCATGATATAAACAAGTGATAACATAATAATAAATTAATGGGATGGGTAAATAATTCACTAATCAAGATAATTAATAGTTGTGAGCCCCATGACTTGATCCTAGGGAGGATGTTTTAGGATAGGCATATGAATGTCATTGCAATGGAAAGTCAATCTCCCTTGTTCTCTCATAGGTTGAGATGGCTTCACATGTCCATCAGGCTTGTGTCTTGTGTTATAGTATATGTTATGTTAGAGGATGGCATGTGATGACACTCCACTTATTGGGACTCATTAAATTTGAGTCAATTTTTGAGGCCCAATTCAAAATTTTGATCCGCATTTCCAAATGATCATAAAATAAGTCAATTTGAATGGCCTAGTTAGAAAGGGGGTAGAATAGAGCTAGTTGATTTTCAAGGGGTAAGGCTTTGGAAACTTGTTGTACACCTTTAATTTGACCTATGCAATGATGTGCAACTTTCAAAATTCAGTTTAGATCAATTTATCAGGTACCCACTTCAAGGGGTGAGCTGAAAGTGCATTTTAGGCTCAAATTCATATTTTACTAAGTAGCCTACTTTGAGTGCTTATATCTTTTGCCCTGTTGATCATCATGAATAATTTCTAAATGGAGTGAATTGTATGTATAAATGTGAGTCAGCATGCAAAATTTCAAGTCTTCATGAATCCATTTGCTCAGTTTACCAAGCTCGAACTGTGTGTAGTTTGTGTGGTTTACACAAGTGTAAAAATGCCCCAGTGAATGTCATATCAAAATGTTTATTATGGGCTATTATTGATATAAACAAAAAGATATGTTTCAAATTTCAAGCTCCTGCCAATCCGTTTGATCAGTTTTCAAAAGGGTTTCTTGAGCCATCTTTTTCAATCTTCCGTACTTCCATTGCCATATCAGTTAAATTAGCCATTTTCATGAGCACACCATTTGCACCTAGTCAGACTTTTGGCCGAACTGAGAATTCAAAGATTTAACATGTACTTCAATGTACCTATGTTTCAAATTTGAGGGTCTACGAAGGTCGTTTGATACTTTTAAGAAAGGCATCATGTGTTGCCAGAACATTGACTTCATCAAGTCTGCAGTGTCGACAAAGCCAGTTAGTCATTTTCGGCAATTAATATCTCTTCACTCAGGATTCATCTTGAAAAAATGTTTGTTAGAATTCATGCTTGTATATCAAAGTACACACCTGTTAGATGGTGAGGTCCATAAATGTGTTTTCACCACTTTGAAAATTACGTCTTCGCGATTAAATGCGAAAATGTGGCTCAGGTGCCAGAAACTCACAAAACTCAGTTTGATGATCCGAAAATGGTGTCAATCATTTCCAGAGGTACGTTCAAGGTGTCTAAGGCATTTCAGAGGTCAGTTGCATGAAGACAAAAAAAAATTTAGTCGGACCCACTTTGGGGCCCGACCTGGCTAATGCCTATGCATTAATTTTATGGAAAACTAGTCTTAATTCGGAGTAATGCATATCAATACTAGCTCAAATGCATATTGGAAAATTGGTTTATTAAGAGATGATTCTGTTTCATTATGTGGGCATATAACTGAGAGGTTTTTATGGAACTTTGTGGTATTCCTTTGGCTAGAAATAAAAACTTTAGAATTTGAATTGCAAGGTGTAGTTCCAAATTCCAGAACTCTGTTAATGTCCTCCTTGCTGTGTGTGAGGAACATGGAGGTTGAAAAGACATTAGAATGTCCTCAACAAATGAAAATGGGCATCCCACACTCCACGTGACTTTGCCAAGCATCCTCTCTATGCTGAAAGTTACGCCATTGAAACTCCAAGGTGAAATACAATTGGCAAGGTGCAACATACTTCTCCCACGTGGAATAGACTGAAATTGAAACCATCAAGCAAATGCAATATGGCATATTTGATGCCAAATCTCCCACGCAACATGTAAAACCCTAGCCAAAGCAATGGAGTGGCAGCGTGGCATGTAAGGCAATGTAAAACTTTCAAACCAATTGCAAATTTCCTCCTCTCTGCATGCATAAGTAAAGGGCATTCAAAGTAAACAACAAATGCATAAAGAGAAGATAGCTCCCTCCTCCCCCACGTGAATCCTTTGGTAGATGGTGAAGCAGCTACATCAGTAGCAAGTAATGTGGTTTATCCCAGCAGCAAACATTTCAAAAAAATGCAAATTGCCAAGCTTCTACGTGGTGTTGGAAGGGGATGTTATCAGCAGTTTATAACTTCAGCATTCAAAAACCTTCAGGTTAATGCAATTATCATGCATTTCTCTCCTTCTACATGGCATGGTAGAGGGCATTAGTAGTTTTAAAACAAATGCAATCTGAGTCCTCCCTCCCCTAGTCTGCTGTGGTTGGGCGTTGAAGTTAGCAGCAGCAAAGAACTTTCAAATTAATGGATTTGGCAGGTGTAAAGTGCCAAACTTCACTCCATTTTTCCAACGTCCTCCCTGCAATCATCTAGAGTGTTATGTGAGTTGAAAGGGGGCTAAGGAATGTCTCAAAAAAGTGTAGTTCATAGTAGGTCAAAGGTGCCATTAGAAAACACTCAGAAGACCTTCAAAAGTGCAGTCCCAGGTGTAGTGCATTATCCCACATTCGCTGGGAAGTGGGATTTTATGCTATTTATAAGAAATAAGACACCAATGTATAATGTCAAAGCCACAAAAGGCTTTTGATGGATGGTGCTCATGGGCGCTGAAGTGGACCCCATGCGCGTGGGTATGGATCCCAAGGCAACCGAGGAGGTTGACTGAGTGGCGACCAGGTGGAACCCATGCAGGCATGGATCCCGAGGCGGGTGAAATTTTGCTGACAAAGGGTGGCTTAGCCAATGAGTAGGTTCCAAGCAGATCGACGATCGATGTGATTTCACAAGCCAAAGATGTACACTAGTTAGGCATCGCGAAATGGTGAAAAGCAGAAGGCCGAAAATGAGCAAGTTAAAGAGCATGCAAGTTTGATGAAGATCGACGGCGCGCGTGATTTCACAAGCCGAAGATGCATGCCAGTTAAGGTCTGTGAAATGGCGAAAGGCAGGTGGTAGGATGACATGGCGGTCTAGCTCGTGGGTCCTGTCCAGTGGCCCTGAGGTGGCACATAGGTGGCAGACACATGGTGATGATGTGGTCATCCACCAAGTAGTCTAGTGGTGATGACGAGGTGGACACATGGCAAAAGATGATGTGTCATCCTAGGTGGTGCCCAGTGGGTCCCATCAATGAATCACAGGTCACCACGTGGCAAGACGCAGGGTATGTAAAATGGGTGAAAAATTAAAATTAAATGTATAGTTGAAACTATACAAGAAATTTAAAAAATTTAAATGACAGAGCCACATGAATGATTAATTCGCCCAGAGGTCTATTTTTGGTCAAAATACTAAGTATTATATATTGCCAGAAAGCTCTCGAGATAAGGAATCCAATTAGGTAGTTAATTTTAACAAATATGGGACATTTTGAGAGAAGTTTCCATGGGAAAGAGAAAGGGATTGAAATTTAGTTAGAAAAGGGGACACTTGGCAGTGTGTTATGTAGATCTGATATTTCCCTCCTCTTCTTATTCTCAATTCTTCTCAATGTTAAGGGTTCCAGAATTCTATGAGAGTGGCTCCAGTTTTCATGGCTTCCAATTCTAAGTTCTCTTCAAAATTGTACAGGGCAATGTCCTTTTCCATAGAATAGAGTTTCTTCTTGTTGCAAATGTTTTCTGTTGCAGTCACATATATGTAAGGCATATACAATTTATTGGATTGTCTTCAGGCATTCTTTATTTTCAATAAATCCAGCCTTCAAGGGAGTTTGGGTTTATCCTCCTAAATGAGAGTGTAATTCTTGTTCTTAGGCATCCTTTACAGAAGGGATTTAAATTCTATGAGCAGAATTTATGAATTTGAATTATTGTTTGGATGTGTATGATCCTCTGTTTGAGCTAAGAATGCATTTTTGTAAGGCATTAATGGAGGGATATCCTTCTTCAAATAAATTAGATTTGCAATAGAGGTTTTCATTTACAGATTGATGTATGACTCTATTGCCCTTGGATAAGGCACTAATCTTGCAGATTGGGGAGATTCTTAGAGATTTTAAATCAATATCCTCATTTAATTTTATGTTTGTAATGTTAGTTTGTTCTATCCATCTTAGGATTCAAACATTATTGAGTTGCAAGTGTGGATCTAGCCCATCTGCAGTAACCTCTTAGTTTTTGAACCTTTTGAGATCCATCTGCTTTTGTTGATGCAGTCTTGTGTGTAATGGGTCTGATTAAATGTTGTTAGAAATTAGGATCTAAGGATACTAATCATTATAAACCAGATTATAAAGTAAATGAAATATAAAACATACATGCAAAATGTACACATTACACAAGATATACATGGGGAAAACCCTTTCGGGTAAAAAACCCCATAAAGCATCATTTAATTAAAACACTTACAAATATAGTCTATAATGAAATAGACATGAACCTGGGGACACTCCTCCAATACTTCCACATGGCCAATAATACCTCATATGCATAATGATACAACTCACCATAAAGCTCCAAATTCACACACCTCTCAAATGAGAGAGAACCTCCTTAAATATAGGAGGAAGGGTGACTTCACTAGTCACACCTTTTCAATAACCCCCACTCATAAATAATTAATAATCTAATAGTTATTAGATTATAATTATTTCAAATGGGATATGCTTATAAAGCATGTAATATATAAGGTTTTATAACCTTATATTAGAACATTATATATAAATGTTATAAGGATGTGATCCCTAATAACATTATGTTCTAACACTCCCCCTTAATGTTAATAGGGGATCACATGTCAATTTCCATAGAAGAAAAAATGAAGTACCCCAGTAACATAGGTCTTCTTTGATAGTGATAAACAGGGACACATATATATGCCAACATGAAGATCATGCATTCCAGACTACATGAAAGTCATCTTGTCATAATTTATAATCCCAGTGTTTTAAAAATGATGCTGTGAGGTCTTAAAAAGTATATTGAAGCTGCGGTCTCCTCAAATTAGCCTCTCCCCAGGTTCATTACATAGTGCTCGCAGGTCTTAATACAATGCTTTTACAAGTGGAAGATTTACAAGGAAAGAATTTACAATATGCCCGTAGGTCTTACAATCTTCAATGTTCATTTTGATCTTTAGAAATGATATTCTCTAGAAAGAGTAAAGTAACTTCAAGTAATATGGTACTTTCATATGTATCCAAATGGAATTCTTCAATAAATCTTCAAGGCCATATTGATTCTTCAAGAGCTACATTCATATTTTGTCCATTTGATTCAAAGACACATAGAAGATAGTCTTCTTATTAAAGTATTGCACCATCCATGTAATAGCACTTGCACCATATGTTTTGAAGGCATAACCTCACCATAGAAGAAATGATATAGTTAGTAACTTAGTAATCAACTTCATTTTTGGTGCAAAGAAAGAACATAATATTATTTTTTTTGTCATTTGCCAAAGATCATATAATATTCCTTATAAATATAAAATACAGTCCAATGATTGGTAGAAAGGAGATCAACATATATTTTCATGGGAATAGGAATAATAATTTTTGGTCTTGTTTAAAATACAAAAATAGACATGCTACTACATATAGTAATGATCCATAAAAAAATTAGGCAACGGGTGATCTATCCTTTCTAGGTTTGCTCCCCAGACAGTTTATAAGGGCGATAGTCACCCATTATAAATAGTATGATTGAAAAAAAAATGGATCAAATATAGAATAGAATAACAAATCACTTGGATCTCCAAAAAAGGATGCTAATGAGAAATTTTTAAATTTACTTATGCATATTTACTAGCTTGTACATTTCATAAAAAAAATATTTTACCCTACATTTATAGATAGATAGATGATTTCCTATTTATCATTGTGATAGTTTGATATCAAGGAATTTGCTTATCAAACATACTATAATCAAGAATATTCTTAATGTTAACATAAGTCATATCCTCCATCAAATACCTATAAAAATTAAATTTGAGATAAATCATGATGTTCCTTCCTTTATTCCTACTAGTTCACATGTGACTTTTTGTGATGCACTTAAAGGACTAATATAAATAATAACAAGTACTTTGGGAGGGTCACATGAAAATATGAACTAAGACTAGATGAATCAACTGTATTAAAAAACTCTTATGGAAGGATCAACACCATTAGTTATGAAGTGCTTGTTTATTTGTTCATGTCTCACTAACAAGTTATTTATAAAAGATAGCATAAAATGACAAAAGAGACATTACTACATCCACTCATACTAAATGACTATCAAAGATATTATAAGGAAGAGTTATAAGGGAATTATGAAATATCAACACTTATAATGGATGATCTAGGAAAGGACAAGTCTACACCATCTCTTATAACATTGTGAAACAAACCCCATTAAGACTATTCTTCATATATATACCTAATCTTCCATGAAATCAAATTATTTATTTTGTGCATATCCAGCTATCATTGCAGTCTTAATCTATTTGACTTGAACTCTTTTAAATAGTTCATTTCCCTTGTGCATTTTGAAAAATAAAATAAAATGTAGATTTAATGTTTGCACTAATGAAGCATTTCCATAAAAAGCTTTTACATGTTTATTCATAAAGTACATATGACTCTCTATGATGTATCTAACTTATAGATAAAAAGATCGTGCTTTCACATGGCACATTAAGAGTTACATCTCTTTGCTTCCAAGTGAGTCTTTTTTTCCAAAGATATCATATTTGGTCCATCTTGAAGTGTTAAAAGTGTCCATGTAAGGGTTAGAGTCATTTATGTCAAAAATACAAAAAATACAAAAATTTAAAAAATTGTAAAGTTGCAACATTACCAAAAAAGTGCAACGAAAGTGTAAAAACGAAATCCATTGGTCATGAGGTGGTTATAGTAGTTATAAAGGAGTTGGAAATGGTTTATAAAACCATGTTTGGTCAAAATCAAGAGGGTATATCAGTTTGGAGGGGATTTGACAAAGATTATCCATCAAACCCTCAATCTGTCATGAGTTTTTAAGGAATCTGTGGCTATCATAGGTCCATGGAGGATCCCATTTGGTGTAATTTTTATATGTAGAAGTTATTTAATGATATATTAATGAAATATATTTCAGATGAATCATTTCTTATGCATTTTTGTGGAGTATTTGGCAAGATATGTTTATCTTTACAATAATTGTCAAAACCCTACCAAGGGTTACCTGGTTTTGGGAAAATGATCATAACTTTTGTTTTAACCGTTGGATCTGGCTCAAATTTTGAGAGGAATTGTGTAACTTAGTATTATAAATTATGACTGAAGTGATTATATTTAAGATCAATATTGTAAATGTTATTGATGACTATTTGTTACAGTTCATGGTGAAAGGCAGATTGGTGAAGGCAACAACAGTTCGGTTGCAACATTTGGTGTGGTCACATGAGGAATAGTAATGAAGAAAGGCTATATGTTTTGGAAAGGTCTTTTAATATTCTTTCCATTTATTTTTGTCTTACTTAATTTGGTTAAGAATTGAATTTTGTGTGGTTATTTTGGTGAAAATAGTTTTTAGAGGATGAAACCTTGAACTAGGGTATTCCATGGCAATAAAGAATTTGTTCTCTCTCATGTTATGGTGAATATTATGATATGAAATATTTAATGAAGGTTTTTAGGGATGTAATATAACCTTTGAAATTGGTTTGGAGTTGAGAAGAATGTTTTATCTTTTTATATGCCTCTTGATTCAAGTTTAAAGTCTACCCTTGAATGAAGGTTTTATGGTTTGTGATAGATGCTCTAGATCAATGCTTTTTATGATAACTAGTTCATTATTAATTGATCATTGTGGTTGGCCCATAACAATGCACTATCAATATTAAAGAATAGTTACCCTTTCACAAAAGACACATCATTTAGATTTTGTATAGAGTTTTGATCTATTAAAGAGAACACATTTCTTAAAAAAAAATATAAAATCAATAAGATTGATTGATACGTTTGAAAAAAAAAACTATTTGATATATGGTAAATTCAATAATGGTTGTATTTATGTATTTATTTCCAGATGGTGTAATTCATTCTATGAGAATTTTCTTAATTGATTTAATGTCAAAAATCAATCATGTAAATATATTTTAATAAGAGAAGAAATTATGGGATGGATTTTTCTAAGGTTATTAGAATTTTTATCATGGAGATATAGTTAGATACATTATTGAATTGTATATATGCACTTGAGATCCTCTAGTCTTGTTAAAAAATAATCATAATTAACTAATATCATTTAAGTACCTAATAAGGTAAAAAAAATGCATTCTAATATTTCAAATGAATATGCACCTTTCACAACTCTTTAAAAGTATATGTTAAATTAATATGATGATACATGTAATTCAAAAAATAATTCAACATTTCCAAAATTGATGGAGGAAAGTAATAATTTAAATAAAACATTTGTCTAATAGTCTCAAATTAAAAAAATATCTTGGAAAAAAAATATTTTACCTCTTGAAGTGCAATCCTAAACATGCTAACCCTCGCTTTTTTTTTTTTTGGAAAAAATCTCCTTATAATCATGCCACATAACTAATACAATATATAGAAATGAACAATTATGTCACTTATATTTGCCACATGGATTCTAGGAATTTTCTTAAAGAGATTTTTCATCCAGTTCAACTTATATTTTTTAATATAACTTGTAAAAATGATTAGTATAGCCTAACGTGCTCTGATACCATGTTAGAAATTAGGATCTAAGGATACTAATCATTATAAACAAGATTATAAAGTAAATGAAATATAAAACATACATGCAAAATGTACACATTACACAAGATATACATGGGGAAAACCCTTTCGGGTAAAAAACCCCATAAAGCATCATTTAATTAAAACACTTACAAATATAGTCTATAATAAAATAGACATGAACCTGGGGACACTTCTCCAATACTTCCACATGGCCAATAATACCTCATATGCATAGTGATACAACTCACCATAAAGCTCCAAATTCACACACCTCTCAAATGAGAGAGAACCTCCTTAAATATAGGAGGAAGGGTGACTTCACTAGTCACACCTTTTCAATAACCCCCACTCATAAATAATTAATAATCTAATATTTATTAGATTATAATTATTTCAAATGGGATATGCTTATAAAGCATATAATATATAAGGTTTTATAACCTTATATTAGAACATTATATATAAATGTTATAAGAATGTGATCCCTAATAACATTATGTTCTAACAAATGCATCACAGGTACACCCACCTAGGTTTTGTAAAGCCTGAAGAGTAGAAGGATTTAGGTCCTTGTTATGTTGTCCAAGCCCTGAAGTGTTTCATTGATTGAGATTGACTATCTCATAGATATATTTGCAGGTGTTCTTGGGTTAACTAGATTTGGCGAACAACAAAAATGGCGACTCTGTTGGGGAGTAAATGGATATAAATGTTTGATTGATAAGGTTAGAAGTTGAATGTATTACTCATCCTATCAATTTCATATCCAGCCAGTCTGTCCATTGTGTATGCACAGAGTTGAAAGTGGTTTTATGGTGAAGAGAATGTTCCTTATTCTAGATCTGTAGAATGATATGTTTGTCATGTCATATTTTATAAAAGAGTAACAGTAAATTCATGTTGTTGAGCTGTGAGCAAGTCCTCACAGCTGTATGCAAACTTTTCCCCAATTCCTTATTGGGCGGCGACTCTATGGTTCATACTAGTGTTGAATGTCTTTGCAATTAGTATTGCATAAGGTTTATGGTTCGATGTATAGTGTAGAGATACGAGTTATCACTGCTAATGCAGATTTACAGACATAAGTTCTTCATCATAAAAGCTTGATAAGAAAGTACAGTATAAAGAGACACATAGATTTGGTGTTGTTTTTCCCAGATCTATATGTTAAATAGCTTGGAGTGAATTGGTTGCAGCGAGATTGAAGGAGTAAACAGAGAATTAAAATAAGTGTTGATTGGTAACTCTGAGGTAAAAGACCGTGCTGAAAGTTGAAATAAATGTTCAGATCTGAAGTTCTATAGCTACAAATCTTCAGGTATTTTCAGAGGTTTCAAATGCAAAACAATTTGTTCTAAAAATTTGAATGAGTAAAATAGTTTTCTTATTTAGTGAACAACACTAGTAAAGAGGAAAAGAGAGGAATTACCGGTCCATTTGCATATCTATTCTGCTAAAATATCCAGCGTATATGTTTTGTTGTAGTATGCAAATTTGGAAAAGCTTTGTGTTAAGAAATGTTATGAATAGATCAATATGATGATATATGCTTGAAATTTCGTTATTCTACACAAGGTTGCATAATCATTTGTGGAAGTAAGGAAGAAATGTGTAGTGAACTTTTTCACCCCCAATCTTATCCACATATGACCATGCCTAGTGAAGTGTCACAATTGTGTAATAGAAAAAGTTTCAGTATGAAGTATTATGCTGCTTTGAACATTAAAGATATTTTGATTTACCCAAATCCCATACCCACAAAAATTAGAAAGTATTTGCCAATATTCAGTGGGAAGAAATTAGAATCAGCATGTCAACATTTGAAGAGATTTTTAGATTTGATAGGAGAGTTTGAAATTTGCCAAGAGGATGTGTGCATGAAGTTATTCATCTAGTCATTGAAAGAGGATGCAAGGGATTGGTTCTCCTTTTTGCCGGTAGATTGTATTTCCTCATGGGAAGAATTGATTTCAGATTTCATGGACCAATTTGATGAGAAGATGAGTGACTGTGATTTGCTGAAAGAATTCACTTATATACAAATCAGGGAAGATGAATTGGTATCAACATTTAATATCAAATTTTCACAAGCTTTGTCTAAAATTTCCAAAAAATATAAGTTTGATGATAAAGTATGTCTGGATATCTATATGAGTGCATTTGACGAGAAGATGGGTTTCTTGTTGAGAAATAAAGAACCCAAAACTTTGTATGAAGCCTTTAACACAGCTAGGGATATTGAAAATAATTTAAAATTTGGGATCTCAAAGAGAGTAGTATCTGTTGTTGTTTCTTGTCAAAGCACCTTCAATGGTGAAATACCATTTGAAACTGATCAAATCATTCCTTGTCCAAATATGTTAAGCTCTGTTGTTCTAAATGGTTTTGCTAATATATGTGAATCAATTTTAAATGAGAGTCAAGAACCTCTGCTGTCAATGTCGGTTGTCTCTCACAGTAATGATGGAATGAACAGTGGGAAATGTTGTGATAATGCTAATATATATATATATATATATATATATATATATATATATATAAGGGATATGTACCATTTGATTTGTGTGTTGGTTATGTTGATTATGTGACTGCAAATTATGAAGTAAATCATGCATCTCATAAGGTTAACAATAATGAAATTAATGAGGATGATGACCATCAATCTTTATATGTTGCTGATGTGTTTAATGTTGCAATACTAAATACTGAAGGATCACTAAATGTTGCTGATTATGTAAGTAAAGATGTGCAATATGATGAAAATCAGATTTTGGTTAAGTCTGATAAATCTGAAAATGAAATTGTGGATGATGTTGGTAGTGTTCTCAATGCAAGTATACCCAGTGATGAATGTGTTTCAGAATGGAGTGGTGCTACTGATTATGAGGATAATGAGTTCGATTTTCAGCACCTTGAAGGTATACAGAGGAACAATGAAGAGCAATTTCAGAATAGGAATGATCTTGGCATGAGTTATTCACTTTCTTATGATCAACAAATGAATACCAGTTATGCAGCTGATGATGGTTATGAGAATTCTTATTATTCATCTTGTGAAGATGATATAAGAGAAGACCAAGTTATATACTTCAGTCATGAATCTGAAAACGAAAGTATTTTTGAAGATAAAAATATATGTGACAGTGCGGATAATGTTTTATTTTCAGATTTAAATGAACCCATATTTGAATGCTTTCAAAATTTGAAGTACCATGAAGAGAATGTGAATGTTGATAGCATGCTTGAACCGGATATGGATTTCTTTGCTTTTGGTACTAATGTCCATGGTGCTGATTTCATTGATGAAAATGCTGAAGTTTTCCCTTGTTTTGAACAAGTTTTTAATGCTGAGGAAATTCTGAACAGCAGTAGCATGTGTTGTAAGAAATTACTTCATGATGAAGATAAGAGGCATGGGTTATGTGATTACTTCTTCAGACCACAAATGGAAATTTTTCGGGTGGATATAGGTTTGAATGAAGAAGATTTAGCTGAGGATTTGCTTCAGCCAGAGGTATGCATTCTTTTCCATGAATGGGATATTGAGGATGCGAATGTGTTGAGTTTGATAGACAAGGATAGTATGGAATGTGATCAGCATAGTGAAGTATCACATCTAGATTGTAACATTTATGTTCCTTGTTTGCATCAACTAGTTGCGAATGTCCCTTATTTTATGAATTTAAATGGTAATAAGGCATGTGCTGATGGGAATTATAATGTTGAAATTGAATGCTTTATTTTTGAAGTTCAGCATGATGATGCCCTTGCAAAGGATAGAATTGATTGGGATAGTGAAATGTATGGCAGCTTGTGGGAAAGCCTCTATTGTGTTTGGTCTCATGATTTCACTTTTGTTGAAGTAGCGTGTGATTACAAAGTTCAAAATCAGACAAAAGGTATGCACACCAGCTATTATAGTAATGAGACAAAAGAGGTTGATTATGAGGATTATGCTCAGTTGTTATTGAAAGGTGCCTTTGTTTGGATCATGGTATCATATGACGAGAATCAAATTTTTGATAGAGGTAAATGCTAAGATTGTTTGAGCAGTTTATATTCAGTTGTGAGTATGTTTGTATGTCTTGTATAGTTGCTTTGCTTTAGTTGTGTGGTTTTCAATAAAGTGCCTTGCTGTTTGGGTAGAATAAGGAAGCCCTCTTTTTGAGAAGAGGAGAAGTGATCCGTTTTTGGGTGGTCTGCATAACCATAGATTCTGAATTCTTGTGTTGATCTTGCAATCAACCATCCCCAGTCAGAGCCACTATTGGGAATCATTAAATTTGAGTCAATTTTTGAGGCCCAATTCAAAATTTTGA
This sequence comes from Cryptomeria japonica, assembly GCF_030272615.1. Taxonomy (NCBI): domain Eukaryota; kingdom Viridiplantae; phylum Streptophyta; class Pinopsida; order Cupressales; family Cupressaceae; genus Cryptomeria; species Cryptomeria japonica. Next base: position 268,044,803 of record NC_081410.1, read on the forward strand.
TCCACATTTCCAAATGATCATAAAATAAGTCAGTTTGAATGGCCTAGTTAGAAAGGGGGTAGAATGGAGCCAGTTGATTTTCAAGGGGTAAGGCTTTGGAAACTTGTTGTAAACCTTTCATTTGACCTATGCAGTGATGTGAAACTTTCAGAATTTAGTGTAGATCAATTTATCAGGTACCCATTTCAAGGGGTGAGCTGAAAGTGCATTTTAGGTTCAAATTCATATTTTACTAAGTAGACTACTCTGAGTGCTTATATCTTTTTCCCTGTTGATCATCATGAAAAATTTCAAAATGGATTGAATTTTATGTATAAATGTGAGTAAGCATGCAAAATTTCAAGTCTTCATGAATCCATTTGCTCTGTTTACCAAGCTCGAACTGTTTGTAGTTTGTGTGGTTTACACAAGTGTAAAAATGCCCCAGTGAATGTCATATCAAAATGTTTATTCCGGGATATTGTTGATATAAATGAAAAGATATGTTTCAAATTTCAAGCTCCTGGCAATCCATTTGATCAGTTTTCAAAAGGGTTTCTTGAGCCATCTTTTTCAATCTTCTGTACTTTCATTGTCGTATCAATTAAATTGGCCATTTTCATGAGCGTGCCATTTGCACCCAGTCAGAATTTTTGTCAAACTAAGAATTCAAAGATTTAACATGTACTTCAAGGTACCTATGTTTCAAATTTGAGGGTCTACGGAGATCGTTTGATATTTTTAAGAAAGGCATCATGTGTTGCCAGAACATTGACTTCATTAGGTCTGCAGTGTCGACAAAGCCAGTTGGTCATTTTTGGCAATTAATATCTCTTCACTCGGGATTCATCTTGAAAAACTGTTTGGTAGAGTTCATGCTTGTATATCAAAGTACATGCTTGTCAGATGGTGAGGTCCAGAAAGGTGTTTTCACCACTTTGAAAATTATGTCTTCACGATTAAATGCAAAAATGTGGCATAGGTGCCAAAAAGTCGCGAAACTCAGTTTGATGATCCGAAAATGGTGTCGATCATTTCCAAAGGTATGTTCAAGGTGTCTAAGGAATTTCAAAGGTTAGTTGCATGAAAACAAAAATTTATTTAGTCGGACCCACTTTGGGGTCCGACCTGGCTAATGCCTGTGCATTAATTTTATGGCGAACTGGTCTTAATTCAGAGTAATGCATATCAATACTAGCTCAAATGCATATTGGCAAATTGGTTTATTAAGAGATGATTCTGTTTCATTATGTGGGCATATAACTGAGAGGTTTTTATGGAACTTTGTGGTATTCCTTTGGCTGGAAATAAAAACTTTAGAATTTGAATTGCAAGGTGTAGTTCCAAATTCCAGAACTCTGTTAATGTCCTCCTTGCTGTGTGTGAGGAACATGGAGGTTGAAAAGACATTAGAATGTCCTCAACAAATGCAAATGGGCATCCCACACTCCATGTGACTTTGCCAAGCATCCTCTCTGTGCTGAAAGTTACGCCATTAAAACTCCAAGGTGAAATGCAATTGGCAAGGTGCAACATACTTCTCCCACGTGGAATAGACTGAAATTGAAACCATCAAGCAAATGCAATATGGCAGATTTGATGCCAAATCTCCCATGCAACATGTAAAACCCCAGCCAAAGCAATGGAGTGGCAGCGTGGCATGTAAGGCAATGTAAAACTTTCAAACCAATTGCAAATTTCCTCCTCTCTGCGTGCATAAGTAAAGGGCATTCGAAGTAATCAACAAATGCATAAGAGCAGATAGCTCCCTCCTCCCCCACATGAATCCTCTGGTAGATGGTGAAGTAGCTACATCAGTAGGTAACATGGCTTATGGTAGCAGCAAACATTTCAAACAAATACAAATCACCAAGCTTCTACGTGGTGTTGGAAGGGGATGTTATCAATAGTTTATAACTTCAGCATTCAAAAACCTTCAGGTTAATGCAATTATCATGCCTTTCTCTCCTTCTTTGTGGCATGGTAGAGGGCATTAGTAGTTTTAAAACAAATGCAATTTGAGTCCTCCCTCCCCTAGTCTGTTGTGGTTGGGCGTTGAAGTTAGCAGCAGCAAAGAACTTTCAAATTAATGGATTTGGTAGGTGTAAAGTGCCAAACTTCATTCTATTTTTCCAACGTCCTCCCTGCAATCATCTAGAGTGTCATGTGAGTTGAAAGGGGGCTGAGGAATGTCTCAAACAAGTGTGTTCATAGCAGGTCAAAGGCACCATTAAAAAACTCTCAGAAGACCTTCAAAAGTGCATTATCCCACATTCGCTGGGAAGTGGGATTTTATGCTATTTATAAGAAATAAGACACCAATGTATAATGTCAAAGCCACAAAAGGCTTTTGACGGATGGTGCTCATGGGCACCCAAGAAGACCACATGCATGCAGGCGCAGATCCTAAGGCAATAGAGGAGGCTGACTGAGCGGCGACTAGGTGGACCCCACACAGGCATGGATCCCGAGGCAGGTGAAATTTTACAGACAAAGGGTGGCTTAACCGGTGAGAAGGTTCTGAGCAGATCAACAACCGACGTGATTTCGCAAGCTGAAGATGCACACTGGTTAGCCATCATGAAATGGCGAAAAGCAGAAGGCCAAAAATGAGCAGGTTAAAGAGCCTGCAAGTTTGATGAAGATCGACGACATGCGTGATTTCGCAAGCCAAAGATGCATGCTAGTTAAGGTCTGTAAAATGGTGAAAGGAAGGTGGTAGGATGACATGGCAGTCCAACTCGTGGGTCCTGTCTAGTGGCGCTAACATGGTGCTGAGGTGGTGCACAGGTGGCAGACACATGGCAGCCCACCAAGCAGTCCAGTGGTGATGACGACGTGGACACATGGTGAAAGATGATGTGTCATCCTAGGTGGCACCTAGTGGGTCCCATCAATGAATTGCAAGTCGCCACGCGGCAGGATGTAGGGTATGTAAAATGGGTGAAAAATTAAAATTAAATGTATAGTTGAAACTATACAAGAAATTTAAAAAATTTAAATGACAGAGCCACATGAATGATTAATTCGCCCAGAGGTCTATTTTTGGTCAAAATACTAAATATTATATATTGCCAAAAAGCTCTTGAGATAAGGAATCCAATCAGGTAGTTAATTTTAACAAATATGGGATATTTTGAGAGCAGTTTCCATGGGAAAGAGAAAGGGATTGAAATTTAGTTAGAAAAGGGGACACTTGGCAGTGTGTTATGCAGATCTGATCTTTCCCTCTTCTTCTTATTCTCAATTCTTCTCAATTGTAAGGGTTCCAGAATTCTGTGAGAGTGGCTCCATTTTTCATGGGTTCCAATTCTGAGTTCTCTTCAAAATTATACAAGGCAATGTCCTTTTCCATAGAATAGAGTTTCTTCTTGCTGTAAATGTTTTCTGTTGCAGTCACATATATGTAAGGCATATACAATTTATTGGGTTGTCTTCAGGCATTCTTCATTTTCAATAAATCTAGTCTTCAAGGGAGTTTGGGTTTATCCTCCTAAATGAGAGTGTAATTCTTGTTCTTAGGCATCCTTTACAAAAGGGATTTAAATTCTATGAGCAGAAATTATGAATTTGAATTATTGTTTGGATGTGTGTGATCCTCTGTTTGAGCTTAGCATGAATTTTTGTAAGGCATTAATGCAGAGATATCTTTCTTCAAATAAATTAGATTTGCAATAAATGTTTTCATTTACAGATTGATGTATGACTTTGTTGCCCTTGGATAAGGCACTGATCTTGTAGATTGGGGAGATTCTTAGAGATTTTAAATCAATATCCTCATTTAATTTTATGTTTGTAATGTTAGTTTGGTCTATCTATCTCAGGATTCAAACATTATTGAGTTGCAAGTGTGGATCTAGCCCATCTGCAGTAACCTCTTATTTTTTGAACCTTTTGAGATCCATTTGCTTTTGTTGATGCAGTCTTGTGTGTAATGGGTCTAATTAAATGCATCATAGGTACACCCACCTAGGTTTTGCAGAGGCTAAAGAGTAGAAGGATTTAGGTCCTTGTTATGTTGTCCAAGCCCTGAAGTGTTTCATTGATTGAGATTGGCTATCTCATAGATAGATTTGTATCTGTTCTTGGGTTAACCAGATTTGGTGAACAAAACAACCCTTATATGTGTCCCCTTGTTGATTGTTAATATGTCTTATGGATTTGCATTTATGACTTGATGATTTGTAAGCCTCTAGGAGTTTCTTACTTTTGGTTGTGTTGTGATTGGTTTTTGCTTTAGAGTCCATGTGTAGTTAGTCTCTTTGGTTATAAGTGCTAGCTTAGGTTTATAGTATCTGTTGGTACCTTGTGTCATCTCATAGCACAGAGGGTGGTTCCTTTGGTTCCACATGGTCAGGTGGTTGGTTCTTTTAAGCCATTGGGATGTTCTCTTGGATTTTGTCATGCATAAATGTGGATTATTCTTCATGATGGATTATGGATGTACCTTGTAGGAGATTCATGTAATGGACATGATGGATTTATGTAATGTAATATCTTGTATGTAGTAGTAGGAATCTTGTATTAGGATGAGCTATGCTCACGATGTATTATAATGCAAATGAATTTGTAATTATAAGTAGTTGTAGATGAAATTAGGGATTATATCATAAATTGTAATATGGTTATATGTTGTAGCATGTAGTATTAGTATACTGGAAGGAAATGACTTTATGTTCTTGGAACCATAATGGTTTATATTTGAAATAGAAATGGATTTACATTATGATTTAACTATCTTAGTTGGAGAAAGGGAATGTTATGTTTATGATTAGAATGTAAATAAATATATATGAAGGAATCTTAAGAATGGAATTATTTTCATGTAAGATATGAATATGTTGGGTAATGTAAATTAGATTTAGATAATGATGAAATGGATTCATATAGATGCATTGAAAGATAAGAAGCATGTATAGTATGCATGTTGATTAATTCAGAAAGAAAGCATTAAGATACTTTCATTAATGCATTTAGGAATTAGGATTGAGGAAATTATCATGTCAGAATTTAGATGCACGAGTAGCTAGATTAGATGGATAAGTAAAGATAGATTTTGCCTATGCATTTGTATTGCATTATCATGGAGAATGGATAAAAGCATGTAGATAGGAAATATTGGGTTAAGAAACATTTGGATTTGGTGTATAAAATTAATGTAGACTTAAGGGGGTTAGTCTTGTTGGCAATTGAAACTCATCTGATGATTTTAGGTGACTTCTGGTGGTTGATTGTTTGTTCAGGGTTTTCATTGATGGAAACTCTTCATGGTGATTTGATCTAGCAGTCGTGATTCATCTTAACCGGAAGTTGGTGTTAACCGGTAGCCAGTTAACCAATAAAACAAGGTAAACTAGGGTATTATGGTAACGTGTTGGTCCAGAATGATTTCCGATGATTGCGGTGTTTTTGGTGATTGTTTTTGTGATCTCGATGATAGGGAAGACATTTGGGAAGCATGTGATTATAATATTTTGTCTAGAGCTATGTTTTGTTTGAGATTGAAGTCAACTTTAAACTATATGTTACATCTCTTGAAGATGACTTTAAGGAGATTTCTTTTGTGTTATGACTAGATATTTAAGATAGATTTGGAAATGAATTTTTGGTATGTTAGAGATGTGGTGATCCATTTTGGTTTGATTGAGCGCAATTTCACATGCACATTTTTCTTTCAGACCAATCGGTAGCTGACTAAGACAGAAATAGAGCATTCAGCATAATAGAGATAGTCAGAGATTCAAAGCTTAACAAAAACTCATTTATGCATAGTCAGATGCTAATTAAGAGTTCTTTTTATTGTATTTACTCATTGTAATCAAATTGTAAGTCAGTAAGACTTCCCTGAGGGTTGTAGCCCTCCAGGCAAATTTATTTAGGCAGTGATCTCTAGGCAGTGAGCCTGAATGCAAGTGCATTCCCCATCTATGTAATATTTATGTACTCCTGGCCATAGTATATGAATATTGTGGGTTCTAGCCCCACCGTGGTTTTTCCCCTTTCGGGTTTCCACATAAAAATTCCCATGTTGTGGATTTGTATATTATTTGTTTCATGTTTATGTTCTTTTATGTTATGCATTGTTAACCGGTGGATAAAGAATCAGTTTGTGGTTTTAACTTTCTGTAGATCATTGATTCACCCCCCCCCCCTCTCAATGATCTCTCATTCCAACAAGTCTTGCATTGGAAAGGATTAAATGTATCATGCTAGTGAATGGTATATTAGCTTTCATATCATATTTGGTAATTAATCTAGTAGGTTGCATATCTCATGGTTAGTAAATGAGTATGATACATTAGATTAGAGTTTGATTATATTAGATGAGATTATCATGTGAGTAAGATGTCATTATGGTAGTTAATGAAAGTAATGACATTGAATTACCCTAGGAAGAAGTTAATGATGTTATGTTTATTTCCACTTGCGTAATTTAATCAATGTGCTAGGATGTATATTCATAATGTTTAATTAGTTGATGAATGCAATTAGAAGATGATACTATGTGTTGCATTAGTTGTTATTAGATGTTTTTTTTAAAAATTATCTCCATTAGTGTGTTAGTAGCTTAATTTATCTAGGGTATTTTGGCGGGCATCACAATAGATACATACTCTAATCTCACTTCTTTCTCATTCACCTTCTCTCTCAAGAAATGAAATTTGATTGATATATGTTTTGTCTTAGAATGCAACACCGAGTTATTTGAAATATTGATAACACTTGAATTTTCATAATATATAACAATAGGCTCATTATAAGAAACTCTAATATCCTTCAACATCTGCTTCATCCAAATTATCTGAGTGTAATTTCTAGTAGCAACAATGTATTCATCTTTTGTAGTAGATAAAGAAATATAATCTTTCTTCTTACTTTCCCAAGAAATCAACTTATTTCCCAAAAATAATGCTCCATCGGTAGTGCTCTTTCGGTCATCAACATCACCTGCCCAGTCAACATCAATATAAGCACTCAAAATGAAATTATCATTCTTTAGATACCACAAACCATAATCAATTGTTCCCTTCAAATATCTAAATATCCTCTTCACAGTAGTAATATGGCTTTCCTTAGGATCAACCTGGAATCTTGCAACAAGACATACAACATTGATAATGTTAGGTCTAGTATAAGTCAAATATAGCAGTCCACCAATCATAGATCTATACAGGGTCTAGTTATCCTTCAGAGATTCATCATCTTTTGTCATCTTGCATCTAGTCACCATAGGAGTTGTAACAAGTTTGAAATCATCTAACCCAAAAAATTTCAGTAATTCCTTCACATACTTTGATTGAGATATGAAAATGCCTTTGTGATTATGTGTAATTTTCAATCCCAAAAATAATTTCATCTCACCTATCATAGACAACTCAAACTATTTTTGTATATCATCAACAAACTTCTTACTCAAATCATCATCTCCTCCAAAAATAATGTCATCAACAAAAACTTCAACAATCAAAATATTATCATTATCAATCTTGAATTATAAGTTACTATCAACAATGCCTTTATAGAATCCCAACTTCATCAAATACTTGTCCAATCTGGCGTACTAAGATCTAGGGGCACGTTTAAGCCTATACAATACATTCTTCAATCTACATACCATGTCTTCTTCATCTGTCAATGAAAATCCATCAGGTTGCTCAATGTAGACTTCCTCTTCCAATTCACCATTCAAAAAGGCTAACTTCACATCCATCTAATATACCTTGAATTTCTTATGAGCAGCATATGCAAGAAATAATCTAACAACTTCAATTCTAGCTACCAGAGCAAAAGTCTCCTCAAAATCAATACCTCCCATTTGAGAATATCCATTACATATTAGTCTTTCTTTGTTTCTAGCAACTTCTCCATCTTCATTTAGTTTATTCCAGAAAACCCATTTAGTACCAATTACATTCTTGTCCTTAGGTCTCAGAACAAGATCCCATGTATTTTTCTTCTCAATATAATTTAACTCTTCTTCCATGGCTTTTACCCAGTTTTCATCTTTACAAGATTTAGCAACATCTTTAGGCTCAATTTTGGAAATCAAACATGTCTCTTCAACATCAATTCTTCTCATAGTCATCACACCTTTATTTTTATCACCAATAATCTAATTCTTTGAATTATTTAATCTTACATACCTGGGGGACTTTTGATTGATCTGATTTTTAGTTTTTTGAACTTCTTCACTGCCACTAGTATCTGGATTTACTGACTCTTCTAGATCACTTTGTTTCATGCTCAGAGTCTGCACTTTCTTTGAAGTAACAACCTGATCATCAGTTTCATATATGCATTCTCTAGTTTGCTTCTCATGACTCTCATCAACCTTTACATTCACTCTTTACACTATTTTTCTCAATCTTTTGTTGTAACACCAGTAGGCTTTTCTCTTAGTAGAATATTCCCAAAAGACTCCATCATATCTTGCATCAAATGTTCCTATATCCTCATCTCTTTTGATATAACATTTGTTTCCAAAGATTCTGAAATATCTAACTGTAGGAACATGACCAAAAGATAACTCATAAGGAGTCTTACTAGCATCACCCTTTATATTCATCTGGTTGAATTTGTACAAAGCAGTGCTAACAACTTCTCTCCAATAGATATACAAAACATTTTCTTCAATCATTATAGTTCTAGTAGCATCCAAAATAGTTTTATTCTTCCTTTCAACAACTCCGTTCTGCTAAGGGGTTTGCAGAGCAGATAACAGTCTCTGGATTCCATGCTATTCACAAAAGGAATTAAACTCATTAGAAGTTAATTCTCCTTCTCTATTAGACCATAAACACTTCAAATTCAATCCTATCTTTGTTTCCACTATAGTTTTTGTTACAAGCTAGGGTTTTCATTGCACCAAAAGATCGACCTGTCAATGCCCAATACAACCACTAGACTTATAGAATCCATAGGAGGTTGTTAAACCATGTTGCAAATCCCCACGAGGGACGCTGGCCCACTACCAACAATCCCCCTCCCAGCGTCACTCGTCATGGCCTACGTGATTCGAACCTGTGACCAAGCTCTGATACCACTTGTTACAAACTAGGGTTGTCGTTGCACCAAAAGATTGACTTGTCAATGCCCGATACAACCACTAGACATATAATCCACATGAGGCTATTAAACCATGTCGCAAATCCCCATGAGGGACACTAGCCCACTACCAACAGTTTTGAATATTTTGAATTTCTCCAGTGCTTCAGAATTCTCCCTTAGAAAAGTGACTCACATCATCCTGGAATAGTTGTCAATCAACAACCTAAAGTACCTGTCACCCTGCAAGATTCTCACCCTAGAAGGTCCATATAAATAAATATGCACAATATCTAATAACCCATTAGATGTATATAGTTCTCTCTTGAATGAAATTATTGTTTTCTTTCCCACTTGACATTCTTTACACACCAGATTAGTAGTTTTCACTATCTTAGGCATATCTCTAACAACTTGGGTAGAACTTAATCCTAATCATGTAGTCAAAGTTAACATGACACATCCTCCTATGCCACAACCAACTCTCAAAAATATGAGAAATCAAACAACTTTTCTCACCAACATTCAGCTGAAATATATTACCTTTAGTTTTAGTTCCTAATACTATTTCTATATTAGAGCTATTTAAGATCTTACATTTCCCAATCTTGAATTGTAAATCATATCCCTTATCAACCATCTATCTAATGCTCTAAAATTATACTTCAAATCTTCAACATATAAAACATCACCAGTATTATGCTTACCATCAAGAGAAATAGAACCTCTACCATGGATTACACAAGCTTTGTTGTCTCCAAATCTTACTATACTGCCATCATACTTCTCCATATTCACAAATTTACCTTTATCACCTATCATGTGATGTGAACAACCACTGTCAATCACCCATTCATAGTTCTCTTCAATCTTAGTAGCCAAGGCTTTCTCTTCAATAATTCAACTTGTAGAATCGACAGGTACCGGATCATCTTTCTTGATAACAATGAACACAAATTCATCTTCTAAATTCCCTTTCTCAGACTCATCATCTATCACACCTTCATCAACAACATAATAACATTTCTTTTGATATCTATACTTGTGATTAGGCTTGTAAGGCTTATCATACTTTGACACTCTTTCCTCTCTTTCAGGACACCTAGAAGCAAAATGTCCTATCTTATTGCATGAAAAACATTTAAAGGGTAACTTCCCTTCATACTTATTGACTCCCTTAGGCAGTCTTCGAGCAATAAGTGCTTGAAGATATTCCAATTCTCTTTCTTGTTCTTCCTTCTCTCTCATTTCCCTTTCATATCTAGAAACCCTAGTTGAACTCTCTTTCAAATCATACTTATGCTTTCTAGATATAGTAGCTTTAAATGCATCTCATCTTTTCCATGTGATTCACCAAGTTCGCTCAATTCAAAAGTAGCAAGATTACCAACAACATATCTCTTATCATAGTTGTCCCAGTCTAGATCTCATCAATAGCAACAACTTTGTGTTTGTAAGCAGGAGGCAAGGATCTCAACACTTTAACTACAATCTCATCTTCTTCAAGGGCTCCACCAGCACATCTAATGTTTAGTACAATATCATTCACTTTAGCCATAAAGGATGAAATATTCTCGTCTGCTCCCATTCTAAGAAACTCATACTTTCCTTTCAAGCTCTATAATCTAGCAACTTTCACATGTTTATCTCCTTCATACAAGGTTTCCATCTTCTCCCAAATATCATGAGCAGTCTGGAATCCCATCACATTAGTCATCTCTACATCAGTTAGGGCACTCAACAATGCTTCTTTATCTCTTATATTATGTTCAACATCCTTGATCCCAGTTGTAGTAACAAGACCATTCTGAGGAACATTGTAGGCATTCTTTGTGATCTTCCAATAATCTTCTCCAAGGAACTTCAAGTGACACTTCATTCAGTCATTCGATATAGTGTAATTAGTTCCATCAAATCTTAGAATCTCCTTCTTGAAAACAATAGTTGCCATCCCGGATCTCCTCAAGTGGTCAAGCTCCTTGTAGAGGATCTAGCTCTGATACAAATTGTTGGCAACAACAATGTAGGAAAACTAAGAGGAGGGTGAATCAGTTTTCACCAAACTTAAACAAATTAGCCTCCACTTTAATTCAGATCAAGAACAACAATAACAAAGATAAACACCACATACACAATACACATAACACAAATTTTTGATGTGGAAAAACTGGTCAAGGGAAAAACCATGGTGGGGTCCTACCCACAATATGATGATACTCTAAAGTAGTATGTGTAAATATTACAATGGGGAATGCACATGCATTTAGACACACTGTTTAGAGCCCACTACTCAAAAACAACAAAGGGCTACAACCTTGGGAAGGCTCACTACCTTACAAAGATCAAACAACAATCTAGATTACATGAACTGAAATAATAGCATCTTCAAATGCTTGATCACAGTTCCGGTTAAGAACATATACTCAAACTCTACTCTTCACACTTTTGCACACTCTTTTAAGCTTCTTCATTTTTCTCCTTTACTACTGAAATATCAAAACAACATTCACACAGGTAGATTCACCTCTCTCAAATGAATATTACATATATTTATACAATTCATCAACCTTAACCTCAAGTTTGGCTCAACACATAAGACCTAATTACAAAATTACATCACACGATACATAAATCAATATGCAGACCAATACAATATCAGCAAGGACATAGTATGGACCCAAATCAAAACCTAAAACCTACAACACCACCGAATATCTTGCCAAGATCATCTGCAATATGTAACAACCATCAAGTCGGCCAGAAGGTCATATAACACGAATAATACCATTGGATCAATATAATATTCAATAACATGCACCACGATCAATGCAAACCACCAAAACACATAGAACACGATCAAAGAACATCAACAAGCAATGTGAATTCCTCCGCAATAATTGTAACAACTCGGATAACTAGAATCATCATCATTTCATCATCGGAGCTCAAGAACACCAACAATAAAATGAAAGATACACTTGTGAAGTTCTAAAACTTGAACCATCTAAACTGAGGACACACATGAACATCCCAAACACTCCCCAAAATTTTCACAACATAGAAGATAAGTATCTCAAAACCCATTAATCGACATCAACATATTTGCAACCAAACCAACTCTCTGCAACACCAAAGCACAAGAAACACAAGAATATATTGACATCAATAACAACAACGCATTCCAACAACTCTAATATCCAACAATAGATACATAAGATGTTTTAATGATATAAGGACCTAGCTAGTTAAGTTCAAACCTTTTTGGCTTCTCTCTTTCTTGTTAATTCTTGGGATTTTCTCTTAGGAAAAGGTCTCCAATCTCAAACACATAGACTCAAACCCTCTTGATGTAGCTGCAACAAAGATGATTCTAATAAGGTTAAAGATGGTTTAATGTTGTTTGTTGTCTCTCATCAAGTCACTCTAGCTCATAAAATTTTGAGACTATATATTTTTCAACATCAATGAAACATTGCACATATACACTCAAGGATGGTAACTTGACCTTTATAGGTACAATGGATTCAGATCCATAAATAAGGGGATAGGGAGTGGCACACGTATGGGTGTAGACACTAGTTTAGTAGGCCCATAAATTAGGATTAAGTAAAAGATATCAATCGCAACCAACTTCATTAATAGTCTTTTTTAGGATATTTAGGATAGTTTTATTAGATTCCTTAGTTTGACCATTACTTTGAGGGTAGCATGGAGTGGAAAAAAGGTGATGAATTTGTTTGCAAATCTTATGTACATATTGAATTTTGAAGGTTTAATTTTTATTAGTAACAATAGATGAAGGGACACCGTAATGACAAATGATGTAATTAAGGATAAAATTGGGAATTTGTTTTTAGTAATGAAGGTAAGTGGGATAGCCTCAACCCACTTTGTGAAATACTTAGTGTCAGTTTTTGTCACAAAAGTGTGCAACCTTGATGAACTCTCAAGCTCATCAACCTTGTGACACATTGAAACAACCTCCAAGTGTGGTGATGGTGCCCAAAAATGGGTTTACACTGACACGAGGCAGAGACCAAGTTGATTTCTTCTCAAATATCTATGGACAACCACTTCCAACTATTAATATTCTTCAGCAACAATAACAAGGATACAATATCCTTCTACACTTTAGGCTCTGAAAAACCAAGGAGGGCGATCCCCATGCCAATTTGTTATTTCTATGCCACACTCACAAATTATACATGAAACAAAGCAAATAATCTCATAGAAAGACTCAACAGAAAGGGAGAATGCTCATGAATGGAAAATTCCTCAGTGATCCTAAACTAGTTTGGAGCATGAGATGATTAAAACACTTAACAACATTCATGTAAATGAAGATATTCTGATATTCAACAGGCTATAGCAAATAAGTGGTGATTCCGAACAGGAAATCAACACTAAGACTTTCACTTAGCTATGATCAGTGCCTTATTCCATTGGGTACATGAATTCATACTGCATAAAATGCATTCCGACATAATTTATCTAACACATAAACCTAAGATAATATTGCCTTGCAATACATCATATTCGTAACCCCAACCCAAAACTACTTATCAAAATCCCTGTAAATATCCCTACCACTCTGCAATTTTACTCAAGCATTTAATTAGCCCCTTAGACCAAAGCATGAATAGAAAATGCATACACCACAACAGTTCAATGAATGATAAAATCCTTGATAATATGCATTCAAAACATGATATAACAATACACTGGAGAGAAATGGGTTTAAATTATATTTCTATTGAATAATTTGGCTGTCTCCGTAAGAATACATTTCATACATAACTCCTTCAAGAACCTACAGAATTACAGACATAAGACTCTTTCTATTTTGCTCTGCAAAATGACCTTTTACAACTTTTTATTTCACCTAAACTTTTCTATTGGAAATAGAACTTCGAAACACTCAAGGGACCAAAAATACGAACCTCATCTCATAGCCCTGAATTCCCTTTTATAAAAAACAAGGGAGAAAACAAGCTTCAGGCTAGAGGAGACACTCGTCATCTCAAAATGATTACATACAACTACATTCTTTTGTACAAACATTCATCCTTGATTTTGCTTCTGTAGGATCAAAGTATGTGGCCACCTTTTTTAAAACTCATGATGAATATTACCACCATTTCTATTATACAGGTTCAAAAATATCTTCCACTAAAAGACAAAAATAGTTATGCAAATTATTTACAACCTTTATTCATAATTCAGATACATACTACTCCACGCACTATAGTCTTCATTGAATGGCCAATCAAAAATCATGACTTCATCAGCTTTTCCCCTGTATGGAATATATTTAATGGCTACCTTGTTTGTCTCTCTTTCAAAAGTTTCAAAAAATGATCCTGTGGCAATTATTTTATCCATGCTATCCTCCAACATATCCATGTTTAGCCCTTCACATATCAGCTCTACTTGGGTACTGATGACTCTTTCTGCCTCTTCGATCCAAGATTGTAAAGGCTTGACTACCCCTTCTTAATCTTCAATATCTGGCGAAAGAGTGTTTCCATTCACTGAAAATTTTAATCAATTCCCTTACCTTTCTTTCTATATTCTCCAACAAACTTTGGGCTTTCTTGCATTGATTTTACCAACAAATATGTTGGTTGGAGTGCATGTGGTCTCTCGGAATGATACTTAGAGGCGATGGACATTATTCTGAGCTCATTTTCTCTTTGCAACCATTTTGTAAACAGAGGAATTGCCACTTCTTTATCATCATCAAATTTTTTAATAGCATTAAATAGCAAAGAATATAAGGCATGGACACTATTGAGCCTGCTATCAACTTTCTCATTCATATGAGTTAGCACTGACCTAACTATATCCTTTTTTTTCCCGGCTGATTAATCTTCTGATTCTTTCAACTTATTTTCTAATTCAACAATCTTTTCTAAAAGCTAAGATTGATTTGGTTCAGTTGATTTTCTAGCTTTAGGATCATCATCATCATCATATGGGACTAATTACATACCAGGGATGCTAGCACTTGCATCAAGTTGAGTTTCTTCTCCTCCCTAGACCATAGGTGATGACCTAGATGTTGATGACTCGGATGGCCCTGTAAGTGTAGAAAGGAAACCTTTATTTGTCCCTGCTCAAAGTGTTGCACTCTCATTTGCAACTCCACAAACCTTTTTTGAGATGCATTGTAATCATTGAAAAGCTTATCAACCTTTCTTATCTGCTCTACCTTTTCCAAAGCTTCTCTTTTTGAAGTCTCATGTGCCAATTTAACAATATCAACATTTAACTTTGTAGCCTCTACACTTGACGTGTCAGATGCTCTTTTTATAATAAGACTTCCCCTCAAATTTAGGTTTAGGTCACTAATATTAGGCTTTCTAGGTCCTTCCTCTAGTGCCCATATTGCCAAGGTTGCATAAACATCCACAAAATCTGATCCTTTTAATGCCAACCTTGCTTCTTCTTCTAAATTGAAATGTTGACCCTTTGACTTCCTGATTGTATCAAAAGCCACTACAGCTGCTATGTCCCATTCTAGTAAGACTAGGAATCCATCCTGACTTATAGTCTTCCTGCCTTCATCAGCAGTGATTTCCTTAAATTCTTCCATCATCTCATTCTTTACTTCTTGGTTTTCTTGATCCGATCTATCTAGCCTTTGGGCCTTTTTCTTAGTAATTCTTCCTTTGTACTCCTCAATCTTTATCTTCCATACTAGTTGTAGAAAGGATGGGTTCCTCACAAAAGTATCATCTTCAAGGAACTTATCACATGCCTCCTTTCTTGTATCTTATAAAGTTTTACCCTGGATATCCAAAGGAGTGAGATCCAACATCACATTAGGAGGCAAAGGAGAAACATCAAACTTCATTTTTGCACTTGTTTCTATGAACATATCTTCCTCCATTTGTTCTTCATCCTTCCTTACAGGTGATGGTGAAGGACTTATGTCCGAGTCTTAAAGATCAATGATCTTGATTCCTTGAAAAGGCTTGTTTTGTATTTTAGGAGAAGGCTATGCACTCATCATCTTTTTACCCTTTCTCCTTATTAACCTCCCACTGTCATTGCTACTCTTCTTTTCATCACTCATTTCTTCTCTTTCTCCTTTTTGAGAAGATTCATGAATAGGCCTCCTTCCTACCATGTTACCTTCTCTTTGAGACAAAGGAGGTTGTGAGCTTGACTGTTGTCGGCCATGAACTTCTTCAAGTTTGGCTATCTTCTCCTTTAAAAATAGATTTAGTTCATCAAAATTATTCATAACAAAGTCGACCTTGGCACAAAATGGGGAAAAATCCTTCAATGGGTCATACTCTGGATCCATCTTTTGGATTTCACCCCATAATTTTCTGAAGATTATCCACTTTTCTTTCCTCCATTCCTGAGTCATGAAATCAAATTCATTTATGATTATATCCTGAGGAAAGTTATGCTCATGGGGAAACATACTTCCTTTTATTTTGTTTTGAAAGTATTGTAGAACCCCTCAGGATCACTATGTCTAGCTATACTCACCCCCAAATGATATGGAGCAAAGAATTTATCAAAATGTTCATACCCTCCCTTCAGAATTACAAAATAAGGGATGATAGTGTAATCTGGGAAAATTGTTCCTTTACCCCTTCCTTTTAAATCCTTGTCATGAATGCATCATATTTGCCACATTACCTCAATAAAACTCATTCTCAGAGGAACATTGAAAGGCAGTACATGTGGTTGTCTAGAGAAACTATAGATTTTGATAATAGTACTTACAAGATAAGAGATAAAATCCCCCCAATTATGCTCAATCCCAACAAGTGGTAACATCTCTTTGGGTCTTACAAAATCATGTAATTCTTTGAGAATTCTTGGCAGATTTACTATTAACCTTTTCCTCAACTTAGAAGCAAAACTATTATCAAATCTTACAAAGTTGGCCTCCTGTTTATCCCAAGACATATCCGTGCTCCAGAGTTGCACTGGAATCTCCTGGTTATCAATTATCCTTTTAAGGTTCATGGTTCCCTCAAAGTAATCTGCATTCCTAAATAAGAACATATACATGAGTAAAGAATACCAGAAGAATTTAGCACCAACCACTTCATTCTTAATATCATGTAACCCCTCATGAATCTTTTCTTCAAGGTAAGGGACAAAGTCGAAAACCACTATATAATCTAGATGTTGTATTTGCATGAGCATGTACATAAAATCAGATGGAATCACTGTAATTAGATTAAAACCCAATATCTAACATAGAGAGAAGAAGGTAGCCTAAAAGTAGGGAGCAAAAGCACCAATTGGGAATGGCTCCTCTGAGCTAGGGCTGATATGGTATGTTGTACTCCCTACTCTAGCCAAATGCATTGGAAGGAAATTATTTCTAATGAATTCCCTCATCTTATAGTACTCTACCTTTTTCTCATTCAAATCTATCTGCACCAAGCTTGCAGATGGTTCATACAGGTGAAAAACCTCCTGGAATTCTTCCCTTCTAATAGTCAATAAAATATCTCCTTCAGTTACCCTAATAACCCTCAAGATAGGGTCATATCTATTTGCAATAGCTTTGAGTAAGTCAATGTCCATGAAGACACCCGATATTACTAACTTACCCAAATCATACTGCCAGGGATTGGATAATGGGGAATACAAGTTCCTCTATCCATATCACAGTTTGAACATTTCTAATCCAGTCATTGGTACACTAACATCCGCCAAGCGGAATGCTTTATCGGTTAACCCTTCCCCTATGGTTTTTCCACTCACAAACCTCTGCCCCTGTTGTCTATCATTTGTCGAGGGCTTTAATTGGTCCAAGAAATCATCATATAGATTTCTTTCTATATAATCAATTTGTCCTGAATGTTTTCATGAGGGAGCCATCTTTTGAAACTAGGGTTTTTCACTGTAATTTCAAATTGAGGAAGAAAAGACTAGGGATAACACGAGATTTAAATTATAATAGCAATTTAAACAAATTTTGCTCTTCTTTGTTTAGCTCTTAACCCTAAAATAATTGAAATTCTTTTCTTACAATTCCATGCATAATTTATAACATCAATTCGTTTCAAGAATAGATGAAGGAGCTCAGACAAACTTACTATTTTGATTTCACCAAAGAGATGGCAACTCTATTTTGCAAAGAGTCGTTTCAACCTTCTTCAACAACAGGAATATCTTCTAGATCACTATGAAATCCTGTACGAGTGAAGAAAAAAATTTAAAAGTACTTTTATTTCTGCTTGGAATGAAATGCAAATGTCTCATCCGCCATTACTACTCACATGAGTGAAACAATGGCTCTTAACTTGGATTTGAAAAGGTTTAATATCTAACCATCGATCATCCTCCAAGTTGGCAAATCTTATGGACCAAACCATTCAATCTGACAGTTATTATCCAATGTTGCAAGTGGGTCCATCATTGGTGTAACATGGTATATCCAACTCATTGCATGTTTCACCACCTTTATTGACCCTACCATTGGCTTTTCCTAGCTCGCTTTGGACATGTGGCATCATCTCGTGATGTCGCGGTCCATAATTTCCTTGCATCTTTTGATTGCAAAACCATGAAAACCATCTAATCTGCTCTTTGTTTACCTTCTATCTTCACCGGTCACTTGACAAAGTTTGCTAACTCCCGATCATTTCTTAAACCACAATTAAAACATTACCACTTGATATAAGCACGTGTAGAAATATTCATTTCTAGTCACTCGGGTTTTAACCGCCGAGAACTGGTAACATCAAAATTTTTGAAAAGTCAAACCGTCAGCTCACCTTTCTCCATTAAGCATACGTCAGCTCACCTTTAACCGCTAGGAACTGGTAACATCAAAATTTTGAACTTAGGAAAATTATGGGCGCGAACACAAATATTAAAAGGAGACCGACTATAGGGAAAACTTTATGTGACTTAGGAAAATCATTTCATAAACTGGTCTAATGCAACTTAATACTTAGGGAAAAAATGACCCTGCCTACGAAATACAACCCTCGGCCTTAAGTGAGAAAAAGGTAACAACAAAATATAAAAAGGCCCAAAGATTTTCTTTTATACCAAGACTTAACCAGAAAGTCACAACCCCTAAAATCCTAAACCCTGAAAACTTGATAGAGGGCATAATAAAACCGAAATGACCAAAATTTTGCAAGACATAATTTTAGGTCCTATCAGTGGCTCTAGTTGGGGACGTCCATTTCATAGGAATGAGATGAGAAACCAAATTTTTTTGATGAAGCAGACCAATTGCAGAGCAAACCAAAAAGAAGTTACCTAGATAGGGTAACTTCAACAAAAGGGAAACTACACTAATATGTACAAAACCTAACTAATGCTCATGGAAAATAACTACTTTCAAGAAAAGTAGAGATTCAAGAATTGTTCATGAACATGCAATTCAAGAGTGTCACCATGTATATCTTGGAGAATGTACCGATCTTCTTCCCATTTTCTTTGGATCAAATATGGGCCCAGCCAAATGGCATCAAACTTTCCATGTTTTCCCTTGTCCTCTATTCTGGCATTCCACATCAGAACCAAATCATTAACTTGAAAAATCCTTGCAGTTTCTCTCTTGTCATACAGGTTTTTAACCTGCATCTGTAAGTTTGTATTTCTAGTACTGGCTTCTCTTCTAGATTCATCTAGTTCCATTAAAGCCTCAATCCTCAACTACATATCATCATCTATATCATTGTTATAAGTTTGGAAAAACTTATACATCTCCATCAGGTTGTTTTGGGTTAACCTTGCATGCATACTATACACCAAATCAAAAGGTGCACACCCAATTGCTTTCTTAATTGTTACCCTATCTGCACAAATTGCTATTCTCAGCTTTGAATCCCAAGCCTTCTTATTTTTTTCTAGGATTCTTTTAATGATCTTCATCAAAATTTTGTTTCTTGATTCAGCTTGCCCATTTCCTTGTGGGTGGTAAAGTGATGAATAGGAGATTTGGATACCATATTTGTTGCATATTTTTTCATATTCCTTTGACCTAAAACTCATGGCATTATAAGAGACTATCCTCTCTGGACATCCAAATCTAGTCAATATATTATCTATAAGGAAATCAATTACTACCTTACTTGTTTCTTTTCTAATGGGTACTTCAACCCACTTAGTGAAATAATCAGTGGCCACTAAAATCCAAGAATGACCACTACTATATTTGCATGCTATCTCTCCAATGAAATCTATACCCCATTTCTAGAATGGAGCTTGCACATTCACTAGTCTTAATGGCAGATTTCCTAAAAATTTCAATTTTCCTGATAATCTTTGGCATGGATCACATTTCTTGACTAGTTGATGTGCATCCTTCAAAATTGTTGGCCACCAAAAGCGAACCCTTAATATTTTGTGTGCAATTATCTTGGCCATATAATGCCCTCTGCAAACTCCACTATGCAATTCAGATAACAACTTCTAAGCTTGATCCTGGTCAACACACTTTAACATGACACCATCATTGTTCCTCCACCAAAGTTTCCCATTAACAATGGCATATTTGATAGCATGTAATTTTAATGTCCTTTTATTATCACTCATGTCTTCTGGATAGTTCATCCTATGAAAATAATATATGATATCATCATACCATTTACAACCATTCTTATCACTTATACAAGATTTGTGCTCTTCTTCCACAATATTTATTTGATTGGCATCCAAATTACTCTGGGCCATTAACTTTTCCAATCCTTTTCCTCTCACTAACTTAGTGATTTGGATATCATTGTTAAATTCTTGGATCCTATTGGTCCATTGGCATCTTCTTCCAGATACTTCCTGTTGTGTGAAAATATCTTAAATTGTAGCACTAGGCACATATGTAACCATTGTTACTCCCATCAAGTAACTCCTAAGAGCTTTAACTGCCTTCACTAGTGCATAAGCTTGCTTTTCATTTAAATCATACTTCATCTATGTAGCTTGCAAAGATTTACTAAAAAATGCTATAGGTTGTTCAAAACCTTCTTAATTCTTTTGCAACAATACAACAACAATAGTATGAAAAGATGCGAATGAAAAAATCTGCATAGGTTTTCCGTAATCAGGTGTTTTCAAAATAGGTGAATTTTTAATAGCCTTCTTGATCTCCTGGAATACCTTGAATGGCTCCTCGTTCCATTCTATCTTTGCACCTTTCTTCAACATCTTGGATATAGGTCTACTAATTTCAGCGAAATTAGTGACAAACCTTCTTAGAAAATTAATCTGCCCAATGAAAGATTGGATACCTTTCACTATTCTGGGCTGAGGGACTTTGTCAATTGCTACTACCCTCTCTGGGTCAATTATTACACCATCTTTTGAAACAATGTGACCCAAAAACTTACCTTTAGTTACCCCAAAATCACACTTTTTTGGGTTTAAAGATATCCCATATTCAACAACTCTATCAAAAAAATTTCAAGGTGACCATAGTGACCACTTTCCTTCTTGGAGTAAGTTGTTAAGTCATCTTGATATAGCACTAAGAAAAAATTTATAATGTCAGAAAATGTGACATCCATGGCTCTTTGAAAAGTCGCTCCTGCATTTGTTAAACCAAAAGGCACTCTTTTATAAATATAGGTTCCCCAAGGTGTAGTGAATGTTGTTTTGTATTGTTCTGATTGTTTAACCATTACTTGGTTGTAACCCAAAAATCAATCCATCATAGACAAGAGCTCACACCCTGTTACCCTTTGTAACATTGCTTCCATATTGGGAAATGGATACTTATCTTTTATTGAAGATATATTCAGATTTCTGAAATCAACACACAATCTGATATCTCCATTCTTTTTTCTTATAGGTACCAAGTTAGACACCCATGATGAATGTTTGATAGGTTTTATAATCCCAACATCTCTTAACTTGACTATCTCCTCTTGCATTTTAGGTTCTAATGTTGGATTAATAGGCCTCTGCTTTTGTCTAAAAGGCTTGGCATTTTCTTTCAAAGGAATCTCATGTTGAAATAAATCTTCCCTGTAAACCTTAGGTCATCATATGACCAAGAAAAAAAATGCTTATATTTTCTCAAAAAATCAATTAGCATTTTCCTAACCCTAGGTGACATTCTCTTTCCAATATATACCTTCCTTTGGGCTCCTTATGTCCCAAGGTTAACCTCTTCTAAATCTTCAGGGTGTGAGATAGTAGTAATAATCTTAGCCTTGTCCTGATTATCAAACACCCTCTCTAAAACAACCAGACCTGTGGGAATTTTGTTTGTCTTTAGTTGAATCACTTCCTTCCCAAAGATTGTTTCTTTGTCATCCTTTGTCTGTGCAAAGGCACTGGAATCAATCTCCTGATTTTCATATTCATCTACACAATGTAGAAACCTTAAAATATCATCATCACCATTAAAAACCTACCAGCTTTCAATGTTGTCAGGGACTGAAGGCCTCGTTTGAATCTCAATCTTTGATATTCCAACAAAAGTAATATCCTCTAGCCTTAGAGCTATATTTTTCAGGAGATCCGTCATTCTGTTATGGCTCATTTCTTTCCATTCAATACCAAATGCATCAAAATTCTCAATCTGGTCCCATACAACATTTCTATACTGCTTCAACCTTTTATTTTTTTATGCATATTTAGATTTGATTTGGGATATGACTAACTTAGAATCTCCAACAACCTTGAGATTATTTATCCCATGTTTTTCAGATAGTCTCAACCCAAGAAGCAACGCTTCATATTCTACCACATTATTCATACATGCAAAGGCCAAAGTAAAAGAAAATTTAAAATTTTCTCCATGGGGTGATATGAATAACGGACCTTCTCTTGAGCCCTCCTTAGAGCTAGATCCATCGAAATACATAGTCCACAAATTATCATCTCCTGATGATTTTTCTACTTCTTCATCCAATAATGTAGGTTGTTCCTTTTTCTATTGTGGATAATCTTCAACCCTAGATGCATTTATCCTTGTGTCTAAAAAACAAGTCATGTCTTCATCAGATTTTGATGCATGCACCATCATATATGGTACCCTGGATTCTCTTTTAACCTTTACATTTTTACCATCAATGCAAAAGGTAGCATAAGACAGGTCACACTACAAACTTCCACCCATAGAGGCACTCCGCTTTCTTGACAATAACATCCCATAATGTGGTAGAATGTCTACAACTAGGACACTCATGGTTAATTCTTTCTCATGGAAAGAAAAAATTTTATAAGGTAGTGCCTTTATAGTACCTACCACAGGCACTTCTCTTGAATCCATAGCACAACATCTTCCTTGAGGAGTATCTATTTTTAAACCCATGGACTGCATTATCCTTACTGGCATTACATTATTTGAGGCCCTAGAATCAATCATACAATTCTTCAAGACTCCATTTATAATAACACTCAGAAAGAAAGGGTCTACATTTTCAGGGCTCTCACCTATTGTATCTTCAAGATAAATTTGGGGAATTTGAGAAACCATTCCCTCTAACTCTTTATCCTTTTCCTCATTTTTTATCATTCATTCCTTTACATTATGAGACACATTCTCCTTTTCAATTTCAACAAAATGAGAAACACCCCTAACCCAATCCATGGCTTTCTTCCTATGCTCTTCAGTTCTTATCATTTCTTGCAAAGGAACTTTAACTGTAATCTGAGAAAGCAACTGAAGCATATCCATAGTTGTGTATTTTGGTAATTCAAGTGACATACCTAATTGTTCTTCATATTTCTTTGGTTTGTTGCCTCAATATTTTGTGTTTTCTACAAGTCTCCTTCAGCGAGCGAAACATATTTTTCAACCATCTTTTCCTTCATCTTAGGTGGAGAAGTTTTTTCAATAGGTTTCACAACCTCTGCTTTCTTAGCCCACTCCTTTCTCTTGACTCCTTAATTTTAATTGTATATTTTCCTAATTTATCCTCCTTGACCTCTTTGCCTTTATTTTTTAACTCTTTGACAAATAAACCCGAAGGCTTGCCTTGGTCTTCACCCACAATCGTGTTTCTCAATTTATAGATGCTTTTTACTTGAGCTACCATAGCAGCTATTATTCTGGCAATCTCTTCATCTGAGGGTCTTCTCAAGGACATAGAACTCTCACCTTATTCAACATTACACATTCGGTCATCAATAGATAACTCTTCATCAGAAAAAACTTGCTGATGATATGTTTCAATTATTTGCCTTTGATTATCTATATCAAAGTCCTTAGTTTCAATGTCAGAAGAATATTCTGCTTCTCTAAGCTAGGAAGAAATCATAAGATAGTCAACATTGTCACCCTCAAAAGTTTCTTCCTCTTCTTCATGTGTCTCATCCCTGGCAAAAATAAATTGTGCTACAACACAATATTCAGGTGAATGGGGTGATTGACAAGAAACACACCAAGGTTTATCTTCCACCATATTTACTGTATTATTTTGCAATGGGTCAAGAGTTTGTTGTTCATGTTTACCCTTTTGCTTCTGAAAAGGCTTTCCATCCTTCCAGTTTGTATTGTAAGGATAATCCTGCAATCTTGGTGGTCTATTAAATTTATTAAACTGTGGCTTTTCTGGTACAGAACCCTTGCCATTTTTCACCATAGTTAATTTCAAATCCTTCAAGGTATTAAGAACCTTGTCCCATCATTCTTCCTCTTTAGGTTTTGTGCCTAAAGACTTTTCAACTTTGTCTTTCGCACTCTTAGAAAATCTAGGATCCTCTCTCCTTCCAAGATTACTTGAAGCTCTTCTATTTCCCTCAACATTTATAGCTATCCTAAATGAATCTCTTAGAGTTTGAGGATCTTTATCTCTAAGAATATATGTCATTTTTTCATCAAATGCATTCATATATGTGGCTAGACAAGCATTATCATCCAACCTTAAAACTTGAAACAACTTATGCATAGCTTTCTAAAATATGATATTGAAATCAGACACATCCTCATTCAACGACTTCTTAATGTTACTGAACTTATTTAAGATGAAGTTGGGATTTGTTTTATCATCATACTGCTCCTTAAAAAATCTCTCAAATTCTTCCCAAGAACTAATACTTGCAGTTGACAATCCTCTATACCAATCCCTAGCATCCTCTGTTAGAGATTGCACAAATAATTTCATAACAACATCCTCATGCTCCACCTCATAGTCATTCAACTTATCAGTGAATGCCCTCAGATGTTCTTTTCCAATTATAGCATTATTGCCTATGAACTTACTAAATTTATCCCTTAAATTATTTGGGATAACATTGGGATATCATGGGATCCCATCAAAATGTAATTGCCTGTATCTTTATAGGTGAATAGGTCTTCTTCCCTACTACAGCTCATCCTGCAACATTTGTTGTGGTGTTAGCTGCAATAGCATCTGTTCTGGTGCTAACCCCTGCAACAATATTAAAATCTTTAGAAAATTTGGGTTGACTACTATTTTGAGTAGTCGCTTGGATTTTCTGCCCAATAACTTGAATTCTAGTGTTCTGAGTATTCTGGACATTTTGGGCTAGAATACTCGCAATGACATTTGGTGTTTTACCAAAAATAACCTGATTTTTGGATGGGCCAGCAATGAATGAAGCACTGTTTAAAGTTGACAATTTAAGGAAATCAATTCTCCTTTTCATCTCTGCATTTGAGGCTTCCATTTCAACTCTCTTCAACTCTTTTGCAAGAGTTTCATTTTCTATTCTAGCTATTTCTAGATCAATTTCAATTTGGGATAACTTTTGACTTGGATCTGGGATAGTTGAAGATTTCTTATCATCTATCTTAACACCAGATATCTTTTGTTTTCCTTTATCCAGATCTAATTTAAGAATTTGAATACTTGGCTGACTAGGATCTACTAACCTCTGGCTATCCATATTACTCTTAGTCTTTTCCTTTGTGATATTTTCATATTTCTTATCTAAAATCTCTCTTAAAACATGGCCCTCAACACTAGGATTATCATTTTCCCAAGCCAAGGCTTTGAGTGTTGAAAATTGTCTTATCAAACCATCTCTCTCTACCATGGCTCTAATAACTTTAGATTCCTTTTCCTTTTGTCTTTTACTTCTCAAATCTATTTTCTCTTGTAGTTCTCTTCTCAATGTGTCTATGTCTCCCAAAACTTCCTCGGGATCTGATAGAGTGATCTATAAGTATCATCTAAATCAATCAAGTTTACATTATCTTGTTCTTGTATTGACTCATAACCACGAGAAAAATTTGTGGTGAGACTTGGAGGAGGTACACAAATAGCATTTTCTCTTTGGTGACTTCTACTTCTACTCTGACCTCTTGTCTTTTATGAATACTAAACTTGAGTACATTCTTTTCTATGTGGTTGTATTTCTTCTTGAACAGGTGTATAAAATAAGGAATTGAAAAATCCTAAACTATTTGATTCAGAACTTTTAGAAGATGATGCATGAACCTTAGGAACATGATTTAATTGTGACTTACTTGCATTCTTGTTCTTAGGCTTCCATGATAAGGGAGCAATGCTTGTATCTGCACTTCATCTCATTCCCTGTTTCTATGGATGCAGCCTCATGTAACCTCTGGTGTTCTTTGCTTTACTCATAGTAGCAGAATCCTTCAAAGATTTGTTAAATTTATTTTAAAATATATGCACTAGCGTAGAAACCTTAGATTCACCACCCAAATTTCTTTGGGATATCAAATAATATACTGCTTGATAATCTTTGAAATAAATTTGTGAACCTTGTTCACAAACCGGAGTATATTTCTCATGAAAATGTAAAACACCTTTTTCATAGGAAAACATGAACCAAAAACACAAAACTACGGGCTCAACCGTCAAATCATAGAGATATTATGAAAACCTCTACTTTATTTTAAACAAGGCCCTTTTAACCAGAGACTTTTTATAGTTCATATCCCCAGTAGAGTCACCATTTCTTGTTGGTGCCCAAAAAGGGGTTTACACTGACATGAGGCAGAGACCAAGTTGTTTTCTTCTAAAATATCTATGGATATCCACTTCCAATTGTTAATATTCTTCAAACTTGGACCAACAATAATAAGGATACAAGATCCTTCTGCACTTTAGGCTCTGCAAAACCTGGGAGGGTGATCCCCATGCCAATTTGTGATTTCTATGCTACAATCACAAATTATACATGCAACAAAGCATATAATCTCATATAAAGACTCAACAAAAAGGGAGAATGCTCAGGATTGGTAAACTCCTCAGTGATCCTCAACCAGTTTGGAGCATAAGATGATTAAAACACATGACAACATTCATGTAAATGAAAATAATCTGATATTCAACAGGTTATAGAAAATAAGTGGTGATTCCGAATAGGAAATCAACACTAAGGCTTTCACTTAGCTATGATTAGTGCCTTATTCCATTGGGTACATGAATTCATACTGCATAAAATGCATTCTGACAGAATTTATCTAACAACATATAAACCTAGGATAAGATTGTCATGCAATACATCATATTCACAACCCCAACCCAGAACCACTTATCAAAATCCTTGCAAATATCCCTACCACTCTACAATTTTACTCAAGCATTTCATAAGCCCCTTAGACCAAAGCATGAACACAAAATGCATAAACCACAACAATGCAATAAATGATAAAATCATTGATAATACACATTCAAAACAAGATAGAAAAATACACTAGAGAGAAATGGGTTTGAATTATATTTCATTGAATAATTTGGTTGTCTATGTAAGAATACCTTTTGACTCTTTCTATTTTGCTCTGAAAAAATGACCTTTTACAACTTTTTATTTCACCTAAGCTTTTCTATTGGAAACAAAAATTTAAAACACTGAAGGGACCAAAAAGACAAACCTTGTCTCATACCCTTGAATTCCCTTTTATAAAAAACAAGGGAGCAAACAAGCTTCAGGCTAGAGGAGACACTTGTCATCTCAAAATGATTACATACAACTGCATTCAGTTACACAAACATTCATTCTTGATTTCGCTTATGCAGGATCAAAGTATGCGGCCACCTTTTTTAAAAATCATGATGAGTATTACGATCATTTATGTTATACAGGTTCAAAAATATCTGCCACTAAAAGGCAAAAATAGTTATGTAGACTATTTACAACCTTTATTCATCATTCAGATACATACTACTCCATGCACTATAGTCTTCATTAGATGGCCAATAAAAAATCATGACTTCATCAGCTTTTCCCCTGTATGGAATATATTTAACAGCTACCTTGTTTTCCTCTCTTTCAAAAGTTTCAAAAAATGATCCTATGGCAATTATTTTATCCATGCTATCCTCTAGCATATCCATGTTTAGCCCTTCACATATCAGCTCTACTTGGGTATTGATGACTCTTTCTGCTTCTTCCTTCCAAGATTGTAAAGGCTTGACTGCCTATTCTTCATCTTCAATATCTGGCAAAAGAGTTTGTTTCAATTCACTGAAACTTTTAATCAATTCCCTTACCTTTCTTTCTATATTCTCAGACAAAATTTGGGCTTCCTACCTTGATTTTACCAACAAATATGTTGGTTGGAGTGCATGTGGTCTCTCAACATGATACTTAGAGGCAATGGACATTATTTTGAGCTCATTTCCTCTTTATAACCATTTTGTAAACAGAGGAATTTCCACTTCTTTATCATTATCAAATTTTTCAATAGCATTAAATAGCAAAGAATATAAGGCATGGACACTATTGAGCCTATTATCAACTTTCTCATTCAAATGAGTTAGCATTGAGCTAATTATATCCTTTTATTGCCCGGATGATTGATCTTCTAATTCTTTTAGCTTATTTTCTAATTCAACAATCTTTTCTAAAAGCTAAGATTGATTTGGTTTAGTTGATCTTGTAGCTTCAGGCTCATCATCATCATCATATGGGAAGAGTGACATACCAGGGATACCAACACTTGTATCAAGTTGAACTGCTTCTCCTCCCTGGACCATAGGTGATGACCTAGATGTTGATGGCTCAGATGGCCCTGCAAGTGCAGGAAAGGAAACCTTTATTTGTCCCTTCTCAGAGAGTTAAACTCTCATTTGCAACTCCACACACCTTTTCTGAGATGCATTGTAATCTTTGAAAAACTTATCAAACTTTCTTATTAGCTCTGACTTTTCCAAAGCTTCTCTTTTTGAAGTCTCATGTGCCAATTTAGCAACATCAACATTTAACTTTGTATCCTCTACACTTGATGTGTCAGATGCTCTTTTTATAATAAGACTTCCCCTCAAATTGGGGTTCAGGTCACTAATATTAGGCTTTCTAGGTCCTTCCTCTTGTGCCCATATTGACAAGGTTGCATAATCATCCACAAAATCTGATCCTTTTAATTGCAACCTTACTTCTTCTTCTAAATTGAAATATTGACCCTTGGACTTCCTGATTGTATCAAAAGCCACTACATCTGCTATGTCCCATTCTAGTAAGATCAGGACTCTAGCTTGACTTCTAATCTTCCCGCCTTCATCAGGAGTGATTTCCTTATATTCTTCCATCATCTCATTCTTTACTTCTTCTTGGTTCTATTGATCCGTTCTATGTGGTCTTTGGGCTCTTTTCTCAATAATTCTTCCTTTGTACTCCTCAATCTTCGTCTTCCATACTTGTGTAATACCCTAAAATTGGTCACCTAAACCATGGGCCTCTAATCTTGACAACATCACCAAGGTCCTAACCAAAGGCAATTAAATCAATCTTGAGCACACAATTAATTAATTCTTCAATCATCAAATGTCACATGGCAAGTGAATTATTATATATTAATTAAATATTTATTTAATTAATTAAATCATTCCAAGAAAATCATTTTGATCAATTATCCTATTTAATTTATTAAATATCCTAGCATATTTAATTAATTAATAAATTTGCCATTAATAATAAAAAAGGAATTAATTTATTACAAAAGAGAAATTAATCACAAAGCAAGACTTAAATTGAAAATACAATAAAAGAATTGAATTGAGAGAGAAATCAAACTTGAGATATTATTTCTTTCTTCTAAATTCAAAACTTGAAATCAGAAAAGCAATCAAAAGGAATTTAATCATTCTCTAAAATTGGAACTCAAAGCTTTTGAGAAAAGAAGTTCAGTTGCATTGAAAAGACTCTTTTCTTGAATAAATCAAAGAATCGCATGGAATTATCTATTTTCATCTCAAGTGCATGGAATTAATTGAATTTTATCTCCAATGCAAACTCAAACTTCTTTTCTGAATGCATTTCAATTAAACTATAATTGGAATCTATCTCAAGGTTAACTAAACCTGATTTCTCAATTATTTCAATTATCCTAAATTGTGCTTTTTCTTGATCTCTCTTGTGATTCTCTATAAATTCAGCCTTCATCTCTCATTCAAAACACCTGGAGATTTATTGTTATTATACAGTCTTTGCTCTGGAGTCATTGAAGATATTGTGCTTGCTTTTTAAAATTATTGCATCTTAGTTTAATTTATTTTTGCATATTTCATGATTTCTTGAATTCATATAGCTTACTATTCATCCATCTAGCATAATATTGCATCCATTTAGCTTAATCTAATGCTCATATAGATTAAATCGTTTATCTTGGTTTAGTCTAGTCACTGGTATTGCTTATACAAATCTGAGCGCAATCTTATACTCACATCTTTTAGAAGGCAATTAGTTGATTTGTTATGGTTTTATTATTTATGCTTATATTTGTCTAACCATACATG